>NW_024080658.1:5015072-5341191 GCF_003009895.1 Hyaena hyaena
TTTTTTTTTTTTTTTTTTTTTTTTTTTTTTGCTATGTAAACTGGGACAATAGAGTTGCTGCCTGATGCTGCTATTGTGAAAATTAGTTGAGAGAATGAACATAAAATGGTTGGCAGAGGGTCTGGAACATAGAAAATTTTCAAAAATGTTGTTGATGTTAGTATCCACTGAAAGCATCATACTTCTGATTGTACTTCTGTTATAGAGGATACACAGAGGAAAAGGTCTGGAAGAGTCCTGGTCTCCCATGCCTTCTCCATACCCAATCCCTGTATAGTCTGAATAAGTTACCCTCCTAGCACATTAGTGTGTTCTCCAACCAGGAGGGTTCAGAGTCTTGATGTTCAGAGTCTTTATTACATATGCAAACCTGATTAAATCACTGGCCATATGAATAAACTCAGTCTCCAGCCGTCACCTCCTTGGAGATCAAAGATTGGTGAGGCTCAAAGTTCCAACCCTCTAATTACATGGTTGGTCTCTCCGGTGACTAGTCCCCATTTTGAAGCTATTTATGGGCCCACTATGTGTCACCTCATTAATATAACAAAGATGATTCTATCATTCTGGGAATTCCAAGAGGTTTTGAAGTTCTGTGCCAGGAACCAGGGACAAACACTAGGTATATTCTTTATTATAAAGAGAGAACATCAAAATTTTACTATTCATTGTACTTTCAACCTAAATAAACATACTGAATCGATCTCCCACTATGGAGCCCAAGCGATACTTTGTTTGTCTTCTAACTTTACGTGAGTTCTCAGTCCCAAAATATATATCATGATCTGCCTCCTGTACTCAAGATTGTTTAGCTCAGTTTTCCAGGAGACTAGCCATCAGTCCTGAAATTCTTGTTCACTGATAATTCTGTTAGAACTATTAGATTCTCTTGGGAATAGGACACATGGCTGACTGTTTAGATAGCTCATGGTTCTTCAGACACATGTAGGTTAGGATCCTTTTGGCGGACCTTGTTACGTAGGCAGGATTTCTATTTGTAGCAGATCACTTCAATTCTCCAATGTCAAACTATCTTACAGAGCTTCTAAGTAAGACACTGTTGTTTAGAGGTGCAGATAAGCCTCTAGGCTACTATTCATTTCAAGATACATACCAGGAAAAATGGACTCAAATCTTAGGGACTTAGGTGGACTGCTATATACCAATATGTCCATCCAGTTATACTATTACAGGATAACAGACATTCTTTGGTCACTTTTCAAAATGTATGTTGTCTTCTTTCTCCCATGGGGCTAGAAAAAAAAAGCCATTTGCAATTTCTAATATGTACAAATTTCCCTAGTCCTAGAAAAACTGGCCACCTTTTTAGAAAATCAGTACCCCAAAGACATTTTGATTTCTTTGGAATTTGGGATCTAGTTGCAAGTTCTTTTATTCATTTGCACCAATTCATATTTAGTGACATGTGTGAATTTTCCAAGTATATCAGCTGCCATTTGCTAAATAAATGGTATTCTCTAACTCCAGAAAAATCAGTAGCCTCATATGTTTGAGCACTTAACTTCAGAAGTGCTTTGTTTACTTTGACCTTCCATAGGATCAGGCTGACATATGGATGCCTAATCAAGTACTGAAAATAAGCATAAATAACAGAGACTTTACATGTGTAATATTCATAAACTTCCAGTTTGTTTTTCAAGTTTCTTACACTAAAACATCTAATATAGGTCATTTAGTACATACTTTAAATTTTAACACCTCAGCTTTGGTTTTTGAAATGATTTTGGGAAATCATACAAAAGGCATTATGGAACTCCGGGGTGATGTAAGCAGATGTTTTATATATTTGCATAATTCTATCATATATTTGTGTAACTCTAGAGTTAAGCAGAATCACCCTGTGAAATTTCAGAAATATTTGTGCAATTCTTTTCTTTCTTTCTATTTTTTCTTCTTGCTTCTTAAAAGTCAAGAAATTTGAATGTTTAAAAAAAACTGTATTTTCAACACTGAGGTCATAGTTGTATAACAACAAACACAAATGGAGACATAAAATATATTAGGAATGAGCACTTAAGAAATTTCCTGGAGTGGCTAAGTCACAGAACTATACAATCTCTGGATTGGAAGAGTCTCCAGAGCCTTTCACTAAATACAGAAACTACTTCTATAGCTAGATCAAACCAACCTTATCAGAAACAAAACTTCTATTTGTCTCTGATAAGAAGGATGGCAACTAAACACATTGGAATATATTTTTAAATCTCATTTAGAGTAGAAGTGTATTATTAATATTAGTTTTGCCTAGCTGATAAGCCCTTTACTCATAGTTTAGAATATTTTCATTAATATATATTTTTAAATAACTAATTTTGTTTGGAGAAAGGGTGCTTATCCTATTTGTTTTTGTTTTTATTTTTGTTTTTACATTTAAGTTGGCTGCCCTTATCAAATATGGCTCTGATGAGTTTTGAAACTAAGGTTTTAAAGAAAAATGGTACCTGTAATCACTCACTATTTCTTCCTATGTAGAGAGAATCACATTTGCACAAAATTTTGAAATATGACATTTTTAGGACATGACATAAATTCAAAATAAAGACAATAGATGAATTTAATGTTAACAATAAAATAGTACTTTTATCAAGACTATTATTTATATATATATATTTTTAAGAAATATACTATAAAAGTGTCATGTATGTAGGGCAGATTTATCTAATAATAAAGCAAGAACATAGATATTTGAAAGCCTCTCTACAGTGATCACAGTAATATGTATATAGAGAAAGAAAAGTATCTCCCCATCAGTGTAGTTTCACTCAGTTTCATTTTATATGGAGTTATTTATCTTATTATGTGCTTAGCATGTTGTTAGGTGCTATAGAAATTAAAATACAACTCCAATGATAGGCACTAGCAATTATTGACCATCTACTATGAACCATTCCACTGCTAGGTGCATCACAGAAATGTTTTATTTTTCCCACTTTAGGCAATTGAGAATCAGTGAGATTAAACCTCATGACCAGGGCAAACAGTTGTGACAGATAATGTTTCTAATCCAGGTCTGTCAGATTGTTTAACACTCTTTGCATATTGTTATATAAGACACTGTCCCTGTTCAAAAGAGGCTCAAAGTCCTGTTGGTAACATTGTAGTCACACATGAAGCCGTCAGAATTGCATTCAGATCAGGTACAAATTTAAAAGGTATTGATGAACATGCTAGCTCATTGAAGAGTCCCTTACTTCAAGGAAGACTTTCTGTTTAACTTCCATTCATGTCTCAAATTCTCTTTTTAAATCAAATGCTCTTCATAAGTTACTTTTAATTAAAATTCTTTGTGTAAAATATTTGACATTACAGAATGGCACAAGTCTGTTTTGTGGTTATCTTTTTAAAAATATTTATTTATTTGTTTGTTTATTTATTGAGAGAGAAAGAGTGAGCAGGGGAGAAGGAGAGAGAAAGAGAGAGAGAGGGAGGGAGAGAGGAAAAGGGAGGGAAAGAATCTCAAGCAAACTCCATGCTCGGTGCAGAGCCTGACTAGGGCTAGATCTCATGACCCTGGATCATGACCTGAGCTGAATCAAGAGTCGGATACTCAACTGATAGAGCCACCTAGGTGCCCCTGTTTTGTGGTTATCTTATATCTTCTGGTTTCACTGCCATCTCAGTATGTTTATGGAACAACATGGAGTTTTTTATCTACCAGAAATTTTGCAGGAGAAAACTAGTCAAAGCAACAGAATAATTGTATTTATCAAGGCAACAAGGAGTTTTGGGGTTGCAGGTTTTTCTTAGGGTGACATGGATAGCTTGGAGGATGAGAGAGGAAATCATAGAAGTTACTTCTGGCCAGGAAGTCAAGTGGCAAAGTGATGATAAGAAGGAGAAAGTGAACAGGAAAGGAAGATAGGACAGACAAGCTTGCAAGTATGGATAAAGGAGGAATTTGCCTTAGCTAATATCCTGACTGGGAGCTGTGGACAAAGGGAGAAGTGTCTGATGAGGAAGTTTAGTAAACTCTGCTGTGCTCAACACATCTGTATTAGCACTTTTCAGGACAGTAAGATGTGTGTGTGTGTGTGTGTGTGTGTGTGTGTGTGTGTATGAGATTTATTTGAAGGAATTGGCTCACACCATTGTGAGGGCTGGTAGTCTGAAGGGCAGGGGAGCAAACAGAGACTCAGAGAAGCACTGATGTTGTAGTCCTGTGTCCAAAGGCAGTCTGGAGGCAGAAGTCCCTCTTCCTTGGGGGACCTTAGTCTTTTTCTCCTGAGGCTTCAACACATTGGAAGAGACTCACCCATATTATGGAGAGTAATCTGCTTTACTCAGAGTCTACTGATTTAAATGTTAATCTCATTTTAAAAGCTGCATTCACAGCCACACCTAGACTGATATTTCACCAAATATCTGGCAACTGTGGCCTAGTCAGGTGGACACATAAAATGAACCATGAAATCATCATTCAGATACCCTTTGAATGAAGGTTTCTTTAGGATTTGATTTATGTTAGGCAGAGTTCTAGGTGCTGGTGTTAAGGAAATATATGAGAGAGAAAAAAGGTCCTGATATTAAGATGCTTACATTCTCAAAAAACAAGTTGACATAAATTAGCCAGATTTCTAGTTGTGAGAAGGGCAATGAAGGAAACCAAGGCAACATGATGGGATTTATGGACATGCTGTAAGGGGTTATCACCTTGGTCACTTATCTGATTATGACCCAGAAGACATGCATTTTATTTCCAGTCCAGGAGGAGACTGATATTTCACAAACAAAAGTCTTATAAAACTATTTGTCTCTTTGTGTGTGTGTAACACACTCCAGTTATGATTATTCATTTATTTCCATCCCTCATGAGTCAGCATACTCAGTGCTTTATCTAGAGTGGTGAGAGGTCTCTATGAGGAGGTGACATCTGAGGTGAGATTTAAGCCTAAGGATACAATGTGAGCAAGACAGTCTGGGTGGCTGGAGCTTATCAGCAGGGAGAGAAGCCAGCCAGGTGTGGTTGGGGGCTGGGCTGGAGCTGGATTACAGATTCACTTTTATTCTACGTACAATGAGGAGCAATAGTATGCTGTCGAAAGCTTTTATATAGGTAAGTGACATCATTTAATTTATTTTTTAAAATGATTGTTCTGGCTGCTATGTGGAGAAGAGCTTATAGCAGGTTCAAGTATCAATGAGCTATTCAAAGAGTTCTCTTTTTCCTTCAAACCCAAAATTTCAGATGGTGAGGCTCAGAACTCTTTGAGTAAATGGATGATGTTTGCTTGTTTTTGTTTTCCACTGTGATTATCACAGTAACTGGGAGATAATAGGAATGAAGTTTTTTGTTTGTTTGCTTTTAGAGGGGCAGAAATCCCTAGAGGGGAGGAGAGGGAGAGAGACAGAGAGAGACAGAGAGAGAGAGAGAGAGAGAGAGAGAATCTTCAGTAGGCTTTATGCTTAGTGAAGAGCCAGACATGGGGCTCGAACCCACGACCCTGAGATTATGACTTGAGTGGAAATCAAGAGTCAGATGCTTAACTGATTGAGACACTCAGGCATCCCTGAAAGATGTTTATACTATGTTTTATAGACTCCTCCTCATGTCTTAAGAGTGGCCCTTTTGGAAGATTCAAAAGTAGTAGTTGCTGACCACTTCACTCCTGCTCAGTGTTCTAGATGTTTATTCTTCAGCTTACTAGCTATGTGAATGTGAACAAGTGTCCTGAAATGAAGTAACTTGTCCAAATTTTGTCTGTTTTCTGTGTTCATGAAATGGGTAGCAATCATGATAAACTTGCAGAGATCTAATAAATATTAGATTAGCTAGAGTATGTAAAGCATCCAGTACTGTGCTTCACTAATATCAATGTGCCTAATACATGGTAGATAATATTGTGATTGCTTCTTTTTAAAGAATAAATCAATATTTTAGTGCTTCATAAATTTATTGAGGACTTAAGCGATTCTGGCATGAAGACATTGAAAACTTTCTTTAAAAGAATTAGAGTATAGCTACAATTAGTATCCAGGAATGTTTTCCGAGTCTGAAAGAAATATGTTGGGCTTTAGAAAAATCAGGGGGTTAAAAAGCAAATAATATTTTTAAGTTAATTTGCGAACAGAGCAGAATCTAACCATTACTCTTCATGGCTGTTGCATTGGAAAATCTGGAACTTTTTTTTTCAACTGATAGATTTTTCAAAATTTATATGTAAGGTTGCCTCTGAGATCACATTATTTTAATGGTTGTCATTATTATTATCCATTTAAATACAGAGGAATTTAGTTTGAAGAGAAGCTATAACCTTTCTTTATTTTAATTCACATTCTGTACAGGAAAACCATGACTTGCAGGTTCAAAGGAGAAAACCTTTAAAAGGGCTTGTAAAAGGCCTCATAGTCTTCTTGGACATCAAATAGCTCAGCAAAACAGCATTATGATGATTTAAATGTAAATGAATTAGAAACATATGGATCACATTCCCTTGGAAATACACATGGGTTTGGAAATTAAGGGGGAAACTGCCTGACAAAATGCACTGCACTTCACTTAGCACAAAATGTTTGAATAATGGGTTGAAGTTTTTGCCAAATCCTGAAGGCCGTGGGTTCGTCCTATGGATATTTTCACAAACCCTATGGGTCTTGAGGTTCCTTGGCTTTGAGAATTGTGTTACCTGTCAAGATCAACTCCGTCACCATCGCTTCTGTCCCGTCTTGTTCCTCACCATGCACATGAGCATGCAGTTACGAAAGGGAAATCAGATTCAAGAGCATGGAAGGAATGGGGTGAAGGAGGAAGATGTTGGATTTTCTCTCTTCCTCTTTTTCTTTTCTGTTTCTTCTTTTTTTTTTCAGCACTTTCCTTTTGCTTTTTCCATCCTTTATTTCTTCCTTATTTTGTTATCTCTTTTTTCATCTCCCCAGTTTTTTTCTTTCTTTCTCAAGTGGAACAATGGGTAAGAACAGGATACTTACAAGGGAAAGCTTGCAGTCGCATAGACGAATGAATTATCTGTGGCCTAATTATTTCTTTTCTTGAGGATTACCCCCTGTAAATTCCATCAGAGAACAGAAAAGTCTGAGAGTCTTCCTCAGTGAATCACTTAGCTTTTACTGTGGCATAAGAGGAAATGTTTGGACTAATTATGTTGTGTTTTAAACATTTTAGAGTCTCATGAAAGTAGCATCACCCCACTTTAGCTTATTTTAGAAAACGATTTATAATTATTAATATCGATTCCAGGGATAATTAATTAATTTCTATAAAACAAGTTGACACATGGAATATCAGAGACTTAAGACTAATACATTGCTGTCCAGCCTGGGTGAAAGCAGGTGTCATCGTAACAGGATCTGGCTTTTGTGTGTGTGTTACAAAATATACTGCCTCTTGATAAGCAGCTACAGAATTGATAGTTAAATCTATCCGCATGGATTTGCTTCCCATATGGAACTAATTGCCTCTGGAATAGCTAAAGCCAAAAGATCTCTACGATTTCAAAAGCTTCTCTTATCTTTCCTCTCATATGGTTGTTGACAGGAGCGAAACACATCTATCCTCATTTATTATATTGGTCTCATCAAGTGAGGACGTGTTGATGGGGGACTGTTACAGAACCATATGGTCCAAGTTGGTCTTTTATGTTTCAAGCATTTCCCCTCCTAGGTTTTAAAAGTCCAAACAAAGGCTGTCCTGCACTTGGACTGATCCCCTCGAATCTCTCTTCTTAAAGGACCAGTCCAGTCTCTTGCTGGTGCTGCATAGGACTGCCTGAGTACTAGAGCATGCGTTTCTGTGTCCTTTAATCCTGTCTCGTGAGGCCTCACTCACTTTATCTCCTTTGGGATGACTGGAGACTAACTGAGGAATAATAAGCTTTTCTGACTGTCTGGACCCTGACAAACAGTTCCTGTCTCCCATTTCTCAATTGGCCACCATAGTACTACCTCCCCTTCTTTCCCCAAATGCATAGGTCAGAGACCTCTACAGTCAAAACCTTGACAATTAGCAGTATTTCTCTCTCTCTCTCTCTCTCTCTCTCTCTGATTATGCGAAGAAGGGCAGGGTTTGACCTGTCATTTCTTCTCGAAACCTCTGGGGAAAATAGTATAAAGATAAATAGATAACCATCATCACCATTGTTCTCATTGTCTTCTCATCTTCTTAGTTCACATTTCTAGAACATGTATTTGTGCCAAGGATAAGCACTTCTGATGCATGAACCCATTCAATCCTTTCAACCATCTTAGGGAGGAAGAACTATTGTCATTCCATACTATAGAGAAGGCAGACAAAGCACAGGGAGATTAACTGTCCTGCAGCATCTTCAAGTCAAAGAACACAGGTACCAAATTTTATAAAGTCCAGGCAAAGAAATACATAATGCAGTGGGACTTCACCTACACTTGAATCTTCAACCCTCTTTTCCCTTTACTCAGAGTAGGTGGAAAAACTTTGAGAAATGGAATTTTAGCCATAAGAGCCTGAAATCACAGATGTGGGAAATGCTGCTTAAGGAGGGAAGGGAAGAATTTTGTCTCTGGCGCTCCTCTGGCTGTGCTGCTTTGGAAAAGTGATTTATGCTCTCTATGGTACAGTGTTCTCATCTCTGAAATGGAGATAATAGAGTGCCCTCATGTTAGGATTGTTGTAGAGATTAATACATGATTGTTAGAAGTGTCTGTCACCAAGTCAGTCCTATAAAGATATGCCAGCTGTGATGTTACTATTCTACCAAAGTATGTCCCCAAACGCTAGCCAATGCATTTTTCACATGTGAGAAAAAAATGGGCTAGTGGATCGTTCTAGAACTGTATATTCAGCTGTCTAATGGATACTTCCCCCTTAGCAGCCCACTTTATATTCAGTGCATGCAAACCAATTATTTTTTTTTTCATCAAACCTACAAATTTTTCTGCTTTTCCTATTTTGTTTGGTGGCATCAGCATATTCCAGTGTAGGGGTGAAAGTGAGAGACTTGGGGTGGTCCTTTATTTCTTCCAACACACCGTACGTCTCTCACCAGACCAGTCATAAATCCTCTTGATTCTACTTTCAGAATGTCTTGCAAATCCATCCTCCTTGGTCAATGGCCACCAACCTGACTGATACCAATTCAAGAGCCATCAAGCAGTCTTTCCTATTACTCTTCTCTCCTTTATTCCATTCAAAGTACCACTTTAACATATATATATGTTCTTATATATATAATATATATCGTGTATATATATATATATATATATGATGTTATTCTTATGAAATAGCTCCCATTTATGGAGAATGTCAAACCCTTGATATATACAATATTTCTATCTGCGTTGAATACACTATGCATGTATTTCCATACCACTGCGTCAACAGTCATACTTGGTCTTCTATTTGAAAGATGTTTCTTAAAAGAAACTAAATCTCTCTAAGCTTTAGGCCCTTAAGCCTGTTATCAACACACACCCCCATGCTGAAATAGCTGTACATAGTAGATTAGAAAAATATTATTGGGAGAATAAAGTCAGACATAGTCTAAAGCATTTAGCACAGTGTTTGAACTTGCAGTGTGACCTTGGGCAATTTATTTAACTTCTCTGTGCCTTATTTCTACTTTCATAAAGTAAGGAGTGTACGTACAGCAAAGAAATATCATAAGAATTGAAGTAACCAGTATGTATAAAATGCTTAGGGCAGTGTTTATTATTCCTGTCTTATTTTTCTTATTATTCTTTTAACTCAGTTATAAAATGCCATTGATGCTAATTTGCGTTACAGAAAGAAGGGTTTTGGGGGGATTTATTATAGCTTATAATGTACATTTTATACATTCCAAGAATACTCTTGCATTAAAATAGCATGTGTAAAGGCAGAACCCAAATGTCATCACTTCATGAAGACATTCCCCATGCTCTCTGTCTTGCAGTGGATTGAACTATTCTTATCTCCTGCTTCCTTAGCAGTTTGCCTATATTTCTATTATAGCACTTTGTTGAATGATACAAGAATCATCTGAATACGTGTTTGTGTCTTTCACTCAAATGTGAGCCAGGAGTTTGTGCCTTGTTCACTTTCTCTTTCTTCTCAACACCCATTATCCTCTCTGCCACCCTGAGATGCCACCTCTGTGCCTGGCAACCAGCAGACATTCAATAAATGTTGACTGAATGCATTCTGAATTGTGTAATGAGGCATTGTCCCACCTTTGTGGCGGCCTTCATAAATACCTAGGGTTTAATTTGGGTCTGTGACCATGTTGGTTGAGCTTCAGAGACCAGAGTGTTGTCACAGCAGCAGGGGCTCCACACATTTGGCTCCTAGAACATTTTGACAAGAAAAATGTCTGCATTTCAAGATACCTGAGGGCTTATTCCTGTTTTTCTCAAACACAGTCAGGCTTTCATGTGGTCTTACACTTGCTTATTGATACCCAGTATTTTTCTTGTTGGGCCAAATGTGGCAACACATTATTTATTTGACACTGTGGTAATCCATTCAATTGGATGGAAAAGAACATATTAGTCAAATGAAACTGATGTCTGGTAGCCATGCACACTCACCCAAATAATCTGCCCCTGGACCCTGTTCACGGGCCGGTTCTCCAGCTGCTTGACGCCAAGCCATATTCTCGCTCAGGGATTTATTTTCCCTGGCCCTGCTGGGATACTAAAACCAACTTTCCGATTCAGTCTTCGCCTCAGCCTCCAGCCCCTGGACAATAGCAATACTGTGTGATGACTACCGAGGACAGACTAAGAGGGATGACTGTTTTAACAGCACTTTATGACTCCTCAAGCTGGCCTGGAAACATCACCACAAGGAGAAAAAGGTATTCGCCAAGGAGAGGGGATGTCTCTGTAGTCAGAATCTGAGCTGGAATCAAAACCACAGACAGAAATAGGGCTGAGGTCCTACAGCGTAAATTCCAGGAACTGGGAAGGAAGCTTGAGGACATGGCCATCGGGCTTTCAGAAATGTGCTAATTGTGCAACATTCACAACCAACAAGAGAGAATGATAAAATAACAATAAAAATGAATGACTAAATCTGTGAACTCATGATTTGAGGGACAATCCTCAAAAATTGTAGTGAGAAAGGGGAGAAAAGCATTCATTAGCATCAGTCTTATCATCTTTTTCTGTTTTCGTATGTTCTCCCTTCTCAGTCCCTCTTTCTCTCTCTCCTTTCTTCTTGTAAAATGGAGAAGCACAGTGAGTGATTATGGGAGCCATGTGTCCTTTGTGATATCCCTATCTCTGACTAAAATATGAAAGATTGGCATATATACCTAGAAGTTAATTGATCTAATTCAGCTTTCAATTTGAGTGTCCGAAAAGGTCAACTCCAGTTTTGAGTCTTGCTTCTGAACTACAAGTAGCATCTGAAATTCATTTCTAAAATGGCCCAGTGAAAAGAGCAGGATCATGGTATAAAAATTCTCACTTCTTATGAGCCAACAAGAAATATCTAGTCATTAGCTAAGGGTCAGCAAGTGACTTTTTCAACCTGTATTTGGCAGCAATGTTAATATTTAGGATTTCTTGCTTAGTCAGGTCAAGTCCAAGAGGATGTCCTAACGAATATGTGTGGGGAGTTCTGCCATGCCAGAGTAGGCTGCCAAAAGTTTTGTATATGCAAACCCAAAGGGCCTCCTGAAAGAAGCACTGTCAGACTTACCATTATTTCCCAGAACCATGACTCCTGAACAGTGAGAACAAAGGCTGTCTTAATCCTTAGAGCTTTCAACCTTTCATGGTAAGGAACTCATTCTGGGGTAACCATATATATATATACCATATATATTTGATGTCGTATGTCAAAGACAGTAAATTGACTGTTACTTTTTAAGAGTTGTGTTAAGGAGGATTCAGAGACTTTATGAAGACCTAGTAAGAAAGAGTGCCATAGTCAATAAGCAACATCTGTCATTTCTGATGTGGGTGCTTGGGTTTCATATTGCTCCATTGGGGGTAAAGAAAAGGATTTTGGGATGTGTTGCTATGTTGGGCCACTCAATTAGGATAAGCTCAGTCTGGGAAACTCCAACTTTTGTAGGAATGTAGTCTGTAAAAAAAAACCCAACAAATTTAATCATGGTGATAGTAATAATAGTATGTAGTATAATAATATGTAGTATAGTATGTCTTAGTATATATATGTATATATATATGTATATCATAGTAATGTGTTAGTATATATATAAATAATACATATATAATGTTTAATATATGTGTTTGTATATATGTTATTTATATAATGGTAATGTATAAAAATTGAAAGAAGATATTTGTGGGAGTCTACAAAGAAACTGTAAAATCAGTGGGAGATATCTCTGCCCATTTTTGTAGGAACACTGTCCTAAGAAACCTAAGCAAGTCAATTCTTGGCTTAAATAAGAGGGAACTGACCCACGAGGTAGAATTAGATATAATAGCAGAGACAGAAATAAGTCACTCAAAAGATGCATCAGAGGCCACCACTGAAAACTTCAATTTAACATGATAAAGTCAGCTCAGGAGATTGTTTGAGCTACCCTAATTTGCTCAGATCAGTATGTATCCTCTGTCTAATATATTTTTGTTTGTTCCTGACATTTAGACCTGCACTGTGTAATGGCAATGGCCTCTAGCTATGTGTGGCTTTTTAAATTTAAACATTTTAAAGTTAAGTAAAATTAGAACTTCTCAGTCACTAGCCACACTGCAAGGGTTGAATAGACATATGTGGCTGATGGCCACCCTATTGGACAGTAGAGATATAGACTGTTTCCATCATCTGGACAGTTCTATTGGACAGTGATAATCTGGACCATGGGAAATAAAAGGAGTCCTGGCCTTTTCCTGGCAGAAAAGAACTGCCTTCGTAGAACTGAGAAGAGAATAGTTTGCCCTACTTATTCAGAATCATTCCTCCTTTATGCCATTGCTTTTTGTTTTGGCCATGTCTTGCCCAGTCTCAATGCTGGACACATGCAGTTAATACTGAGTTGATGTGGACCTGCTGCTTCCGTGTTAGATATTTGATGAGGAAATTAAATATACCATCAGCAAAGTTGACTTGGAGGATTGCCTATGGTTTTCTTAGATGTCAGTAGCATTAAATCTGGCAGGGATTTGTGATCAGATACAATTCTAGGTGCTCATCTCTCTTGTCTCTGTTCTTCATAACAACCATTCAAAGTGGGCATTTTCATTCATTTTTAACAAAAGGGCATGTTAAAATGTTAAGAAACCTAACAAAGACACACAATTAGGATGTGGCAAAGCAGTGATGTAAACACTAATATTTCTGACTATAATTCTGGGTACTTTCTTTTATTTTAGTAAGCACATTGCTTACTAGGAAGATAAAACAAATATGCATAGAGATCATTATAATCAAAGGTAGAAATGCTAAGTGCCACAAGGACAGATTCATTGGTGAGGATTCTAACTTTTTTTCCTGGTGACACCTCTACCTGAGTTTGTATATGGGTCAAATGTTCCCTTGCTTATTTAAAATATGCCATTTTGCTGCTAATTGTTTGGTAGATGAATAATCTTCCAAAGTGCTCCATGTAGTACTCCTGAGCCCCTCATCCTACATTAACAGGGTTATTGGTGGTAAACAATCGTCTGCATAGGCAGGCTCTGAATTGCATGAAAACGGTTCCTAGTAATTGTCATGAGATTTGAAGATTTTAAAATCTGCAACACCAGGATATTAACCTATCCAGTGTTGTCAGACAGGAAGCATTGTTCCAAAGAGAGGGTTGTATTTTCTATGCAAAGTCTTAAGAGATTTTCTAGTCTCCTTTATTTCTTACTTTGCCCAGCAAGATCTTCTAATTTTCCTGTGGCAGTACCCCAAGCAATTCTGACAGCAAAGCTGTTTGCTGATGAAAGGAGTAGAGGTTAATTGCCATGAGAAGCCCCTTTTATCATTTTACCTTCCATATTGCTTTCCAGGTAGGTGAGGGCTAGTATATGTGAGCATTGGCAGTCTCACAGAGAAGTCTCTCTTATGCTTGATAGCATAAAATCCTGAACAAACTCTCTTTCTCTATGATTTTTAATGCCACCTAGAACTAGTTGGGATAAGGGGTGTAGAGAAGAGAAAATTCTTGAATTTACACTGAGACTTGAATTTACCCTTAATGAGAATTTCAAAGTCGATTCACCAGATTTGAGCAGCTTACCTAACTTACTATCATAGCTTTGGAGTTTCTGTCTTGAAAATTGCTGAAGTCACATTGTGCTGTATTACACTGAAAACACGAATGACTCAGTGTCATTATTTTGAGAGATTACGCGCCCTACCTTTGAATTTTGTTTATTTGTTTACTTTGGTTTTAATCTAAAAACATTCTTCCAAACTGTATTCCCAGGCTGGAACATGTGCTTGAAAAATCTTCCTTTTCCTTCTTTTCTAAAAATTACACAAGCAAAGAAGAGATTGTTTCTTTTTTAAAAACATATTTGCCTTACTTTGGTTATGGTTTCCCTTTTTATTTTCTACCATCTTTGGACACTTGATGAAGCATCGAGGGGGTATCCAATTCCTAAATGGTGTCATTGGAACTTTGCATTTATAGTTAGTCGTATTGTGCAAGAAGCAAAAACAAGAGAAAAGAGAATGAGTAAGATTGCCTATCCCAGGCTAACTGAAATCCAGTAGTGTTTTACCATTCATGTAATATAAATTATATTGCCTCTCCAGTACTTTTACTCTGAATGTATTCATCATTCCCATTTGCTGACAAAGACCAAACTTCCAAGAATTCAAAAATAATAATTGTTGAAATAGCAGTAAGTTTTCCATTTTGCCTACAGAGGTAATAATCCTTCATATATTTTAATACATAACCAATGAAATCTTGAAACAAAATTTCACAGTTCATCTGCTTGTTTAAAGGGAGGCTGTGAAGTAGTATTTAAAAATGTCTTTCTTTTTGCAGCCCCTTTAGAGGTTATCAATCAAGTGAAGCATAAAATTTAAAAATATTAGGATATAATATCTCCCATGTAGCATATTTTTCAGGAAGAGTTTTATGTGTTTTTCTTGACTGAAAGGTGTTAAACTTTGATCTGTCACAGAGAGACTATACCTCTCTTAACTTCAGTGAAACTTGTATAATAGTCCCATAAATAACACTTTTAGTAGTTCCTATTTTGTGTTGTAAGTAAATTCTCAAAGTAATTATATGAATAAAATAACTTGTTCTTAGGTATCAATGTCCCTGTTAAATTATTTTCTATTTTTAAAAAATTCCACATTTACCATGTACTATATGCATCTTCAGTATGTGGGCCATTTTCAAAAACCTCTGTTTTTATTTATAAAACATTTGTTCATAATATTGTAATTAGAAGCATACACACTGGAGCCATTCTTTTAAAACTCTCCATTTTTTTTTTTAAATTCTTTCTGCACAGAGAAAACTTTCCATCACCTCTTTTTCTTTAAACTGGACGATTTAAGGGACTTCACTTTCCATGTGATCTGTATTGCTTATCCCAGTGAAATGTTTGTGTTTCTTTTATTTACCAACCATGTGGAGTTGGCTTTTTTATGTAATTTTTCACATCTCACAGTCAGTAACCTTGCAGAGAAGCACACAGGCCTATGCAGCTGTCACTGAGGTAGTTTCATTTTTAATCCCTAGTGCATCTCTTCCCCAATGTGTCCCACTGTTTCCATTTAGATCATAACAAAAAATCATGTTACTGTACAAAGGAGCCCATCTGTGTGTTCAATTGGTTCTCCGCTGTCACTCAATTCTAAGGCAAGTATGGGTTAAAAAAGATCTATGGGTTTCAAATCATTTCCATAGGTGCATTTTGATGTTATCGCTAGCTTTGTAGGCGTAAAACTGAAATCTCCATTCTCTTTCTGAATCTTTCTCTAATCCTAACTTCACAGTTTATACTGCTAGTGCTAACATTCTCAGTTTCCAAGCTCTAAACTGAACAGTCAACTTTGATTTACAAGTCTGATTCTTTCCATGTCTAGATAATCTCTATTTTTACCATTTGACTGTCTTCTTGCTTTGACTTCCAACTCCATATGCCCCTGCTATCCAGATGCTTACAACACCAGCTAGGTACCTTGTCAATATCTTTTTATGCACTTGCTTTGCCTATAATTCATTTTTCAGCCTGCCCCAGTCTGTCCCACCAGTCATTTGCATGTAAAGCTATCTGGTGCATCTTTCTAAAATACCACTGTCCTGTCTCTCCTCTCTCATTCTGAGCCCTTTAGTAATAACTTCAATTCCAAAACCATTGGTCAGGTTTCTCTTCAGACGTCATTTCATATTCTATCTTAAATAATACTGACATTAGTGGTCTTAATCTACTTGGGCTATTACAACAAAAATACCGTAAACTGTGTGGCTTGTGAAGAACAAACATTTATTTTTCATAGTTCTGGAGGCTGGAAAGTTCAATATCATGGTGCCTGCAGATTTGGTGCCTGGTGAGGACCCATTTGCTAGATGGCCTCTGTTTCCTATAACCTCACACAGCAGAAGGGTCAAGGCAGCTCTCTTGAGCCTCTTTTATAAGGGCACTAACCTCATTTATGAAAGTTCTGCCTCACGTCCTAATCAACTCTCAAAGGTGCCATCTCTTCACATCACCTTGGAGGGTTAGGATTTCAATGTGTGAATTTGGTGGGCTGGCACACAAACATTCAGACAATGGCACTATTACTTATAGAAGACTTTTGAATCTTTTCAATCTGCCACGTACTGAGATGTACAATCTAATTTCATCCTTGTCACAACCAAGTGGGTATTATGTCCATTTTTCACATAAGGGAGGAGAAACTCAGGCAGATTTGAATAGCTCTCAAAAGGTTACATGGTCCTAGAGATAGGGCTTAACCAAAGCTGTTTGTAACCAACATTTATAATGCTTCCCTCCAAACATTTGCCTTCAAACAAATTATTACATTATATTTTCTTAAGTGTGTCTTAAAGGGTTTTTTTTGCCATTGTCCTTTTTTTTTTCATGGCAATTGTACCTGGAATGCCCTTCCTTCTGTTCAGTAAAATGTCATGTATTTTTCAAAGCCTGTTAAAAACCTTATTTCTTTTTTATTTTGTTTTTTAATTTAATTATTTTATTTTATGTTTTGTTTATTTCTGAGAGAGAGAGAGAGAGAGAGACAGCATGAGCAGGGGAGGGTCAAAGAGAGAGGGAAATACAGAATCTGAAACAGGCTCCAGGCTCTGAGCTAGCTGTCAGCACAGAGTCCGATGTGGGGCTGGAACCCACGAACCGTGAGATCATGACCTGAGCTGAAGTTGGACACTTAACCGACTGAGCCACCCAGGTGCCCCAATTTAATTTTTTTATATTATGTTATTTTATTTTTTACAGTAGTCTATTAGTTTTGGGTGTACAATATACTGATTCAACAATTCCACACGTCACCTGGTGCTCATCATAAGTATACTCCTTAATTCCCATCACCTATTTCACCCATCCCCCCACTCATCTTGCCTCTAGTAACAATCAGTTTGTTCTCTGTAATTAAGAGTTTGTTTCTTGGTTCCCCCTACCAACCCATTTTCCCTTTTCTCATTTGTTTTGTTTCTTAAATTCTACGTATGAGTGTTTGTCTTTCTCTGACTGACTTAATTTTATTAAGCATTATATTCTCTGGCTTTATCCATGTCATTGCAAATGGCAAGATCTCATTCTTTTTCATTATTGAATAATATTCCAGTGTGTGTGTGTGTGTGTACCCCTTCTTTATCCATTCATCAATGGATGGACACTTGGGCTGTTTCCATAATTTGGCTATTGTAAATAATGCTGCTATAATGCATGTATCCCTTTCCCTTCCTTTTTAAATTCTTATCTAACCACCCTATACTAAAGGTGGACATGAAACTCTTGGACACATAATTCAATTTGATGATTAATTTTTGACTTCTCTATGGCAAATTAATTGTTGTCTCATTCTAGTATTGATATTTTTTGTTTGACTTTATTTTTTGTCTGCTCTTATGTTGTAGTATTTACACAGGCATATCATCAGTAACTTGGCCTCCCTATAGATTCTTACAAGTAAGTGACAAATAAACATTTGATGATTTGATTGTTTAAGAAATTCGGTCAGAGTGGTTGCCCAAACTGGTTGATCTTACTGTATCAATCAATTCAGTTATGGTGATAAAGTCAATTGTTTTATAAAAAACACCATGGTCTTGACATACTATGACTTCAGATGCAATTTAGACATTCATCCAACAAAAAATATATTGTAACATCAGGTTTGTTCCAACACAATGAGAATAAAATCCTATATAGAGAAAAGTTTTCAAAAAATCTTTTGTGAAGAGGAAGTCTACAAATATTAAATAATTCTTGATAGGCTAATGAGTAATTTTCTGTGTATTGCTCATAGTCTGCATTTAATATATAATGTACAGTAAATCCAAATCCAAATTCTGAACAATGATGTTTTAGATTAGATTAGATAAAGTAAAACAAAAAAACAAAAAAAACCTCTTGTTTTTCCCAATGCCACTCCTAATTATTTGAAGAGAATTACTCTGTTTCTTCCTAATGCCCCCCTGTTCTGTCCCCTCCCTTCAAGGCAAAAATCTCTAGTTCATTCAGCTAGTAGTCATTTGACTTAGTTTCCAGATGTCTCACCATCCAGGACTTTCTCCTCTGGATATTCTCCTCCATTACAGGAATACAATAAGCCAGATGTGGCCTGAGGGGGGCAGAAAACCCTGAAACTATAACTTCTCATGCTTTAGAAATGGTATTTCTGTCATTGCAGCCTAAGTTTGCATTAGCTTTTAAAACAGTAGCGTTATACTCATGGCTTTTATTGAACTTGTGGTCTAAAGCCCCAGGCCTTTTATTTTTCCCTAGGAAGTGCAGTCAAGCCATGTATTTCTCATCCTGTCCTTATGTAATTGATTTTTTTTTTTAAAAAAAAATGAAGTGTAAGGATTTTCCTTTATGCTTTTTTGCCTTTTATCATGTTGGTCCCCCAGAAGTGCATGATGGGACAACTGAGAGAAAACCACAAGATTCTTGGCTGCTCTAGATGCTGAGAATCTGGAAAGGCTCTAGTGAATTACAATAGGAGTTCCACTCAATAAACCCCAAACCCTATGGATATTAAAAACATAAAAACAAGCAAACCCAGAAGAAAGCCCCAAAGCCTCTTGCTGCTGGGAGCTGCATTTTACCTTCAGTAATACCAAAATGAGAAGACAAGGAGGGAAAATACCTTAATCCTCAGTAATTAAGACCTCCTACTAGGACACTGCTTTTTAGTCCAGGAAACTTCCTGCCTTCATGCAGTTAGTAAGAGACCTAGTAGATGGTGACATATTAAAATATGATGTTTCCATATTTCCTCTACTCTGAGCCAATTAGTATATATTCAACAGCTTCCCCTTTCTTCCATTAGCACATAAATTACCTTTTGCCTCCAAGCCCCCTGGAACTTCAACAACTTCCAACTACTTGTACTATCAAAAGTCTTGTCTCCTAGATGCAATTCTCTCTCCACTGGAAAAAGGGAGGAAAACCAACAAAACATCTCTCTCTTCCAAATATCTGGATCATTGATGAAGTAGCCTTTCCCCCAACAGTTATGTTAGTTGCCATATCCATAGCCCCTTATTTCTTCCCTACATTTCCCTCTCTTCTACTCATGATTTTATGGCTTGCTTTGCTCATTCCCACATCCTTCTCTTCAGGCCTATCTAGCATGGGAATGCCAGGAAGGTTTAGAAGCTCTCCCTCCAACTCTGATAATCAGTTTTATCAGATAGTAGGGAGCTGAAGAGGGTACAATATCCAATTTCCCTTACATCTAGGCAAGATCAACTTTGTGGTACAATTCTTGCTCCAGAGTTCCCCATGGGATGACACTGAGGCTAGAATTCTGTAAACACCTCTTTCAGCTTCATCTCCACCTATCCAGATTTTTCTCACTGAGAATGCTCCCACTTTAAATCATTTGCACATAATTTCCATCTCAGGCTTTGCTTCTTGGTAAAACAAACTGAGCCTTTAGAAGCATAGCACTTCTTTAAAATTTAAACATTGGAAACGGGCACCCTCCTACACTGTTGGTGGGAGTGTAAACTGGAACAGCCCATCTGGAAAACAGTGTGGAGGTTCCTCAAAAAATTAACAATAGAACTCCCCTGTGACCCAGCAATAGCACTGCTAGGAATTTACCCAAGGGATACAGGAGTGCTGATGCATAGGGGCACATGTACCCCAATGTTCATAGCAGCACTCTGAACAATAGCCAACACATGGAAAGAGCCTAAGTGTCCAACGGACAAATGGATCAAGAAGATGTGGTGTATGTATACAATGGAATACTACATGGCAATGAGAAAGAATGACATCTGGCCATGTGTAGCAATGTGGATGGAACTTTAGGGTGTTACGCTGAGTGAAATAAGTCAGGCAATGAGAAGGAATGAAATCTGGCCATTTGTAGCAACATGGATGGAGATTGAGGGTGTTATGCTGAGTGAAATAAGTCAGGCAGAGAAGGACAGCTACCATATATTTGCACGTATAGGAGGATTAGGGGGAACTTAACGGAGGACTATGGGGGAGAAGAAGGGGGGAAGTGGGGGGGGAGAGGGAGGGAGGCAAACCATGAGAGACTCTTGAATGTTGAGAACAAACTGAGGACTGATCGGTATGGGGGGGAGAGGAAGGGGGGTGATGGGCATGGAGGAGGGCACTTGTGGGGATGAGCACTGGGTGTTATATGGAAAACAACTTAACAATAAACTATTTAAAAAAAACAAATAAAATTTAAACATTGGAAAAGCAGATTCAATTTAATTCAACAAATATTTATAGAAGAAGATCTAAAAGGCTGAATTTCTTCATTAGACTAGAAGCCTTTTGAGGGCAGGGTTGAGGTCTAATTGACCTTTTCTCCCCTGCAGCTAGCCTTGTGCCATGCTCAACATATATAACAGAAGATATACTCAGTTATGGAAGCACTGTGATAAATAAGATGTTGCCCCAATAAAAATTAAGTTTATCATTTTTGGGAAACAAATATGCTCCAACCCATTTTAAAACAAATTTGAATGTAGAAAGTACATCAAAAGCCAAATGTAAAAATGTTATGGGGCAAGGAGGAGCAAAAGAGAAATGTCAGTTGAAAGTAAGTGGAGAAGATTCCATGAAGCTGAAGGAAAGATGCAAATGATTTTAATAGGAGAAGAGAAAAGAATTATTGCTAGCAACTATCCTATAACTTCTAGACACTATGCCTTGTGCTGAGTTCTTTATATGTATTATTTTATTTTATATTTACAGAATATCTCTAGTGTAGAAATTATTATTAGCTGTGTTTTACCAAGCAGATTTTGAGACATAAAATAATGTCTAAGCCCACCCAGGTAACAAGTAATGGAGCCTAGATTTAAGCCCATTCCCTCAGGGAAAGATATTCCAAGTAGAGGGAATACAATAAATACAGGCAAAGAATCAGAAAAGTAGTCTACCAAAATGAACTTGAGTAGAAACAATAGAATAAGAGCCTAGATTGGGATCAGATTATAGGAACCTTGGAATACCATACTAAGAAAGTAGATTTTACTCTACAAACCATGGGCGAATGTTGGAGGAAGATTTAACAGGAATGTTGAATGATAATACTTAAGAAAATGACCTCAGAAGGAGGAGAAGGAAAAAACAAGTGCTTCAGGCTCTTCAAAGGAATGTGGACACATCAACAAGTTTAAATGTATGCACATTCCTTTCTGTCCCCTTTCTACCTGGTTTTTACTGGAGCTGGTCCAGTAGTTCTTAAATTTATAAATAATTTTATTAGGAGCCTTGATTTCCCACAGTTTGAATATTATGACACTCTCTAATTTGACTGTATTCTCTGTGCTACTTTCTCTTCCCCCTCTTCTAAAAATTCATGTGGCATCTATTAATATATTTTGGTAACCAGTATAAAACTCTCTTGAAAAATGGCAAGTGAGTAGGGCATTGCATGACATTAAGCAAAACATTTTACTGATTTTCTTCCCCATCTCTGTGGAAATCTCATTCTAGATAACCTAGAAATTGTACCTTGTTTCTAATCTGACCGTTGCTAAACTCCTCCAAATAGGTCTGTAACTCTGCTTGGTTCTCTTTCCTCTTCTTCCTTCTTCCAGTCTTTCAATCGATTGTTTTCTGGCTCTTCCCATTTTCTTCTTCATCTGTTATCTAGAACCTTGGAGAAAAATACTGAAATAAGAAGGTGAAGAAGTCACAAAAAATTATAAACTGTCTGTATCTCTGTCTGTCTCCCTTTTGCTTGCTCTTATTTATTTTGCAGTAAGTATTGCACCTCTTCTATCAATTGGAGAGATTGGCAATTGGAAAGCTCTGCCTTTGCAGAAAGCAATTTCTACTGAGCTTCACATGACAAGGATCAAAGGCTGAATGAAAAAGTAAACTTTTTTTTCTTCCTTATTAAAGCCTATGGAAGCCTTATTATTAAGGTTTCACCATAGACACAATCACTTAGGACCACTGCGTTCCTGAATTTCTTGTTTTAAAAATTAATGTTGTTGTTAATTTAAAAGGAACTAAAAAATCCCAAGTCTTGATGCCTGCCATAAATACCTTCAATGGAAGAATTTGCTTCCATTTTTCATGTATGAGAAGACTCACACTGTATCCCAGACAGTTGTCAGACTGTCAATGACTGTGATAAGACTTTCTATTTTCCCAGCTGAGAAGACTTAAAAGAAATTGTAATGGGACAGCCTATTTCTGTGATGAGGAGGCCTATGGGGAAATTTTTATTAATTTTCTGTCTTGCATTATTTAGCCAGCCACCTGATGTTCCTGTCATGTAGTAAATCCAGAAAATTACTATTTGCTCTAATATCTACTGCTTCAATTTATGTGGAGGTACAAGACAGTTGTTTCCTGAGTCTGGAGTATTTCTGATTACAAGAGACAGATTCTGTCTATGTTTGATTTCAAGTCCATCTGGTCGCATTTCTAACCTGCCCAATTTTTTCCCCCAATTTTGTCACTTAACGTATTGACAAACTTTATGAGTTAGAAAAATAGATAAGGCCACAGTTAGCATTTATTTCTCATACAGAGAAATGGAGTCTGATGATCCAAACAGTGTGTGTGAGCCTAGAGAAGAAAGTAGAGCCAGATCTTGGAAAACAATGCAAATAATCTTACCTGGGATTGCATTTGCTACTATTTGTTGCCTTGTGACCTTAAATCTTATTGTTAATTTTGCCTTATGGATTAGAAAGAGCTGTACAGACTAATTGTCTGTAAGTTTGTTGCTTTAAAGCTAACCAGCCTTAGACATAATTTTGTTTATTTAGACAATTGTCCCTTGATTAGGTTAACCTAACTCTAATCCACATGCAGCCAGTTTTTAGCAAACAAAAAATGAGCAAAACCCTCTAACTCTAGTATTTTTTAAAAATTTTTAATTCCCAGAGTATACTGTTAGTGTTTTCGTTTTATTATTTATTGGTTTTATTTTGTTAATATTGTTGTGGCCACACAACCTGTGGTTACTGGTAGGACTGTCCCTCCCCCCCAAAATATAAGGCATCAGTTGAGTTTAAATTTCAGATAAACCATGAATAAATTGTAGTATAAGTATGTCCCCAAAATTCCAAGGCAGACACTAATACTGGAAAATCGTTCATGTTTTATCCAAAATTCAAATTTCAGTATTTTATATTTTTATTTGCTAAATATAATAACTCTATTTACTGGGAGAATTATAATTTCATGTAATTTTGTTCTTTTCAATAAATTCATTTTATTAAATATATACATTTAGCTCTAAGGTAAGTTTTTATACAAATTAATTAACAAGTTAGGGGAAAATCTTATTTTAAGCTATATTCTAGTTTGTGATTCTGATAATATGGCCAGTATAATGAAAGCTCCTTTAGAAACATATTATGGTTATCTATTTACCTGTATGTGTCCTCCATTAATCTGTTTCATCAAAAAGAGAGGGACCTTACTTCATTCATTTTTGTATTACATAATGTTGGCACATAGAAGGAGGTTAATGAATATGTCTTGAATAGACTGAATAATTACCAAATGGCAGGTTGGCATAGCAGCAAAAGTGTGTGTGTGTGCATGTTTGTGTGTGTGTGATTCGAGAGTGCCATGTAATGAATGCTGGCTTTGTACTAGAACCCTGCTAAGAGCACAATGCCAAAAAGTTAGTTGTTATCTCCTTCTTACAGAGAAGGCTTTTATTAGAGAGCAGTTCAAAACCAGTTAAAGTCTATATCTAAGAGTATATCAATAAATATATGCATCAGCTAGATACTGTATCTTCCCTTTAGAGACTCTAAGAGGGTAAGTTAGTAGAAATTCTTCATATAGTCCATGTTGATTTTCTTATACTTATGTTACCAAATCTTCATTTTTAAGGTCAGTTTGTAGTATTGTTAGCCATATAGTTACAACAATAGCTCCCATGGAGGTGCCTGGGTGGCTCAGTCGGTTGAGAATAATAGCTTCCATTTCATACACTCTTTTAGAATTCTTCACTCATCTGTTGAGAAACAGAATGTATGTCCTCTCTCCTTTAATCTATGTTGGCCTCAACCAATAACATCTGACTTAAGTGACAATTCATGATTTTCCATGCAAATGCTATGAATTTCTATCTTACTTTCTTGGGACTCTTGCTTTTACAACCCAGCCATCATGCTGTTAGTGAGCCTAATCAGCCTGTGGAGAGGCACACTGCGCTGTCTGAATTCCCAGCTGACAGCCAGCCCTAATTTGCCAGTCACGTGAAGGAGTCATCTTGAAACTGGATCTTCCAGCCTCCAGTTGAGCCCTCCCAGCTGATGCCATGTGACATAGAAATGGGCCCTATCCAAATTGCAGATTCATGAACAAAACAGATAATTGTTGGTGCTTTAAGCCAATAAATTCTACAGTAGTTTGTTATGTAGCATTAGATGACAAACAAAGATTTTGGCGCCTGGAAGCATGGTGTTTGCTATAACAAAGACCTAAGACTTTTGGCTTTGGCTTCAAGACCAGATAGCAGGCAAAAGATCCAAGGGCCTTCAGTAGGTTTTTAGTGAAGCCTACAGGCCTTGAGGAGAGTTAACAGAAGCAGAAGTGGCTTAAGGGAGACTGATAGTGAGGGCTTGAAAGATACTAAGGAGAATGTTATTGGAACTTTAACAGAAGTTTAACACTACCTAGCCTTTGTCATGTAGTGACACAAATTCTGGCAACTTGATGGCCTGTGGCGACTTGGAAAATAGCAAAGAAACTCAGTGAAACGGCTGAAGATTTCAAGAAGAATTCAGAAAATGTCACTTGGCTCTGTCTCACAGCTGGTGATAAAATGTAAGGAAACAGAAATTAGCTAAAGACTAAACTATTGAACATAAACTCAGGACTTGGTGTGTTTGAAGAAAAAAATATTTTCTCATGTGACCTCCATACTCAACAAGTTCACGTTCTAGCCAACAAGTTCTAAATTAAGGAGGACTTCAGGCCCAAGCTTCAATCAAGGGTAGGACTATAAAATCCTTTGATAAGACCTCAGAAATATATAAATATTGCACCTCAAAGACATTTTCAGATAGAAAACAGTCTCCTTAAGGACCCTAAGTGTATAATTTACAAATTTTGTCCTTTTACCAACAAGGCTTCTGAGAATCTTAAAGATCTTGTCCCACAAGTCTCCCAGGGAGCACTAGGTAAAGAAGGAACTAACTCAAAAAGATTTATGGATTTATAGATAGGACTTAACTCATATGGGTTTTATGAATTGATACATAGGAAATACACAATATTTTTTAAATAACTATATTGGCTTGGTCTGAAAAGCATAGAGGCAGTATAAAAGAAAAGAAGCCTTTGTCTCTGAAATTTCTATGTGTAGGAAAGAGGCAGAATGCTAGCTAACACAGGCGAGTTTTGACTCAAATATGACTCATAAGGTAGAATCAAGAACCCAGAAGGTGTAGCCAGAAGGTATGAAGAATAACTCCCAAAGAATTGAACTGAGTTCCAGTCAAGGAACTGGCAACATGTAATTGGTTGGATGTCAGAATTGCAAAGGACCCATATATGCAGTATGCAGATCCTATCATAGTATGTTGGGTATGGAAAGAGCAGATAAACTGTCTCTTTAATTTGCAGGTTTGGAGCTGAGAAGAAGTAATTAAAGAGCTCTGCCTGAGGCTGTTATGCCTGAGGAGCTCAATCCACCCTTGGATCTTGTTTAGCTCATGAGATATTGGGCCTCTAGCCTAAGCCTAATGCCCTAAGATGAGACTGGGTGATTCTTTGGGAAAGAGAGGGGAGTGTGACAAAACTATATATTGTGGCCAAATGGGAGACTGTGTCATACTGCATTCTCCAGAGATAACTACATCTCTTGTATGATGTGCTATTTTAGAGCCTTATCAGTCCATCATTAAAAGTGGACCCCACCGCCCCTCCCCTTGAATTTAGGCTTTTGCAATTGACTTGATCAGTGACGTACAAAGGAATTGGCACTATGCAACATTCAAGGATGAGTCATAGAGATACCATTTTTTGTGGGATGCTTACTCATGGACATAACCACAGTGCTATGCAGAGGTCCATGTAGTTCATGGATGAAAGTAGGTTTTCTGGTACCAAGTGAAGCCTATCCAGCTGATGCTGTTTGGAGCAAAAACAAGTTAATTTCATTGAACTCTGCCCATATTGCAGATTCATGAACAAAATATCTTTTTATTTTTTGTTTTGTTTTAAGTTGCTAAATTTTGGGTTGGTTTTCTATGCAGCGATAGAAAAATAATATACCAGATTATAATTTTTATGAAATCTGAGTGTTTCCAAGGTCTGTTTAGCAACACATTTATCAGACATCTCTTAGAAGTCTGCTTACATTTGGGAAAATGTTATGTATTCAGGTTTTAAGTTTGTTTAATTTTTTTATAAAGTATCGCATACAACATTTTTTAAAAGTCAAATAGGGGCAAAAGGCTTTTAATACAGACTAACATTTACTGCCTCCCCCCCCCCCTTCTCTCTCATTTCATTTAACTTCTCTGTTCAATGTCTTTTAATGTTCAAATTGGCACTTAAAAACTAATTGGTTAGCACTGTGGGCTTAAAGGGCAATCAGGTAGCCCACAACTTTTTAATTGTTTATTTTTCTCTGGGGTAGTTGGTTTAGTCAGTAGGGGATCCTACAGTCTAGTGTCTGAAGGGCATGTGTGCATGTTGCTCTCTTGGAGTTGGATTCTCTCAGTAAGTACTTTCACTTTATTCTTTTGTTTTCAGTATTGAATTTAAATGGCAAGCTTGTGTCTGGGTTTATAAGGCCAGAGCTTCTTTTGTTCAATTACCTTTGAGCAGTGTTTTTCAAACATTAGCATACATCAAAGTCACCTGGAAGTCTTGGTAAACCACAGACAGCTGAACCTCACTTCCAGTAGGCCTGGAGTGAGGCTGGAGAATGTTTACTCCTCACCGTTCCCAGATCTGAGGCCTGGAGACCACAGTTTGAGAAGAACTGCTCTAGAGCATAATCCTATGGTTTTGCATGGAGGTGAGTGAGACATCTCTAACTGCACAGCATCGGGGTCTAACTTATAAGGCTTTTAGACAAGCCTTCTGTTTCACCATCTCAAATTTGACTCCTGATGTCAGTACTTGCGGTCTCTAATTCTTGAGAATTTCTGGGATTCTTTAGGGAAAAATAAGCAAAATTCTACTTTGCCTGAGCTTCCTCTCCCTCTTGTAGCCCCCTGCAGGATTATTGGAATGATTGACTTGCTCTCCATTAGAGCATTTATCATTTCTCCTCACTGCCACCTACACTTTCTGTCTTCATATTCTTAAGATAGGGTAACTAATGGCTTCATTTTCATTGATGGCAAAGTCTGAGCATCATTTCTTTTTCTGCTTGTTATTTTCCAGTGTTGTTTTGAAGGGAATAAGCAAAAGAAAATTCTTACATTATTTTGGTGGAGTTTTATTTTGAATACAATAAGAAGCATTCTTCTTCCCATCATTTAGGAACAGATGAGTTCATCCATGATATTCTGATTCTTGCTAGTTTTAGACCTGGAGGGCATTTTTGTGAGAACTGTATATTATTTGGGGTAGCATCATTTGCAGACTTGAAATCCATGGTATATAGAAACTTTTGGTTAATCAAGATAGTCAATTGACCTGAACAAAATAATTACAGTTGCCTGAGAACTAGTTTGTATTTAAGAAGCCCTTAGACTTTGCACTGAAAATTATAGCTAAAGTAGTGATTTTTGCCCTTCTGTTTTTACACATCAATTTTTATCTTATTTTGGCAGAATGTTTATTTGGTTGTCATTAATTCCAAATTTCAAAATGTGAAATGCTTTCTCAAATATCTAGAGCTGTGCTATCTAATGTGGTTGCTGCTAACAATATATGACTATTTCAATTTAAATTATTTAAAAATTAAATTTAGTTTTTCAGCCATATTAGCTTCATTTTTGTTAATCACCCATGGCTAGTGGCTACTATAATAGCTCAAATATGGAACATTTCCATCATTACAGAAAGTTCTATTGGACGGCAGAAATATAAAGTCTCTTTTCTTTATAGAAGGGGAAGAAAAAGGAAAAGGAAGAATGACTCTGATTTTGAATGAAAACATTTCTTTAGTCAGTCTTATGCATTTTACTAGGGAACTTTTGTTTGAAAATATCAGTGTCTTCAATTTATGTCCGAAATAGTCAAATACCACATTTTTGGCTTGATAGTGGTAATGTAGAAGATGGAAATGATTTACTCCAAAGTGCTGGGTGGATTTGTGTTAAATCATTCACATGTTGTTAAGGTGGAGATACACCCCTGGGACTGGAGGCTCACCTCCCACCCCAGCCCCGCCCCCCCCCCCCCCCCCCCCCCCCCCCCCCCCCCCCCGTTTCCCTACCTGGTTAGTGTCCAGAGGAGATGTGTTGAAAGGCTGAGCCACTGCAGATATGCTTGTCTGCTGGGGTTCCAGCTCAGTTCCTCAGATCAACACCGCGGGTGGCTGATATGCAGAGTGCCCACCCTGAGCTGGGAAGTGTGTACATCAAAGCTAAATGTGCATAGTACCACATTCATGGATGCTGGCTTTATGTGTGTTGACCTTTGGATCCAATTTAATTGTTTATTGATCAAATAAACATTACAGGCTATTTATTTGGTCCCAATGGGGAGCTATTAGGCAAAGGATGATAAATATGTTTATATTTCTATGGTTAATTTTTAAAATGATTTTTAAAATCATTTTAAAAAGATTTTAAAAAATACTTTTAAAAAGTATACTTAGTCCTGCCAGTGAAATTGAAGCATTTCTAATAATTATTTGCTCAATAAAAATATGTACATAAAAGCAAAACTGACTTATTGAAGTATCACACAAAAAATATTCTTTGGAAATCAGTTGGGGAAATCAGAGAGAAAGATAATAGAAGTGTTGATTTAGGCGTCAGACATATAATTAACTGTATTAATAATTTTATTAATTATATTAATGACATTTAGCTGTCAGATATTTAAGTTTTCTCTTTCCAGGTGCCTGGAAAAGTAATCTTAGAACATTCTTTTAAAATAGCTGCAGCTTTATTTTTGGTAACAGTAGAAAACAGCTCAGATGCCCAAATTATATTCCTTACTATTGAGTTGGTTGGAAAACTGGTGATATTTACCTGGATTGGTAAATGGAATCTAAGGCAAGGTTAGGTGTTAACTGAGATGTTTGAATGGATAGAAATGGCTGTTTTGCTGTCTATCTCTAAGGCAGTGTATCTTCTCCCGCCTCCCATTCCTCCCATTTGCTTGTAGACACTCTTTGGTGAGTGGGATGATCAGACTGCTTAGATTTAGGGTAAAAACAAACAAGCTGATAAGACTCAGTCAAAATTAATTGGAATGTTATTATTATAGATGCAGGTAAGCTACAAATCAGCGAGATAAATATCATGGCAGAATTACCTGTACATATTAGTAAAGATATATTATATCTTTTGTTTGTAGAGCCCTATAGTAATAGACAAATAACAACAAAAGAAGTATAATAATGATTACTATTAAATACTTGATATGTACTAGACACAGTGTCAGATATTATATATATGTATATAATGTGTTGCCCTTACAAGTTATTCCTGTTTTATAGGAAAGAAAATTGAAATTTATTTTTAACTCTTTGCCCCACATCTCAGCCAGAAAGTAATGGTGTCCAGGACTCAAATTTGTCTGATTCTAAGACCTGTTTTTTAAATCATTGTGCCAGGCATTCACTAGTGGAATAGAATTTAGGGGTATCAGGATTATGGGTCCTGAAATACTGTGTGGGTTTAACAGGCTTAAATAATATTAGTTTTGTAAATTTTCAAGAAAAACAAATTTTCTAGGAATACAGCAAATCTCTGATGTATTCCAAGCACGTATAGTGAATGTTCAGTGAGTACTTATTGAATTAATAAGTTAAATGTTTAGGGTCATTGTATAACTGTTATAACTTGAGGTATATGCTGGGAGGTCTTTAGGCTGATGTATGAATATTTTTACTTGCATGAGACACATAGTCTGGTGTACATAATTACTGTATAAATCAGGATCTCTTTGTGTGTATTTTATATGTATGTATATATAAAATAATCTTCACTCATTATATTAGCTATAAATTGGTGATTTTAGAAACTTTCTGGAAGGCAATGTATATTGTATTAAAAGATAGTTGTATCTCTCATTAGCAGAGACTACTAAATTTATGGATTGATATTGTTGAATTAAAACAAATCCATTGGTATAAGGCTATAGTAGCTATTTCAAATATCCTTAATGCCTCGGGATGGTCTTTGGTTAAACTGTACATGTTAGAATCTTTTGGGATCAGGATCATGTATCCCATGATTATAAATTCTTAAACCATTGAAATATTTTAACTGTTAGTTTGGGAAGTATATTAATTTCCTTTTGCTGCTTTAACCATTTACCACCAATTTAGTGGCTTAAAAAACATAAATTTATTATTTCACAGTACTGTGTGTCAAAAGTCCAAAATAGATCTCACTGGACTAAATCAACATGTGGCAAAGTTGTGTTGATTTCTAGAGGGTCTAGGGAAAATCCATTTTCTTACTTTTTCCAGTTTCTGGAGGTGCCCGCATTACATTCCTTGCCCTGGAGGCCTCTTTCATCTTCAAAGCTAATAATGACCAGTGGAGTTTTTTTCAGATTGTATCACCTTGACACTAACTCTTCTGTCTCCCTCTTCCACCTTTAAGGACCCTTATGACTGTATGTAGCCTACTTCAGTAATCCAAGATAATCTCTCCAGTTTAAGGTTAGCTGATTTGGGAACTGAATTTCATCTTCTACCTTAATTTCCCTCTACCATGTAACTTACCAGATGGGGTATGGGCATCTACGGAGGGCCAATATTCTGCCTCCCACAGGGAGAAGCAAGAATATGGAGTATTAATAACAGACTTGCATGTAGCTCTCAACTCTGTATCAGCTATTTGATCTTGGGCAAGTTACTTAACTTCCTTGAGTTGCCTGGATGGCAAAATTGAGTTAATAACCACTACTATCCAGGGTTGTAATGAAGATGCTGTAAGTGTCAGAGAATTCAGGAGTCTTTAATCTGTGAAAGAGAATTCTCTTGTTTTTCATCCTATTGAATATGAAAAAAAAACTTGTCAAGGCTTATTGTAGGTTATAACAGTTTTAGATATCCTTTATTCTTTTCAAGGGAAAAGGGTAACATTCATCCATTTAATACCTTCTTTATAGTTCATTACCCAGTCCTATCTAAAAAATGATCATTGATTAAAAGGTTCTTATCTGTCTTTTTTGTTAATCAGTTCACCATAAAGATACCACATTATGGCACAGTTCTTAAAGAAACAAGATTAATGAACTTGTATCAATTAGAGAAAAATTGATGGATAAATTGTGCTGACCAGGAATACAATCAAAGTTCAAGAAAGAGATAGATCTGTAAAGAATTATCTAATTGCTGGAAATTGTAATGCAACTTAGAGAGTATCGAAATAGATTTTCAAATAAAAGGAACAAAATTAGCAAATATAAAAAATAATGGAAGGGAGACAGAAGATGTATGTAGGGGAAATGAAGAGAGCTATCTAAAAGAATAGAATCCATGTCTTTTAAAGTCATAGTACTGTGCAACTTGGAATATGGAAATGTGTCATATAGGGATTTGAAAGCCAGACAAAAAAGGTTAGAAGAAAAAGACACTGAAGGTTCTTGATTAGGAAGTGATGGAGATGAGCTTGTAGAAAGCAAGACAAGCATGGAGTTGAGTAATAATCTCCCCTCCCCACTCAATTATAAATAAAAATTGATATTGGCCAATGCATGAATTATTAGAACTCTCTCTTTCTCTCTCTCCTTCTCTCTCTCTCAAGCATTTCTGCTTCTAATAAAAACTTTCAGGGAAAGAAAATATGACCCATTGACACACTAAGTGGTGTTCTGAGAGGTACTAACTTTTATACAAGTCATTATGAAAGAGTGTAAAGAGAAGAAAAGGGAAACGTTTATTAAACAAAAGAAAGCAAAATTGTGTATTTGAGATAAGTTTGTTCTTTGTAATGTCATGTGGTCTATATTTGTGGATTTTATTTATTTTTATTTGAGAGAGAAAGAGAGCGAGAGAGTGAGAGAGAGGGAAGGGCAGAGGCAGAGGGGGAGAGAGAGAATCCCAAGCATGGAGCCTGATGTAGGGCTCAACTCCACAATCTTGGGATTATGACCCTAGCCGAAATCAAGAGTTAGATGCCCAACAACTGAGCCCTATATTTGTGAATTTTAATTTAATGATAATTTCTGAAAAGAGTTTGTGTTTTTAGAATTTTGGTGCTCTTTATAAAAATAATACTTTTCCAAAAACCCCCAAATTTCTTCATCTTTAAAATTGGACTCCTCTTCCTTGCCTAATAGGGGTTTTGTGAGGATTAATATAAATAACTCACCTTCATCTCAGTGATAGTAGTTTCTAAACAAATCTGGGCAGCAAAAAGGAATTCCCTGGAAGGTTATGGAGGAGGATGAATGAGCGCAAATCCAGAAATGTAGGGAGAAAGAACCTAAAGGCCATGTATTCAAGTTGCTACCATTGGGATATCTCATTTCTACATGATTTGTATCCTAGAATTATGTTGTTCAAGATCTACGTTCCCAGGGGAAACAAAGTGTCTGATGAGCTGAATATCAGTAAAAATTGCGCTAGACAGAATTAAACAGGCAGGAAGGACTTTATTTAAGGCTACTGCAATAGGGGGAGAGTCCAGAATTCAGTCTGAAGTCAACTCTGTTGAAACAAATGGGAATCAGGTTTTTAAGAGGTGGGGTGAGGAGTAGATTGTGGGCTATTTGTATTTACTAATCAATTTTACCCAAAAGAAAACTTTCTTGTATCTTCATAACAAGAGGTAATTATAACCTGGAACAAATCTGCCACCAAAATTGATCTCCTACCCTACAACAGAGCCTGGGACAGGGAGGTGCTATCTTCTTGATGAGTAGATTTCAAAGGGATGACTCCCAGATCCTTGAGAAAGAGTCTAGGGTTGTAAACTGGCAAGAAGCTTTAAAAAGATTTCCATCTCACAGCATCAGGGAAGGAATTAAGAATTACAAGCTTAATAAGGAAAATTCTCTAAGAAAAGGGAAACATTAAGTTGATCTTGGTCACCAGTATAGGCCATGAACCTATCTTGGTTGTAGTGATGAAAAGAAATGTGTGGCAAGACATCTTGATTTTTTTTCCCCTATGAAGACCACATGTAATAGGGGAAAAGAGACATTTTCACAGGAAAAGTGAGCTAGAATTACATAAATAATAGGTAAATAAATGACTGAATGAATAAATGAATAAAATAATGGGGAAGGAATGGTGGGCAGGACATTACAGATAACTGAAATCTGCCTAGCACTGTGTAACACTTGAGTGATTTAAAACTCATTTAGAAGAAATAAATCCACTCAAAATAATTAGCAAACAATTCAAAGGCAAAACAGAAGGAGAAATCCCATAGAATTGTGCTGCCCTATGAACAATCCTCAGCACAGCATAGCATTCAATGGAAATAAAAGCCTACTGTTGCAGACAACTTAAATCTTTACTGTGGCCGTTTAAATTTGCCAGGGGGAGGATTATATAGTATGATGCACAATGATATATCTTAAAAAGCCTTTTTTAGTCATCAGTCTCCCTCAGCGTGATGCATTCTTTGTCCCCAAAGTTTCCCCAAACTGCTCTTGTTAGTCTCTGCCCCCATCCCACTCTCCCTCTCATTTTCAGATCTGTTTTTCTTAGGAGTTCTTTTCACTTCTCCTCATGCAGATATTTCAGGCCTTCCTGCCTTCTCCAGTTCTGTTTGGCTATAGTTTATTCTAAATGAACAAGCAAGGCAGCCTCTTGCAGAGCAGGCATGTGGGTATGTGTCCCTTTTAGGTTCCATCTCACAAATGTGAGAGACCATCATACAGATAGTAAAAATGTTTGTTGAGGATAGTCAAGATGAGGAGTTATATCTTGTTCATTATGGCTCCCCAGCACCTATTTAACACAGGGTCTAGCTCAGAGTTACTATTTATTAGTTTTACTTTTTTAATTGAGCTGTTGAGAAACAGAATTTCAAGGTTTTAAGGAATCTAATTCTTCAGCAGGAACAGACAAGAAGTATCCTACGAATGTGTTTGGCTGCCTGTCAAACAGTGCTCAGGTGTCACAGAAAGCTGTCCAGTATAGTGATGCAGAATGAAAGTAATTACTCGAGTACCTTTAGTAATACCCTTACTCTCTAGTCGCCCAGCTGGGATGGAATACTCAAGGATCTGGCTGGAGAAGAGAAGAAAGAAGAATGAAAGTGGAAGAAAGGTGATTTGAACATGGCCACCATTGGCACCCTCACCATCCCAGACATCCACATGTCTCAGGCACCAGACCAGGTCATTGGATTCCAGACTGTCTGGGTAAATCCCAGATGTGTGGTAGCATGTGCTAATGTGCCCCGTCTATACCTTTATGTATCCATAAAAACTGTTAGAATAACAATACCATCTTGATTCAAAAAAGTATTGAATGGTTTAGCTAAATAAGTTTATATAGCAATCTAATTACAGTGTTTCTTTACAGTAAAACTCTATTAACATTTTTTCAAGAGACCAGATACTAAAACCCTTTCCACAGGTTCAAAGAAAACACCTATATTGGGAAGTGGTGAAACATGAAGAGTGAACATAAAATGTCAAAGTTTTGCAAAGAGAAACTTCTGAACAACTCCTTAAGATATTTGTGTGCCACATAAATATAGAAGATTGTCCTCAAAGTACATATATACAATATAAAACTCTGATAACTAAGAGCCAAGTAGCAGGATGCTCTCTTTCTGGAGCACTGCAAATACCCCTCAGAGGATAAGAACTGCAAGATCAATGTGGAACACATTACCGTGGCAGAAATGCAAAAGAACCATGGCTGAGAGCCATTGTTTCACTTTTCCAGTAGTTGTTAGAAGCTTTTGTGTGTTGCCGTCCCTGCATCAAAGTCTGAAATCTATGAGCTCTAATGATAGATTTACACTGGGATTCAAGGAACGGCCAAAATGCAACAATGTTCTCAGGTTGCTAATCACAGACGTTAATTTAATACAATGAGAGCCAAGATCAAGATTTTGTGTTTAAGGCCTCTAGCTAGAGCCCATAGGACTAGTTAATACAGTTCCAATTCAGGCTCAGGAAACTGTGTCTCATCCATTTGGAAACATCACCTTGGAAACATTAAATAAAAGGCAGGAAACCGTATACCAGCTGAAGAAAAGAACCAGTGCTTAGACAAGGTCTATGTAAAGGTGTCATCTGACTTAGTGAGGTCCACAGACTCACTCACCAGAGGAGGGGCTTGGATAATCTGCAGACTAATGTTAAGATGAGAGACAAAGGGACTCAGTTTCCAGCTAATGGGATGAGTCAGTATGATTCCACTTTTGCATATATTAATCACAGAACAATAATATAATTTCCTGCTAGGGTTCCAAATTTAGAACCCGATTCCGCTTTCTAGTCTGTACTACAGATCTTTCTAATGCAAGTCAAGTATTTAAAGGAGCTGACAGCACTAACCTCAACCCAAAATGTTTGATCTGCTTCTTGTCTCTCATCTTAAAAGCATTGCTCTCCGATTTTCTCTCTCTTGCCTGCTTAGTGGTAGATCTCCCAAAAGACGTGTAGTTTGGGTGGCTTTGGCAAAATGCTTTTATGCTTTCTGTCTTACACGATAGCTTGAAATCGTTAGATCTGGATTCAGTTTAAAAGGCACAAATTAAAAAAAAAAAAAAAAGCCAGAAGGAATTATTTTGATTCTCTCAGACTTCATCATACATATCAACAGACATCTAAGGAAGAAAATCCATTTTCTTGATCATTTTTCTAAATAAATAGTTTTAAATGTAAAAATCTGTCTTACAAAAGGAACTTGAAATTTGCTAGCTATGTCTGAAGGGGCTGAGTCTAAATCTTAGACAGTTTTTTTTTTTTTTAAATAATGCTTCATTATTTCTTTATGACAGGATCAGGGCCCATCAGTTCATGGTCTCAAATATGTCCCAAGATGTTCTCCACATCTCCACTACTGCAGCTCTTTTCTAGGATTTTATTATTATTATTATTATTATTATTATTATTATTATTATTTTCTGGGGCTATGACAATAGCTTCCTTATGGATTCTCTAGAATCTGACAGTGGCATCTTGCATGCTACCTGTAGAGTGCATTTTTTTTTTTTTTTAATGCAAATCTAATCATGTCCTGTCTAGTTGCAAACCTTCTGGTAAATCCCATCCTTTTCAGAATGCATTCCAATAGTTGGGGTGGCACACATAATTTTGGGGTGCTTTCCTTGCCCATTTTCTTACCATTTTCTACCACTGTCTACAAATATGGCTCCTGTCATTGGCTCTGCGTCCGAGCTATTGCCTCTTGTACCTGAGACACCTATGATGGAGGTGGAATGCCGTTTTGCCACATCTCTGCTAACTCTCACAGATCCCTCAGGATCCAACTCAGTAAAGTATCAGTTCACATTCAGTGAGGAAAAAAAATGGTAAATATTAGTGGATGATGATAATTAATATAAACAGTCTGTTTTTTATATTGAGCTGTATTTTAATCCTTCCTTTACAGTAAGCTGCTGGTCAAAACTTAATTTTTGCATCATTTTGGACTGATAAATGGGGTGAGATGGCACAAAACTGTGACAGAAATTGCAGACACTGAGACAAAGGCCAAAATAATAATAAAAAATAAAAGGGAGAAGGGATGCTATAATACCTTAAGAATTCTCAGAGAAATAAGGGTGACCTTGGGATTTGTTTTAATAGTACACGGGGTGAAAATGCAAGCCTTACTAGCCAAAAAGCAAAGAGTGATGCCTAAATGTGGTGGACTTGAGGGTACATAATGGCACATATTTGGTCTTCATACCAGTCTATCAACTCATTGGCCCCCTTTCATTTAGCTATCATTATCTTTATTTGACATTTGCAGGGGGGAGGCTTATGGAAAATTTACCTTTTCTCCTAGGTAGTAGTAATTGTTGAAAAGAGCAATTCTCAGTATTAGCTCATCTTCCATGATGTCAAAATTCTTTGCGTTGACTCCATGACATCTTCCTATTTCAGCCCAGACACCGTGTATTCTCTCCCTGTCCTAGATTTGACCCCCTCATGTTCCCAATTCCCCCATATTATGGGAGTGTCCGATTCAGAAATTTTCTGCTTAGCCAGAACAAGACCAATCTAAAAAATTTCTTATATGGCTTTCTTCTGAGAGAAATGGCATAAAATAATGTTTATTTTTGCTGTTTTGTTGTTTGATGGATTTTTAATACTGTTAACCAATGTTGGCAAGGGGACAGGCAAATCGACACTGCTAGACACCACTGTTAGGGTAAATTGGTATAAACTTTTTGGAAGAAAGTTATAGTATGTGAACGCATTTCCATTCTGTTGAGTTTATCTTAATTGAAATTAAGAATTTCCACGAAAGTTATCTCATAAGTTTATTCTTTGCATGTTTATTTCAATAGTGAAGACTGCAAATAACCTTAATATTAAAATAGGGGATTAGTTTAATCAATTTGGACACATCTATATAATGGGAAAATTTGTAACTATTTTTAAGTGATATTCAATGACAGAAAAATTCTGAAATGACATATGGCAGTAAAGAATATGATATTCCTTATTGCTTGTTGATAACATTCATGTCTATTTATTTACTTATGTGGATGTGTATTTTTAAATTTTTTTCAAAATAAATGTTATCTAAAAATATCTAAAATTTACTTGAGCCATCTAGAGCAAGTAGACTCACAGTGGGTCTGGGTGGTAGTAGCCAAGGCCAGTTAAAAGCAGACCTTGGAATGGGAAGGGCTGATTTTTGTGTCCCTGTTAACTTTTTCATCTACGTTCATATTCATAAGACATGACACCATTAGGCCAGATTTATACATCATAATGTGAAGTGGAAAATAAGCAAATAGCTAATTAGTCTGTTCTGTAAAGACCAAGAAGAGAAGAAGTGGGTATCTAAAGCCTCTTCAGTGCTGATAAGAGTTTTATGAGTAGAGTGCTAATCTATAATGCTGTCTTTGCTCAGCTTTATGTTCTTTATATAACAAGTTTATTTTTTATAGTCACAAAATTGAAGATTTGCAATCATCTATCTATACATGGCTTGTGGAAATTTTGCTCTATCACAGTTTATTAAAAATATATACTAAATATCTTGCCCAAATGTTGCATCAGCGTAAGAAGACTAAAATTAATACTTGAGACCTAAGGGTTTTATGAAGTTTGGAGAATTAAGGTTGAATTTAAAGCATTTCTAAGCATTGCACTATATGACAGTGATATGTTACAAACTAAACATTTGACCATCATATGCACAGTTACTCTCACATAAAATGTCAAGACTCCAAAAACAAGAATCCCACTAAAAATAGACTACACACATCCCATTGGGTCATTGGATGAACCTGATGATATGGAATAGATTCTGGTGGTAAAGACCACCACCACAATAAAGAATGCATGGCTGAAGCTACTATTGGAATTTTTCTAGCAGCTGTTGGGAACTTTTGTACACCAAAAATCACTCCACTTAAGCAAAACTTGAAATTTGAATTGTAATGATAGCTTCTGTCAAAGAGATTTAAAATAGGAACATTCTTTTAAAGTGGCCAATGAGTGAATCTTGATTGTGAAATGTAGTGTATCAGATGAAATTTACTGGAAAATGGCAAGTACTCCATTCCACCTCAAGATGCATAAGCTTGATCTCAGAAAACTAGCAAATGAACTTTTCTCTTTTTCAGAGAAAAGGACACACACACACACACACACACACACACACATACACTCAGAGCTCTGCTCCAAATGTGACATTTTGACAGAGTACAAACATAGCATGTTTTAGGGTCGAGTTTACACTTAACCTCAGTTTATTAATTTAAGCAAATATGGTAAAGGATCCAAGCATATAATGTCTTGGCCAAACTTATAATGGAATATCTGGGTCAAAACCTTAAATACATTTCATCTGATTTCACACCCATGAAACATTGGTTCAGAAAACACACACAACCACCAGAGATCAGCTGTGCCTTCAAGATTAAGTTTTTGGCAGTTGCTAATAAAACTGCGGTGCCTCCCTCTTGCAGCATGCTCACTGGAAAAAACTTTGAGTATAGAGAGAAAGGGTGCAAATGTGTTTTGTATGATCTGCTTCTGTTTCTTTAGAACTCTGAGCACATTTTGCTTTGTTTGTTTTGGCTTACCATTCTTGGAGATTTACAAAAAAGTTTTCTTACTGCTGGACCCTTGTGTCTGTTACCTTGGCTGGTAGCAAGGGGGAGGGATGACAGATAGGAAGGCTCATTTAAAACAACAACAACAACAACAACAACAACAACTCTTCTTTTGGGAGTGACTTATTTGGAACTTTAAAGATCAACTTTAAAAAAATTTTTTTTTATGTTTTATTTATTTCTGAGAGAGACAGCGTGAGCAGGGGAGGGTCAGAGAGAGAAGGAGATACAGAATCTGAAACAGGCTCCAGGCTCTGAGCTAGCTGTCAGCACAGAGCCCGATGCGGGGCTCAAACCCATGAACTGTGAGATCATGACCTGAGCCAAAGTCGGATGCTTAACCGACTGAGCCACCCAGGCGCCCCTAAAGATCAACTTTTGATAAGTGATAAGGTGGTCAAATAAACAATATAAAGTCAGGAACACTTTGCTATGTAAGAAGGTTTGTTTGCTATTTGTTTCCCTATTATGTAATTTTGAAATAAGCACAATGAACTACAAAGGATAAAATAATGGTTGTAATACTGCATGTGGATAAACATTCATGAGAACTAATGTCTCTGTTATAGATCATTACCCCCAAATCTTTCACTATAGAGAAGACAAGACTCATGTGAAGAGTACCATCTTAAAACCTCACAGAAAGGGTGTCAAATTATCCTCTGATATAAACTATTCGTTTATTTCTCAATGTCCTAAGGATTGGCAGATTTTTTTCCCCATGTTTACAAAATAATGGTAATTCATATATGCCAAGACTTTTCCAAATTTCACTTACCTCTTAGTCTTTTTGCACGCTTTAGTGTTCTGACTTCCTCCCTGATCTACCACAAATCACTGCAAACAAACTTAACATTTAGACCAGAGAAGGGAACATTTCTATTCCCACACTTGGAAAAGGGAAGCATTTGTTGTTTCTACCCACTCCCTCCTCCTCAAATTTGTCATATAGTTTCTGTTTTGTTTTGTTTTTTAAGATTGGGTGAGGGTATGTGTGTGTTAAGTTAGGGAAATCTTAAAAGGGAGGCATCTGGTTACTCTAAGATCAAAACCAAATCTTCCTTTGGTCTCACGTGAAGAACTATGCAGTTTGGGACTCACTGTTTTTAATTCAATTACAGTCCCCTTTTATTTATTTTTTTCATAAATCGGAGGCAGCGTACAATACAAGATGGGAAAAATAACAAAGGGAAGATCATACTCTGTAGACTCTCAAGATATTTCCCTAGGCTTCAAATCAAGTCCTACTCTAGCTACATGCCAACAGCTGAAGTCAATTTCACCGTTGTTGAGAATGGGATTCTTTGTTACAGGGGACTTCATCCTCATCTGCTAAATCTGATGCTTAGAGGCTGCTCCACCTAGTTTAAATTGTCAAATGCCCCTGCAGCAACCCAAATTAATTGATCTATCTTTAGGCAGAACCTAAACCCATGTTTACTTCCTCATTTGTTTGTTTCCCCAAAGTGCCTAATGCTTTATTTGCTCTCAACCACCTGACACCATTTAGGTTGACAATAGGTACTTTCCTCACAGCAAGCCTTTTAAAGCGAGGAATGCGCTTAAGGTGTACTCCTTGAACAGGATTCATTTTATTTTTAAAGACAAAGCTACAAACTCCTAATCATCCATACTAAACTCTTGCTGCTTGTGTGTGTGTGTGTGTGTGTGTGTGTGTGTGTGTGTGTGTGTGTGTGTGTTTTCTTCTTCTTCTTTTTCTACCTCCTCTTCCTTTTCTGGGGACAGAACCCACTTACAAGGATGTATGCAGACAAAAGGGATTTTATTCAAAAAGATTGATCACTATTCTCTGGACCTAAAGTGTCCAAACTTTTTTGACTTCATAAGTAAAAACATTTGGCATCCTATAGTGGATATTTATTTTTATGCTACATGCATGTACTTCTATATAAAGCACTATAAAACATTCATAAAAATAGACTGGAAACTGATATATATATATATATGTATGTATATATGTTTGTTGGTACGTATCCTTTAATTAAGGAAATACCACTCTGGTAACTAATGCTTTAGTCAAGCAGTATTTAAACTCTAGCACTTAGAAACCTTGTTCAAACACAGATTCCTAAGCCTATCAGAGAGCTTCTGAATCTGGAGATCTGGGACAGCACCCATGAATTTCTATAAAGCTTCCAGATGATGGGCCACACTTTGAATAATACATCTCTGATCTATAGAACAATTTCTTCATTGGTTCATTTTTAATGTAGTCTTTTATAGAGACCCCAAATATAGGACTTGAATCCATATGGCCTAGATTGTATATATCAACCACCATGATTATTTGTCCTTTTCCCTCTTCCTTTGAGAGCTATTTTCACATATCTAATCTGCATTAAAACTTTCCTAACTCAGACCAACTGAAGAAAAGCCCGTCTGAATTCAGTGAAAGGTGCTTCTTGAAATACAACTTTACTTCTCTTTACCCTGGAAAATACTAGAGGCAACTGCTGTGGAAGGGTTATCTGGAAATAACATACAGATTTATGAATTAGATTAAAGCGTAATGAATAGCATAATATATAAATTAAATTTGATGCCTTCCAAGTAATTTGAAAAGATTTTGACCTTAGTAAGTTGAACATTCTGTGAAATATTGTTTACGTTTCCTGGAAACTTTCTCATATAATCAATTTGCTTAGCAAACTTTTAGGTCAAGGATAATGCAAAGAAAAATCAGAGCCTCGGTTGTGCAGAGATTCCCAGTACGTCCTGGGCTAGTGAAATCTTATACTATTTTTGATAAAGTGAACACACCCCCAATTTTATAAGCCTTAAAATCTAGTAGAAGAGCATTTCTGCACTAAAAATCATCTGCTTGATTATTCATTCATTTCTTCAACCCAGTATTATAAACTTATAATAATCCAGATACTGCCCTATGCAGTTGTCATATAGCCATCTTAGCAAAGAGCAATACAAATACATGTAAAATTATAATTATTAAATGAGCTGCAAGGAAAGGTAAATGATGCTATGAAAATGCCATGGAGGAATGACTTGATGGTTACAGGGAAAAATGTATATAGTTTCTTTCTAACCTAGTGGCTTGCTCTGACATATTTGCTTTATGAGTATTTGAAAGGTTCTCAGTACGTGATCAAAGGGCAGACCATCAGATTCAACAGACTTGCAGTGGTTACTCAAGACCTCTGGGTATATTAGTTCCTAACTGGCTTCAGAAGGCCGGCGGGAATGAGTAATAGGCCAAGAGGATAGGCTAAGAGAATGGCTGGAATCTTTGGGCCAGCAATTGATTGGCTGTTGTTGTGTTTAGTTTAATTATTAAATAAAATAGTTAAAGCATTTTGGTAACTGGGTTGGGTAACTTCCTTGCCAGGCAGATCCTGAGTCTAATGGCTGTTATTGCCAGATCTGCCAATTTTTTTTTTCTGAGTGACTATGCCCTGCCAACCTCCCAAGTAAGCAAATTGTCCTTGCCATTTTGAAAAGCCCACTGTTCTTAGCATCCTTCTTGTAGTTCTCATACTGATGAAGTCCTTATCCTACACACAAGCCACCTCTTAAGGATCCTTCAGGTTTTAGCCTGCTATGTGCACAGAAGACATTATTACCCTTAATTTAATAAAAGTAACATTTTCATACTAATCAGAGACTTGCTGGCTTTAATTACTGCACATTATTCTGTGGGAAGGAAAAAAAACACTCAAACAAATTTTAAAATAAGATGTTAGCAGGAGTGTGATAAGTATTTTGTTCTTAGCTGCTGGTCTACTAATAAAATAGTTTTGTGGGTATCCGGATGATATTTTCATTTGTATTTCAAGCTAGACCTCAGTACAGGACTTCTGTTGAAATAGATACCTGTTGAAGTAGGTTATCTTTTTCCCATCTTCTTGCACAAAGAAAAATATATTAATGTTGCTCTTAAGGAGACCACCTTTAAAAACGTTATTTGCAGAATGTGGCTTATCCTATACAGCGTCTGATTCCTAAGTCTAGCTTGGTCTGTTAGGATGGATGGCCCAGCAACTTTGGTAGCATCTGTCATGATAGAGATTAGCAAGTTCTATTCAAAACAAAGAAAATATAATAACATAAAATATAAACCCTGGTTAATAAACCAACAGACTTTGGTTTCCCCTGATATTTCTCCTTTATTTCAGTACAGTCTGCAAAGGTAAAAAGTGACATTTTCTTTGTGGAAAACTTCCCATTAAAAAAAAGTACAAACTTTGAGGTATGTGCATCTGCTAAATTTTTCCTCACGTGGCCACTGTCCTGCTATCACATCATTTAGCTAATTTTTCTGATCTAATTCTAAAAAGAATAAAACTTTATGGTTAGTGATTTTCCCCTGATAGATTTTTAACATAGTCTATAAGAATTTTTCATAGCTATCTAAGCTTTCACAGATTTTCATCAGTGGAGTCATTTTTTACTCTTCAAACCATATGACAGTTAATATTGTGGCTCAAGATTCCAAAACTTTGAATGTGGATGATGCTACCCTGTAGTACTTAAAATGAACCATGAATGCTAATTTTTAGAGCAAGGTTGTAAAATAAGAAGGAAAAATGGCAATGCTTTATATTTGTTGGTCTCCTTTGGACAATAGCTATACCATAACTGATGACTTAACTATTGAAATATTTTAACTCAACACCTAAGTACTTCATTCTGTTTGAAACTCAGAAATTCCACTTAAAAGAAAAATGAACATGGATCTACAATTTTCTCAGAACTGTGCTGAAGTATAGAGACAGGAATAAAAGTATCATTGATGAAACAATCTATAAACCCACAGAAAGTGTGAAGCCTCCAGTAGTTTGAGGAACAAATATTAAGTTATACAAAGGATGTGAATGATAACCATGATTAAAATTTACCTAATGCTTGAAGTACTACTAAACATGGGTCATTAGCCTGGCATTGCTGGTGTATCGGGAGTACATTAGATTGGGGGTTTCACTGGCATGTAAAGGTGTTCTTTTTTTTTTTTTAATGTTTTTATTTTTGAGAGAGAGAGACAGTGTGAGTGGCGGAAGGGCAGAGTGTGAGAGAGAGACAGAGAGAGAGAGAGAGAGAGAGAGAATCTGAAACAGGCTCCAGGCTCTGAGCTGTCAGCACAGAGCCTGATGCGAGACTCGAACTCAGAAACAGTGAGATCATGACCTAGGCTGAAGACAGACACTTAACTGACTGTTAAGTGAGGATATCTGTCATCCCTTTGATTGCCAGGATCAATTCTGCTGATCTAAATGACCAGGAAGATACCTACTTCTTCTTTTTACAGTTCCAGGCTTGTTTTTCCTAAGACTGGATATTTGACAGCCTTATCTGATAAAGGAAACTATGTTTACTATCCTACTAGCCTTATCTGATAAAGGAAGCAAATATTTACTATCCTACTAGGGTATAGGGTTCTATAAGTTTTATTGTGGCACCCTTTTGGAAAAGTATGGATTTGGAATTAAAGGGTATCCTTTCTTCTTTATTTCTGAGTGTTTATATAGAAAATGAGGCCATTGCTGAGAGACCAAATAAAAACAGTGATTTCAGATAGGTTACCCCTCCCAGTAAGGAATTCTTTCTTGTTCTTGTTACAATTTTGAAACTTATAATTGGACCAAAGCCATTTGTCCTATTAGCTCAGTGTACAATGAGGCAAGCCTTTCCTCCTATGTGTTAAGTAGAAGACTCAAGACTGCAGTTCTAGGATGAATTGTGGCAAGAAAACTCCTAATGAACTGTAACAGACAGGAAAGACAGTGGGGAAACAGACATAAACTAGGAGCTGCGTGAGGGGAGCCATCTTTAAACTAAGTATGTGTGTGAAAATGTACATTCTTCAAAAATAATAATTATATACTTGTTTACTCTTAACACTAGATTGTGCTCTGTACCCTCACCACAGTAGACCTCAGTTTATGTCCTCATGACACTATCATGATCCAGATGATTGAATTGATTTTTCAAAGTTTTCAGCCAGTTTTGACATCTTCTAGATACCAATTGTGTTACCACATGCTGCATAAGAGCAATTATGGAATGGTTTAGTGAAGAAAATTTCTGGTCAGACCTTGTCTACAAATACTGATAAGTATCCTTTTTTTTTTTTTTTTTAAATTTTTTTTTTTAATGTTTTTATTTATTTCCAGGAGAGAGAGAGACAGCGTGAGCAGGGGAGGGTCAGAGAGAGAGGGAGTCACAGACTCTGAAACAGGCTCCAGGCTCTGAGCTGGCAGTCAGCACAGAGCCCGACGCGGGGCTCGAACTCACGAACCGCGAGATCATGACCTAAGCGAAAGTCAGACGCTTAACCGACTAAGCCACCCAGGCACCCCTACTGATAAGTATCCTAAGAGGAGGGTTGATTTAAGGAAACCTGGGTGACTCAGTTGGTTAAGCTTCTGACTCTTGGTTTAGGCTCAGGTTCACGAGTTTGAGCCCCACATCAGTGTCTGTGCTGACAATGCAGAGCCTGGTTGGGATTCTCTCTCTGTCCGCCCCCACACTCTCTGTCTGTCAGTCTCTCTCTTTCTCTCAAAAATAAACTTGAAAAATAAGGAAGGTGCTTTTCTCTATTAAAGAAACAAATTCTTGGTGGTAGGCTGACCTAGAAGATTTTATTAATGTGATTTCATCGCACATTTTGTCAATCATACAGAAACAGACACAATCTACGTGTCCTGACTTCATCCATGTATATAAAACATAGGCTCATCTGCTAACTTGCAGCTATTTAATCATTTTGCGCTTGACAATGAACCTGGAAAAATCAACTTTTTATTCTCAGTTGAAAAGTTCACTTATCTCCCTCAAGGGTTTGTTCTATCTTACTTTCTGAAGTGTGTCCATAACACTTAAGATTTAGGGAACTTCTTAATCTTTAGATTTAATTTTAAAATTCATCATACAATAGATAAAATATTAAAGTTTGCCTTTGATTATGATTTTAGTTCTATATACACAGGACATTTATATATTGAAATGCAAAGTACATTTCAACTCTTCAAAAAGTCTAGGAGGATTGCTAGTTAGGTTTGTGGCCTCAAAAATCAATCTCAATATTTATGATGAGTTTGATTGATGTTTAGTTTAAATAAAAGATTCCATTTGAAAATGATCAAAAAAGTCAACCTTCATGGAACTAAATTATTCCTTATGGAGAACTCAAATATAATTATTGAGAATGAATATCTTTTTAAAGTTACTTTCATAGAGCTTTACAGAGATACACACAAGAATAGAGGTCACTGTCTCTAAATTTTTCAGCTAACTCCTTGAATCTACCATGTCAAAATGTCTCCCCAGAAAAGTAATAATTTGTATAATTTCCACTGATAGCTCAATGATGGTCTGAGGAGTCCCCAACTCAACAAAAGAGGATAAGCCTATAGCTCTAACCCCTAATTTAAATAACAGAAAATTTAGTTTATTACAATGTGATTTTATTTTACCATGAAATGACAATGAAATGTATAACAGGTTTATGGAGGAATCTACTCACTGGGATGTAAATGTGAAATCGTTTAAATTCTCTCCTGTATCTGTCTACATACTTCCACTTGGAAAAGCTTGGCTCCATTTAAATTTTTCTCAGTAATTTTGGGTACAAAACAGTCTCATACAGTAATACTCAATTCTCTTTATTTCAAAATATTTCATTAAAAAAAATCTCAAGCTTAATTCAAGGGTTCTATCTCCCCACAATGTCCCTACTTGGAGAAAAGGAGGGGATGTGGTCTTATACCTCATTCTTCTTTCTCTTAGAAGAGACTCTAAGAAGTATCTTTTCAAGCAGTTCCGTAGAAATCAGTGTGGTACTTGATTCTCTCTGATGGCCACCAAGTGCTGAAATAGTATGCAATTTGCTCTATTTTTACCTTATGCTACACTATAGTCCCTTCAAACTTAGCTGGAAAGGGCTAGCCGATAAACCTAGGCAAGGAATAGGTACGAATTTTTACATTCAGTTAATCTCCAACTCCTGGGAATATCTGTGAAGTATCTCCCTGCTTTCTTTTGTGGGAATGGAAGATCTAACAATGATGTGCTGTACTCCTAATTTCTCAGATTGCTCTCCAAGAACTGCTTCTCTATGTTCCACTCTGGAGCTCCATTTAATAAGATCCTCACTGTTCAGTCAGGGAATAACATGCTGGTGCCCTTCCTTGTAGAAGCTTCTATTCTTTATGAGTGACTCTTTCATAGTCTTTCTCATTTGGCCTTCAAACAGCTCACCCTGTTTTCAGTTTTCTCAGTGTTTCTTGAGTATTGACTTGGACAGTAGCGGAAGAGGATGTCTTCAGAAGCAATGGCTTTCCCTAACTCTCTGACCTTAGAATGCAGTGTACTTAAACACTTTTTTTCTTACCTTTGGTATTTAACAATAATTCCTAGACAATACAGAAAATCCCAGTCAACATTTGGTTCTACAAGTTTCTACAAATCAAGCATAAAAGAAAAACTATTTTCAGAGAATAACAGAAACTTAAGTGAATGTAGACATAAATCAAATCCATCAACTAAACACATGGTATAGCTAATTGTTTTTGTGAAATTCTTTTTGTCTTTCTGTTGTTCTCTGAAAGGTATTTTAGCCTGCCCCAACTATTAGGAAGATGTTTTTCTATGTATCTTAGCTTTTATATTTAGCTTTCTCAGTCCTCTCAAATTAGATGGTTGAGGTTTTTTCTTTCTTGTAGACCTATACTTGTTCCAACACCATTTTTTGAAAAGATTATTCTTTCTCCATTGAATTACTTTGGTGCCTTTGTCAACTATCAACTGATCCTATAAGTATGGACCTATTTCCAAAATTTCCTTTCTATTTCATTAATGTATTTGTCTCTCCTTATGTCACTCTCTTGATTACTATAGTTTTATGGTAAATTAAAATCAGATCTTCTGTCTGAGAACTTGTCAAATTTATTTTTCTGCTGATTCCTTGGGATTTTATACATAAACAACCATGTTTTCTACAAATTAAAGAAATATATCTCTTCTTAAATTGGATGTCTTCCCCTCCCCCCATGCCTTTTTTATTTACTTATTTTATTTTACTTTCATTTTTTTTTGCCCCATTGCACTGACATTAAGGCCCAACATTAAACAAATGTTGGCTATAAGTGAAAAGAGCAGATATCATTGTCTTGTTCACTGTCTTTGATATTTCATCATTAATATAATGTTAACTCTAGGTTTTTATAAATACTCTTTATCAAATTGAGGATGTTCACATCTATTCTTACTTGCAAAAGGTTTTTATTGTGAAAGCTTGGTGGATTTTGTCCTAAGAATTGCTTAGCTTAATTCTACAAATTTTGATGTTTTCATTATTCAGCTAAGGTATTTTTAATTTTACTTGTGATTTCTTCTGTAAGCTATGGGCCACGTTAGTTGCATATTGCTTATTATAAACACTTGGAAATTTTCTTAATATCATATTATTATTATTGACTTTTAATTTTATTCTATTTTGGTCAAAGAATATATTATATAAGATTCTAATCCTTTAAATTTTAATAAGATATGTTTTATGATCTAGGATGTGTTTTCTGTTGGGGACTAATACATGTATCTTCTAGTTATCATTAAGTCAAATTAGTTGATAATTTTCACAACATCTATTTTATTGTTTTTTTTTTCTACTTTTTAAAAATCATTTACTGAAAAAGGAGTATTAAAGTCTTCAACTATGATCATGGATTTGTATACTTTTCCCTCTTGCTATGTCAGTTTCTGCATCATGTAATTTAATGCCTTCTATCAGATGTATACACATTTAGGATTAAATTATCTTCTTGATAAATTGATCCTTTATTATTATGAAATTACCTTTCTTATTTCTGGTAATTTTGTTTTGAATAGCTTCTTTTTTGATATTATTATTGCCACACAAGCTTTTCATTCTTACTGTTTGCATAGTGTACCATTTTCTACCTCTACTTCCAACCTGTTTGTGCCTCTCTATTTAATGTGTACCTCTTATAAACGCCATACAGTTTGTTCTGGTGTTTTTGAGCTGATGTGACAATATTTGCCTTTTAATTGGAATCTTTAATCCGTTTACATTTATTGTAGATATTGATATTGGTTTCATCTATCATTTTGAACCTTGTTTGTAACATAAATTATTGTGTTTTCTATTCTTATTTCCTTCTTATTTTGGGTTAACTAAGGATGTATTTCTATCTTTTTTATTGGATTTTACCTGTATGCATTTGCATTGCAGGGGAAGAGAGAGAGGGAGGGGGAAACAGGGAAAGGTATTTTTTTTTTTTTAACAGATTAAGATATGTTGAAGATATATATTAGAGAAGTCACAAAAGAGGGGGAAAAATCTCATTTCATAAAATGATAGAACATCCTGTAGGGAGTTTGGAAGATGTGAAAAGGAAAGGAGACAGAGGAAGTTGACTGGAGTGGAAGGTGGAAGAAACTTGGTTAGAAGAGACTGAGAGCAGAAAGGAAAAGAGGAAAGAGAATGAGAAGGACCCATCTTCCCTGGAAAATTAATCAGCTGGCTATTTTTCTTTCTCTATTTGTAGCCATTAAAAGACAGTCTCTATTTATAGATTGTCTAAATTGGAAATCTGGGTTTTATATAATCTCTCTTAGGGTTAATTTTCACATCAATAAAGTGTTGTTTATTTATTGTACCTAATTTATATAGTTGTTTAGAAGATTAAATGAATTAATAGAGGTAGAGGACTTGAATAATGCCTGGCATATGGAGAACACTGTATATGCTTTAAGTTTAATTATTATTTTTATTTTATTACTCTCATTGCTAGAAGGAGAGAGAGGGAGAAAGCGAAGGAGGGAGAGAAAGAGAGAGGGAGAGAAGACATGAGACTGGGTGCATACGTTGTGGAAAAATTCAGTAATACCCTTGTTTCCTCTGTATTTGCAATCTGTTTGTTATTTGCACTCAGTAAACAACAAGAATAAATCTCTTTGTTGAAGTTCCATATTGTTTTAAGCCAGCAGAATTCTGAGAGCACAGCTTCTTACATTCTACATTGACAAAATATACTAGATCCATTGTGGAAGAGATTAGGGATACATATTTAAGGTAATTTCAAGGATAAGAAGCTATGGAAAAGTAGCATGCACTAAATAATTTATGATGGGTTGGAATTTTGAAAACAAGGTAATTCTGTGATACTTGATAACTTTTTATGGTTTTTCTCATGGATTAGCTGAGAAACAAGCATAAGCATGGAATATTTTACACAGTTTATAACTTGTAGAATTAATCAACATGAAATGAAATTGACAATTTTTAAAACTGCTCACTATAAATATGCTTTTAACTAAAAATTAAGAAGTCACTCTTATTGACAAAATGTAGGTTTGCAAAATTTGGCATGGAAAATAATTGACTTCATAAAAATAATCACCACAAAACAAATTTCAGATTAGCTAAATTTATGACCATAAAAATTTGATTTAGACAAAATAAAAATTTTTATTGACCAACTAAAACTTTTTTATAAAATAACATAGTGCATTGTGTTAATCCCAGTGATACTAATTTATTTAAGTCAATAGTAAAAGACTTACCCATAGTGTATAAAAAACTTATCGAGAAATAATAATTTGCCGCAGAAAACATGTTCTTGATTAAAAATTCAACCCTGTTATAATTTTGATTTAAAAGTTTGTATTCATAAATGTGGAGTCAAACTATTGTGGTGTTAAAATGATGAGGTCAAAATCTCCTGGACTCTCCTCATCTATAAAAAGGATAACATAGTTGTTTTCATCACAAAGATTTTATGAAGTGGCTCTCAAACTGTAATGTATATTAGAGTCACCTGGAGGGTTTGTAATTTCGGGAATTATGGAATTTCTATTTCCAACAAATTTCCAGGCAATTCTGATACTTCCAGTCTGGGGACCATACTTTGGGTTTCCCTTCCCTACGCCATTTTTGTGAACATTAGCTTTCGTAATGTCTTCTAACAGCCAGCACTACTTCTCTTTGTAAAAGGACGAGCCTCAAGTATCAGCACCCTGCTTTGGCTCTCTCGGAGCCAGGAGTGCCTCGGAATTTATATCTCCTCACCCTACCCTAGATGGTCCTTAACCACTGCTGCAGGTGCCAGAGTATAAATACTACAGATCTCTGAGCAAGACTGCACTGAATTGTGCCTACACTGTCTGTAGGTGTGCCCTGTGGGACAGAGTCAAAGTTATTTTTACTGGACACTTGGCAAGAGAAGTTTGAGTGGAATGTTTGGGACCAAAGCTTGTCTGGAGTGAGTTTGAGGGAGATTGGGTGGTGTCAAAATGAGAAAGTTATGAACAACTCACACCAGACTTGGCTGTAAAAGATACCAGAGACAGAAATCAAGCACTGCTTCAGGGAAAAGTGGGGTAGAAAGCTTTTTTTTTTTTTTTTTAATTGAAGATAAGAGCTATTTTTGCACATTTGTATGTAGATAGGAATGATTCAGTAAAGAGAGATAAACGAAGGACAGAGAGAGAGGTTATATACTCAGAGAAGCAAAGTCCTTGAGTACATGAAAGGAAAATGGGTTTGATACACAGGTGGATGGACAGCTGTATATTGGAAGGTCAGTGTATTCTCCGTTAATTATGAAAGTGTCTTCTGTCATCTCTCATATTTCATTAGCCCTGAACCTCTACCAATCCTCTCTTCCTAACATTATTCCAAGCTGCCTGCCCTTTCTCTGCATTCCGACTATCATAGCCTTAGTAGAGGCACTCTGTAATTTGTCACCTTAACTTTTTCCCAGGCTCTTGCTTCCAGCCTTGACTCTTTGCAATCAATTCTCCTATGCTACCACCAGCCATTTTTGTAAGATACGAATTTGAACATTTTGTACCCCAGATTAAAATCCTTCATCTACTCTCCTAATGGATGAAAGTTTTCACTCGTTGGCTCAATATACATAGCCTTTGATGGTCTATCCCCTGCCTATGTTTCCAGTTTCTTCCTCGGCACTCATCTTGCAGCCCTTTGCAATCGTGTAATAATGACCTTCATGTAGTTTCTCTAAATGTGCCACACGCTCATATATCTCTGTCTTCTTTTTTTTTTTTTCTCAAAATGTTCCTCTTCCACTTGCCTGTTTGGCCAATTCCTGTCTGCCCTTCATATTTCAGTGGAAACATTACTCTTTCCACTAATTGAATGAATACGATTACTATTGAGTGAATAATTGGTAGTAATCATAGCACCTAGTCCAAATGCTCAATTTTCTGTGGTGAAACCACATTTTCCAATCTTGGATTTGAAAAATTTGCCTCAGAGATTGGTAGGAGATCATCTCATGCCAAGGTGCGCATCAGACTTCAGCTTACCAGCGATCAATTTATGTTGAAAAGTAAACACAAAATTATATTGAGGAAGCTCTCCCCCTTAAATTTCGCCCAACAGGTAAAATCCATGGGCTCAGGAATTCTTGGAAAGACATTACCTTTGCAAATCAGCCTGCTTCCCCTGTTGTTCAGGGGAAGAGAGAGTAATGACTAGAGAGGAGGGGTTTGGCATAACGCTTGAATACATTTGAAATTAAGATTATGAGGGAAGGTGGAGGTTTTGCTCTAATTTCTACTAAGGACTTAACTTTGGTAAGCACTGAACAGGAGAAGTTTCTACCTGTTCATACTAGCAGTTGTCTTATGTGAGATCTGGAATAATAATTATCATTACAAAAACAAAGTGTTGTGTCACTTGAAAGAGCAAAGTCAGAAAAGCTCTTGAGATCCCTTTGGTTCAAATGATGTGCCCTTTAAGATTCTGTTAAGGATCTTGGGATGGGGGTTGGGGGCATCCAGGACTATTGCCGTCCAGATAAGAAGATAAAGGAGCTGTAAAAGCTGTAAAAAGCTGGAGTATAGCTCTGGAGGTAACTAGAGAATCAGTTAAGCACGCAAAAAGTTGAGAAAACAGGACCGGAGAAGGGGCACGTTGGGAAAGCACCCAGACCATTGCAAAACTTGCCAACTGCCACCCAAAGTGACAACTATAATATGTGAACTTCTACATGTTATAGGGGAAAACAGTTATGATTTATTTGAAAACCTTTGCAGGAGGACCTTTTGCCAAATGGTAACATTTTTATAAAAAGTTTATGAAGCACCCTCTGTCATGATTGTACTTTTCTTAAAAAACTTTTCTTTGTTTTTGTTTTTAAGAGTTTTTTGGGTTTGGTTTTTCAGTGTCTTTGCCTTTAATGGTTAGCCGTGCTGCCACTTTAAGAAATGTTTTTGCTGTTACTGCTGCATTTTAATCTTTCACTTTGTATTAACAAAATCAAAACCAGCACAATTAGATACCTCCTGATTCTGATTTGTTTTAATACTAAGAGAATGTTTGAAATGGCACAAGCAGTGGGGGAAATACTTCAAGCCGTGGCGGCTGCAGCATTGGAGTTCTAGAAGCATACATCAAAAGATAGCTTGAAAGACAGACCAAAAACATTTAAACCAATAATTCTTTACATTTGTGTTTTTATTTTATTGTCTTCACAATGAAAGCAAGAGGATTGGGAAGTGGAAGAAAGATGCTGGTAAGCTCATTTCAGTCATGCAATTTAAAATGAAATAAAAAGGACTTTCTCCTTTACTTTTAAAATCAACAATCAAGCCATATATCTGTAACTCACAAACAATTAGGGACTAGAATATACGTGCAGCAGTCAGTGCCCAACTGTCTCATTTTGTTACAATAAATGAAAAAAGAAAATGAGCAAGACTTAAGAAGCAGGATTATAATTAAGCTACATTGATCCAAACACCCACGTCTTCTGTTTATATATTGGACATCCCGGACATGATTGAAATGCTAGAAACAAAACCGAGGAGAGAGATCTGCACGTGATAGTAATTTGGCCACAGAGGGAGATAAATGAATAAGTGGGTCTTTGAAAGATCACAGCGGTCAGAATTAGCAAGAAATGGTTGCAGTTGTGGATTGCAGTATCGGAGTTAGGAAGATCTAATGACTTGATTACTCATTTCTTTTTTATTACTATTATTTTTAAGTCTCCTAGCAATAAAATTTCCTAGCCTGGAAATGTTACCTTTGTTCTTATTTCATTCCGAGTCTGATACTTAAGTAGGGATTCTACTGAGTTACACAGCCCTAGCACCTTCGAGGGGGAATTTGTTGATGTGAAATTTGGGTGGCTACGGTGTGTTAGCTTTTTCTGTCACTATTCATTTAGATTTTCAGTTCATTGAAACACAGTAAGTGCTGGTTTCCTATAAAAAGGCTCTTAGATTCCTTTTGTGGAAAAAGAGAAAAAAGACGGAATAAACTTTGGGCCTGCTGAGAAATTTTGGAATTCTGTTTTCTGGGTGATAAAGTAGTGAATTGAATTGATGGATCAAAAGCATCAGCCACCCCACCCTCCTTCCCTCCACCACATCTCTGTTTAACAGAGATCCTCTGCACCCCGTCTTCAGATATATGGAGGCAAGGAAGGAGCAGAAAGAGAATTAAAAGAACAAAGTCCTTTAGGAGACATGTTGCCTTAGAATCATTGAATTCACGTAGTGTTCTTTTTTTTTTTTTTAAATTTTTTTTTTAATGTTTTATTTATTTCTAGGAGAGAGAGAGAGAGAGACAGCGTGAGCAGGGGAGGGTCAGAGAGAGAGGGAGTCACAGACTGAAACAGGCTCCAGGCTCTGAGCTGGCAGTCAGCACAGAGCCCGACGCGGGGCTCGAACCCACGAACCGCGAGATCATGACCTAAGCGAAAGTCGGACGCTTAACCGACTAAGCCACCCAGGCGCCCCAAATTCACGTAGTGTTCTATATGCAAGGACACTTTCCTTTATACTGTGTATACTGTAGAGAGAATCAAGAATTACCCTACCAAAGCTCCTTCATTATTCTGCCAAGGTATCATAGTCAAAGGAGGCACCTGAATTTTCAGAGATGTAACAAGAAATGCTGTTACACCCTCCTGCCCCTGCCATTCAACCAATATTTGAACAAGGCAGCTGGAAATTTTGGGGTAAAAGGAATAATTTTTCTGTTTCATATTATTAAATCCAAAATCTTTTCATTTGAATTTTATTAAAAGACTGGAGTGAGCATTTCCTTTAAAAGGTTCCAGAAAGGGCCAGTTTGAATGTCAAAACCTTTCTCTGCTTATCAAGCATTTAACCATGATAAAGAAAGGATCGCTTTTAAGTCGCTGGGCCAGCATACCCCAGTGACACACAGGAACTTCAAATAGCAGGAAAGTAATCTTTCAGTTCCACTGAGACAAAGTTTCCAGGAGAGAGGATAGGCTTATAAACTACTGATAGCAGCTCTGGGCTAGTTGGAGAGAGAGAGAGAATAAGCATATGGCCACAAAGAAGGATGGCTGTTTCTACCGGAGGAAAGGCTAGCCAGAAAGCGTTTCGGCTCAAAGTTTTCAAACATTAAATTACTGTGGTGCCTTTTCTGTCCTGTAGCTTTATGAATTTTGATATACTGCTCAAGAGATTTCCTATCATTAATCCTAGCCTGACCATACTGTTTAGGGCGGGGTGGTATCTACTTCATAATACAGGGGGAGTTAAATCAATCGTGCTTTGAAAAATGATTTCCTGGAAATGCACATGTATCACCTTTCATCCAGTGTGTTTGTGAAAATGATTATTGTCACAAAAGTGTTCGATTTCCAGCCAAGCAAAGCAAGATGTATAGAGCTTAGCAGCTACTAAAATTAGATAGTGCTGGAATTTCACAGGGTTAGAAATTTAAATACTTTTAAATATCATACAGCTTTTGTTCTAAAATGTTATGTCTCTTCAACAATCGAGTGAAATATAGAGAAAGCCTTAAAACTCAGCATTAAATGGTCTTATTATGTATTTTTGTTTAAATGTTGAATACTACCATTTGCAAGGGCTGGAAGAACAAAAGCTGCAATCACAGGGGCTTCCTTTGTGCCCAGTCCTGTGCTTTGCACTTTATATGCTTTATTAAATAATTGCATCCGGCCATTATTACTATACCCATGTTACAATTAAGCAACTGAGAAGTGCAATGTTTGAGCAACTTGCCCAACCTAAATGATTCAGAATCTAAGCTCTGATCCATCTCTGCTCTTCTGCCACAATTGAATTTCTTAAAAGAGTTTCATTCACTTTATAGCTAGGAGAGTCCCCTTCATCATCCCTGAGCAAACGTCATCTCCCCTAGCACCAACCCCTCCCCCCTCACCCCCATTTGTCTTCATTTGCTTAGCCATGAAGAACTCAAACAGAAATGCCAAGAAAACAGTGTCTAGGTCATTTATTGGCAGCTATGGTTTTGGTTTACTGCTTCCTGCTACTCAGCCCTTCCGCTTCTCCAAAGACAGCCAGTGGGTTCTGGCACTTACTCTTCTTTCCTAGTTGCTCTGATGCTCTATGATTGAAACTAGCAGCTCCATGGTGACCAGGAAAAACAAACGAGCCCCATAGCCCATACCAGCCCTGGGAGCACTGACTGAACAGATTTTGAAAAGGAGTGAACTCTGTTTAGCTCCAGAGTTCCATCTGGAAATTGGCACTGATAGTGATATTAGCAGCATGTCCTGCCTGCCTTCCACCCAAGGATTCTGCAGCACCAGGCAAATGTTCAATCGTTCTGGACTTCTCTCAGAAACATGTGAGCATTATGATATTATGATACTTATTTTAATGACGGGGACTCCCAGGCTCACGGGGAGACGTTACGATGCACAAATTCCCATCTCAGGGTCAGTTAACTACAGAGCAGAATTGGAAGGGCATTCTTGCTTCAAAAATATACCCAGTTAAAGAGAGCTACAAGAATCTAGGTTTGGTTTAAGAGAATTTTAAAGCCACAGCTAGAAGAACAAGGAAATATGAAAGCCTGTCTAGAAGACTATATTAATTTTGATCCTACTCAACCAAGAAAAGTGATGCCTCAGAATAGAAATACCAGCGAATCTTATTTTTATTTAACAATATCCTTCCCTGGAAGCATATGGACACAAAACACAACTATGCAAAACCTTCTGAGCTTTCTTAGAGAGGGATTGAATAAATTGCTCTGGAGGTATATTTTCAAGGGAATGAGCTAGGATACCTCCAGATATAAATGGATCACTCAATCCATTAATCAATTGGTAGTGCTATATTTCTAAGAATAAAGGAGTTGTGAGATATTGAGAGACCCATCAATCTATTGTCCTGGTACTTTTTTATGAAGGTAATTTTTATTTTTCTCAGTGCTGTTCTTGTAAATTCAGGCTTTGAGATCGGGGATTTTCCTGGACTCTAGAAAGCTTCCCAGTAGCCTGGCTTGAGGGGGGCAGAAAGATTAAATGATCTTGTGACTCTTTTGGAAACTAGCCATAAAAGACTAATTTCTAGAAGATGGGGAAGAGTAAATAATAAATATTTTGCTTTTTGAGTGTTTAATATCTAATTGAATAAAATCAAATGAAACCTTAATGATTACTTTTCTTTTATGTTGGATATTCATATTTGGTATCAAAGCAGGACCAAAATTTAAATTTTCTCTAGGTTCAACTGAAGTTGTTTTCTACTTCCTGCTATTAAATTAGAGCTCCCAGAAATGCAAGAAACTCATGCACTTAGTGAAATGGTTTCCAAACAGTTTTCATTAAGTGCTGCATCCTAAAAAACGTTTCAAGACCACACCCCAATGCTTGAATATTTATAAAGTACATTCAGAATAATAGAAAAAAATAAAGGAAGAGATGACAAGTATTTTAAGATGAATTTTATTTTACTTAGTAGTGGTGCATTGTTAATGATAATAAATGTCAATTTCCAATAGACGATTTCTTTTGCTGATGCCTTCTTATCAGCCATTACTGTTTTAATGACTTAGTTATGGCAGACAAGGAGTTCATCTAACAAATAGAGAATGAGCCAGTGCTGGCATTTTCTTATTTTCTTAAACCTCTGTGTTTTGAAGGCCATATTCAATTCATGGTTTCTTTGTAGGAATTCTTTCAAGGCACTTGTTTATTTTATGAGTTCTTTTTGAAAATGACATTCCATAATTCATAAATAATCATAGAATACAGAGGACAAACAAGGGTACCACATCAGTCCTTCCATACTGTGTGTACCCCGTTTTGTCCCAGGAGAAATAGGGTGACTTTTTTCCCTAGGAGGTGAATGAATAGCAATACAGAGATCAGTTAAAATCATGAGAGTCAGTCTGTACTTTAAATATTGGTAAAACTTAATTTCTTTTTTTAAAATTAGGTTTTATGTGTACACACACACACTAATGCAACTACATATATTTTTATCCCACATCTCAACAGTTAGTAACATTCACGCGCATTCTCAGTTGTAGAGATTTCACTTTGGAGACCGTTCTCCAAGTATAATGACAGTAATGCCATCAGCAGTAGCATATATAAAACAAAAAATACTGTTTAACAAGCACTTGCTAAATGGCAAGAACTAAGCTAGGCAATTACATGAATTCAATTCTTACAGTTTCCCAGGAAGTTGCTGAGGCTTAAAAAGAGAATAATTAGGCCCAGAGTGCTTGGGTGATTTACCCAAGGTCACACAGTATTTAGTGTCTGAGCAGGACCAAAATATCTTGTAATCCATGAGACTATATGTGTTCTGGAAAACAGTACTTAGCTGAGAATAGGCCTCTTCCCTTCACAGACTTCTCTTCAATGGAGGGCCATCTTTTTGTGATTTCTGAGTCAGGAATCCTGCCCCTTCTAAATCTGTCCAACTACCTGTTGCAGTTGGAATTTCCTTAACACAGATTAAACTTTTACTTTCACGATTAAAAAAAATGGTAACTTTCAGATGGACTTATTTACACTACCATGAGAATGAGAGATACCTGATCCCATCTTCCACTAGTGAAGAACAGAGGAAAATGCAGGGCCAGAGGCTTTTGGGTACTAAAGGCTGGAGGAAGTGCCAGAGAGCCTAAAAGAACACAAATGGAAGATTTGGATGCTTGAATACAATCTGTGCCTGCTTCCCACTTTTGCCTCAAGCCAGATCTACAAAGCAAATATGTTGGAAATTCTATGTCCTTTTATATCTGTTTTCTTGTCCTATGTTATTTGTCTTTCTGTGTAAACCTCTGGTCACCCTGGACTCTTGACTCTTTTATTTCCTTTATCCAAAGGGCATCAGCCTGCTAGCTTCTGTGGTTCTGTGGCTTCTCCACTGAGCTTTCATCAAATTCCTCTTGCCCTTTTTGTCCCCTTGTCTTCTGGGTGCATGGGAAGGTTTCTTCTAATCTTAGATCCAAATTAATTTGCATTTCCCACAAACCTGATATTTGTCTCACTTCTCTTATAAATTATTTCCAATGGAAGGGCTGGATCTTGAAACTGAAACTAAAAATACTGTTACTTTCATGTGTTGATTTTTAAATGGATGCATAGATTATATTTTACTCCCTACATATTTTTTTCCCCACCATTTGCCATTGCCGATGTGACTGCCTGATCTTCCTATTATGATTGGAAAGGGTATGGCATTCTTCACATTCATCTCTCAGTCAGACTTTTTTCATCCAACAAATAGTGTTCAAAGGATCTACTATGGGCCATTACCTGGTAGACTCAGCAGGGGTTATATAAGAGAAAGGCAAAACTTGCTACAGTCTAGAACTTTTCTAGAGGAAAGCCTGTTACAAAAGCAAAGTTCACTGAATGCCCTAGGAGGGAACAAAGTGCTTAGTTTCTAAGGAGGGAACAATCACATTTGATTGGGAACATCAGGTTAATGTAGGATGAACATACTGGAGGTACCTCCTGTTATGGCTTCTTAGCTCTCCACAAACCCCCCAGAGCACAAAGGGCCACCATTTTCTACATGCTAACGCTTGACCCTTTATCTTAGAAAGTTGCTTGAAACAAGGGAGGGCACTTGATTCAAGGTAGAGCCATAAACTCGATTCAAGGTAGAGCCATAAGCATTGTTTCCTTCCCCCCCGCCCACCCCAATTTCTGTTATTTCAAACTGAGCAGCAAAAACTAGGAGTTGTTTGAAGTGGAACCATACAATCAGTCCTGGAGTTAAGTACCCAGGCTCTCATACCAATTTGAGTTCAGTGCCTTGCTCTGCCACTGACCAGCAATGGAATCTTGGGAAATTTATTTAACCTCTCATCTCTAGTTATTTAATTTGGAAAACAGGAAAAATAATGTGAACTTTCTCAAATAACTGGTCAAAAATGTAGAAAAGGGAAATCATTTAAAGAGTGATATATTATATATTCAATAGATTTTATATTTTAAGATTATTATGGCTGTCATTTTTATCATTAAGGAGATACCTTCTGAACATCATGGATAGGGCAGATAGTTCCCTGAAGCAATCCTGCCTTGCCCCCTTCATCAGGGATTGGTTAATCATCAACTCCTTTCAAGGTCTCTCAATAGTTTCTCTGTGGGGAAAAAAAAGTAACTTTTTTGCTGAAGTTATTCTGGATTGATTTTTTTTTTTTTTTTTTGCTACTTGAAACTGAAAAAATATCTACATCTCCTAACCTAATGGAATATATCTTGAATTTTTCTTTATTTAAAATTTTCTTTTTGGCTCTTGGCTATTGTTTATTCCTTGTGGTCATTTTCAGGACATTAAAAATTTTTTTAATTCAATTTTCTCCACATTTTGGGTGTATATCCACATACATTAGTAAAATGTGTTAACTTTATAAACTTTGTGACACAGATGGCAAAATAAAATAAAAAAACAAAAACAGATGGCTGCAGATGACCTAAATCTATAACAGAAACTTACGCATGTGTATGTATATGTAGATGTATGTATGTATATATAGATATATACACAGAGAGAGAGACCACATTCTATATATCATTCAAAATTAGAAGTTTCCTTATGCTGCACTTCCATGAAAGCCTTACGTTATTCAGAAAGGAAAATACTTATGATGTTCAGAGTGATCCACATACGATTGCCTTTGAAAAGTGGTCAGGTGATATGGCTAGAAGATGAAAAATAGCAGATAAGAAATAGTCAATTTACATACACACACCTGCGCACATGCACAAATCGTCTAATGAAATAAACCTTATAGTTATTCTATGGAATTGTATTTTTGTCCTAGTATAGACACCTTCAATAGTTACAATAGTTACACAGAATCCTACAAGTAGAAGCAGCCCTCTGGCTGAATGTACATGAAATAACTGAACCAACCACTTGTTATTTTAACTAGGTATTACTATATCCTTCATAAAGGAATCATTCCTTAATAATTATGAAATTCCTTTATGAAGTAGTCCAGACCTGTCTTTATCATATGCTGGCTCACAGTTTTCTTTTTTTTCCTTGTTCATTAATTTGTCTAGACCTGGCTTTAGGTTTTATCAAAAATGATAACCAAAACACAGTAAGAAACTAAAAGCATGGAGTTTACATTTATCATGAGATAATTCTTATTGGACAAATACTCTTGAAGAGAATTTCCTGCTGTTTAAAAAACAAACAACAAAAACAAAACCAAGGTCAACCATTATAGTTGTGTTAGTACTCTTTTTGTGGTAATGGGGGAAAAAAACCCAACTTAAGAATAGATAGGGGTGCCTGGGTGGCTTAGTTGGTTAAGCATCTGACTCAGCTTCAGCTTAGGTCATGATCTCCCATTTGTGAGTTCGAGCCCCGCATCAGACTCTGTGCCGATGGTGCAGAGCCTGCTTGGGGTTCTGTCTTCTTCTCTCTCTGCCCCTCCCCTGCTCTCTCTCTCTCTCTGTCTCTCTCTCTCAAAATAAATAAATAAAAATAAACTAAAAAAAAGAGTAGTTAAAATAAAAATGAGATTTATTGGCATTAATGATGTTAAAGCCCATATGGCTGCATTGAGCTCCAACTAGATTGAGGTGGTGAGCACAGTGACCAAGGTCACCTCCTACCTCTGCTCTGCCGTCTCACCTGCCAGAGTTACCCTGACTCTGTGCAGTTATTCTGTCCCCCTGGGGTTGCTACTGAATGGACCACAGTGAGATGTTGTCTGAAAAAGGGTTGGGTAGAGATAGAGGCTATGGACTGAAATACTGTGACAGAGATCACTAACTTAAACCTTAAGTTTCCTTTTTCCATTCCTTTTTTTTTTTTTTTTTTTTGCTTCGATATACACATGGAGATCATGAAATAAAAATAGCTGCCAGTATGATGCTAGATCTTTGGGGCACATGTGGGAGTTAACGGAGATGAATAGGTGATGTGTAGTATTAAAGGAATTCAAGTAGAGAAGCCAGAAGGTCAGTGCTTCCTCTGGACCTGGCACATTCACCCTAGGAAGGCCAGTAAAGATTATTCGGAACTCAAGAGTTGTTGGCTGTGTCCCTCTCACTCTGTGTTTACAGCGCACCCTCTCTTCTCCAGCCTTTTCCCAGGACACTGAAGCCACATCCTTCTTAATGTAGCCACAGTTTCCATAGAAATTCCAGATGGAGAAACCATTAAGTATATATTGAGCAAAATAATAATTAACATTTTAAATTCTCATCTGAAAAAGGAAACTTTATTGATGGTAATTTCTCTGTATGATGTCGGAGTTCATCGGATCACATAGCTTTTAGTTACAATGTTCAACACTTCATGTTTTGTTATTAAACCGGCGAGATATATTATTAAAAACACAAATTTCGTACTGGCCGAACACTCAACTTGTTGCTTTCAAACTGCCACAAGTTATGTGTAACTAAAAGAAAATAAATCCTTCCATAATGCATTTTAAATGGAATGTTAGAACAGTTTCAACAAAGATGAAGTAGCATGTTGCTGCTAACAAATGAAAATATTTTCACTCTGTAAGGATGTGGTTACCCTGGAACACATAAAATCCCATCTTAGACAATAAACTTAGAAAGAAAATTTAGAGGGAGATCTTTTACTCCATGGGATAAAAAAAATTCAGATTTAAATGACTGCAACCAAAGGAAGTTTCTTCAAGTTAGCCAAACTCAAAGCATTTGGCTTACAAGATGGATTAATTTTCTAAAGGAAACCACTTTTCTTTATATGGGATTCCTTTTGCATACACATTCAGAGCTTCAAAGGAACAATTTTGACTATATGAACCCATCAGTAGCAGTAGCATTTTCTCTGGATATATCTTTATGCTGGTAAAAATCCTTATACCCCCTCAACCTAAGGAATGTGGAATTACATTAAAATTAAATTTTTTTTTGATTTAGGACTGTCTACCTTTTTTAATAAAACTGTCAAATATTTCTTACCTTAAAACAGCAATGTGATGTATGAGAAAGATGAAAGCCAGACCAAAGGCTACCTTGCTATACAGAAATTTAAACATTTAGCACCATTAAATGGCTATAATCTGTCTATCTGGTATATTGTCCTATACATTAGGGCCTCTTGGGTTGGACTGCGTAGTTACAAGGCATGAAACCCTGGAAGACTGGCTTTCCTGCAAGGAAAAGTTGACTCACTATGGTATTATATGGTCAGAGAGATTGCGGGAACCTAAGCCATATTCTAACTGATAGGATAAACAAAATATTATATTAGAAGATTCAGATATTCATGAATCTCCTAAATTTGTTTCCTGGTCTTACATTTCAAGTGTTAGATTATCTGAATAATTCCATTTATAACTTATTCTGGAGTTATTCTGTATTCTTCTCCATCACCCCCATGAAACCCCCACCTCCCACCCCCACAGACCAATGGCAGGAGAGGCTCAGATTTTCGCTGAGTACAATACTGATCATAATCAAACACAAGCATGGCTTGTTGGCTGTTCTGTATTTCCATGCTGTGTAATGCTGAGGATTCACTAACCATGTGTCAGATGAACTTTGTTGTAGTTTGTGTTTGGATATAAAATAAAAATTGTTCACGTACACTCTGACTGCGTAGTTCCTCACTTGAATAACTCTGTTAATGGGTAGCCACTTTAATAAATTAGAAGAACTAATGTAACTTAAACATTAGTTGGCTCAGTGTTCTGAACTTTATAGCATTAGAATGCAAGCTTTCACAGGGTAGACATTTTTGCCTGCTTTGTTACTTCCATGTCCTTTAAACTGTACAGTGCCTGGCACATAGTAGGTGCTCCATAAATACAGCTTGAATGAATGAGTAAATGAACTACATATAAGAGTAGTTTTGTTTTTGCAAGATCCACACGGAAAAGAATTATGAGGCAGTGCTAGGAAGTGTATTCCCGAACGGTCATTGATAAAATATATCAAACTGAAGATAAAACAAGGGTTTCATTTCATTTACCAAAACTGATTAATAGTGACTTTCTTGGACCCTATGTTTAGAATTCCGCGGCTCATCCAAGCTCAGTGGCAACGAGTACCATAATTTGTTGATGGTGTCTACTGGAAGGGGTGGTCCACATGACAAATATTTGTTGTTCCTGCAATACTTTCCCACCTTGCTGGATGTATACTATTCAGACTTTGCCATTCTTAGGATAGCTTGTCATCTGATTGAATGAATTTAATCTTATAGATAGATAGATATGTGTTGATCCTAAAGGTTTATACAGGTATTAATTCAATTTCCTTCTCTCTATAAGATTCTGTCATGTTTACATATGGCCAGAACAAAAATCTCTTTCTAAAAAATCCTATCTGCTGTAGAAACCTACTTTCTACTTGATTGTGCAAGGGAGCATAAGATTCTATCCTATTCTTCCAGTTCCAGGAGACCATTAATGTAACACTCTCTCACCTATAACACAGTTCCAGGGCTTCTACTTCATTTTAGCATAATTTCAAGGTTCCAGGGTGCTTGTCCAAGTTTGTTGAAATGCACTTTCTTACAATGCATTTTCTCTATTTGATTTGTTTTTGCCAGAAGGAACAAAACCTGTTCTATGTTAAGGGGGAGGGGGGACGGTCTTCCATACGTTCAATTCTTGTAACAAAAACAAGTGATTAGGCCATAGGTTGTCTACTTGAGGAGAGGTTTATGTTTCTAATATTGCATAGCACACTTCTATCTAAGCAGATTGGAAGCAGTGCTGGGGTCAACAGGAAGGTTGGCAATTATGCTTAATTCAGATGGAGCCAATAAGCTATTGGCACCTTGGGAACAGCTGGCTGAAAATCCGAACTCCTTTAGAAGCGTGGCCTTCCTTTTAGGTGGTAGCAAGTGATTCTAACAGGCTTTCTTGGCATTTCTAGACATATTGTGGGATGTGCTGCTGTTAAATTCTCAAGTCATGTTTGTGAGTGTGCCACACTGACACGGCTCATGGATTCCACTGCTGAACCAGTTCTGCCAACACATCTTAGCTTTGACCTGCTCAGTGATTCAGACTATTTATTCAGTCACAGGGTTGAGTCTCCTCTAAGTTAGAAAACTACCACTTAGGCAAAATATGGCAGATCACAGAGTGGTTTATAGCCATCTTAGCCTGTAAATTCAAACCAATATTTTTTTTTATCAGAATTAGATCAGTCCTGCCAGCTCAATTTTCCTTTAGCAAATGTTATTTCTATGACACCCTAGTGTTTTTATTTCCACTGACATTGACTCAGACTATATAAAGCTATAGTACATCTGCACACTTTTGATATGAAGAATATTTTTCCTTTCTTTTTTAGGACTTAAATTTAATTTGTGTTTTAATTATACCACGTATAAATGTGGCTTCAGTCTCCAGAATGGCCTCTCTCCCTTTGCCACCCACAAGAGCAAAAATGGCCTGTGGGAAGTTTAATGGATCCAACTGGTGAAAAGATTAACCTGGGAACAAAGGCAGCCTGATCTACTCCCTGGTTTGTATTTGCAACAGCTCATAATGTTTATCTCACAAAAATGGGCTCCCCAGATGCCACCAATCAGATATATTGACTGTGAAACTGATGCCTTTTATGGTCCTAGTAAGGTAGCCCCAGACACTGGGGCTTGTGGTATATAAGTAAATACTCCTCATGGGTCTACCTGAATTCACATGTTGTTTTACTGGCATTGGAAGGGTGATCTTCATTCTGCTCTGCTCGTACAAGTAAAAGCAGCACCCAACTAACTTTCCCAGTTGTTACTAATATGCCACTCTATGCTTCAGAATCATCTGGGGTGCTTGTTGGAAATACAAATTCTTGACCCTCACTATACCCCAGTGCTGCATTACAGGTCCATAATTGCTGTCTTCAGTTAACATGGCCCCTAACTGTAGAAAGCCCAAAGAGGAAGATGAAGCTTCTTCATCTGATATGAACCAATACTGGATCTTGTTTTCTTCTTGGGATTGACATTCAGCCTTCATGCACAGACATAGCTAAATAAACTAAGCTAAGCTATTAAAAGATATTTCCTTTTTTTTTTTTTATTAAGAAAAGCAGACTTCTACACTCAGTGCCTTATCTGGATGTTTCTGGAGTCTTAGAAGCTTGACTACCCTGTGTTCTACAGATGGACCTTGAGAGCTTGCATGGGAGCGCAGCCACCCATATATCCTTGACTGAAGAACAGTCCTCCTCCATTAGGGAAGGTCATCTTCTTTGACCTAGTGCCCAGCTTTGGGAGGGACACACGTGGAGCAGTGAGGGAGGAAGGGCATACCTGCCTAGCCAGTCAGGTTAGCTGAATCGACTCTGGCGATCAATGAGGTGACAAATGCTGCAGCCAGATCGCTCTCACATCCCTAAAAAATATTTCCAATCAAGTTGCTAAATAGCCACTTCCTGGAGTCTGCTGATTATGCTGTTTCCACACCAACTTCTCCCCTGGAATCCCTCAGGCCACTCTTCAACCCAAACTCCAGCAACTAAATGGTTAATGGCAGGAACAACAGCTTTCTCCTCACTCAGCTTTTCTCTCTGTGTGCCCCTGTGGTAGTCTTTATTCCCATGGCTATAACAATTACATCTTTGGTGGCTAATCATCAATTCCCATCTTCTGGTCGTGCCTTCTTCTGGGCTTAGACCTCAGCTCCAAATATCTGTCTGCCTGCCTGGTGGGCGTTTCATTGTCATGTCCATAGCTAACAAAACCACAACTGTGTCAAAAAACAAATTCATCATCTTTCTGTCTAAATGCAGCCCCTCCTCCCAACTTCTATCCTGATCTCGGATTCTTATTCATTCTGCCACCATTTGCCCAGTCAACTAAGCATGAAACTGAGTCATCCCTGACTTTTTGCTCTCTCCATTCAATTAGTCATCCCATTGGTTGAATTTTACTGTAAAATTTATCTTGAAGACATCATTTCCTTTCCATTCCAACTGTCACCACTTTAGTGCAAACTCATTGCCTCACTTTTGGATAAACAATAATTTCCTTATCCCAGTCTTTTGCTTCATGCCACCTCCAGGTGAGTCCTCTTAAAGCATCATTTTGATCAAGTCAAGTTTCTATTTAGATGCCCTCAATTGGTCACTTCCCTCAAAGAAAAGCCAGTCTTAGACTGGCACATAAAACTTGTATAATTCCCCCCAAAAAACTATTTTAGCCCTCTCTAGCCTGGCTTTCTGTGGCAGATATTTTATTGCATATTGTATAATTTAACTACAATCCTTACTGTTCATATAATAAATTAAACTATAGCAGGGAAGTACTCAAGTGAAAAAGCCTGGATAACAACCCAGTTTCCCTGACTTCTTCCACTGCATCACGTTCTTGCCAAGCCTTCCGTAGAAACTCCAGACCTAGCTTTGTCAAATATCCCCTTTGGGTTTTCCCCTTACTCTGTTTCTCTTATGGATGCTCCATTGATCTTTCACTTCCCTTCCCCTCATTGTTTTTCTGAAGACTTGTTCTGATTCAATTCTCCCTTAATCTTTCTTTCTATCACCATGTCAGGGACCTCATATCGCTTAGTTGCCCAGTTGAAGTTAGATTTATGTGTTTTGTATATCACCTGCAGCCACAATACTTCCTTATAACTAAAGATTTTACTTCCTGTGTTTTTAAAAAACATTGGAGCAGTCATAAAAGGACTTCTACGTTAGAGTGGTTCTCAGTCTGAGCTGCACCTAGAATCTGCTACATACCAAAAGAACAAAAACAAAAAGGAGCAATAGTTAGTCTGGAACCCAAAGCAATTAAGTAATAAACTCAGGGTGTTAAGTAGAGGAGAAAATAGATATTAATATTTTAAAATATTAAGAGAACCACTGTTCCACAAATACCTATCACTTCTTTATCTGCCTGTCTGTATCTATTCTAATATGCTCTGCTTCTCTTTGGATGAACTCTGTGAACTCGAGGTCATTCCTTGCACTGATACATAAGATTCAACCATTCTCTTCTACTTGTGGATATCACCTCAATATCTATCCACACTCTTGCATTCTTATGAACATGCAAATATGACATGTTTTCTCCTGTTTGGAAAAATAATAAGTGAACTCATAAAACTCTCTTGATACTTACATGCCCCCACCTATCACTCTATTTCTCTGCTCTACTCCCATATTTGAGAATTACTCTTTTCATTGCCTGCAGTGATTTTCTGTTGTTAATTCACATGATGATTTTCAGTCCTTACCTGAATTAACATCAGTATTTAATTCAGTAGCTTGATCTCATTGCCTGGATATTCTGTTATCCTTGGATTACAAACCCCTCATTCATTGCTAGATTTCTTCTCACCTTATTGGTTGTTCCTTTTCAGTCCCCATTGTCTTTGCTTCTCTTCTCCCCATCTCTAAATATTGGAGTACACCAGAGACCAGTCTTGGATTTTTGCTCTTCTTTATCCCTTTGATGATCTCATCCGTTTCTATTTTAAAATTTTTTGGAATTCAAATGAAATAAAATAAACTGCATGTGTTTAAAGTCTATAATTTTGATCAGTTTTGACATATGTATATACTTTGAAATGATCACCATTACAATCCAGATTACAAACATTTCCATACCCCCTCGGGAATGGCTTCATTTCCACTTGTAATCTTTGCTATTTTACACTCCAATCCACAGGTAACCATTGGTTTGATTTCTGTCACTGGAGATTAGTCTGTGTTTTCTGGAATTTTATATAAATGGAGTCATTATGATATATACTTCTTTTTTTTAAGCTGGCTTCTTTTATTCAATATGATGATTTGGGGATTCATCAGTGTTGTTGGGCATATCGATATTTTGTTGCCATTTATTGCCACATGAGATTCCATTGCATGGATATGCCCAGTTTAACTGATACCCATTTAACTGTTGTGGGACCTTTGGGTTGTTTCTGGTTTGAGGCTATTACAAATAAGATTGCTGTGAACAAGTCTTTGTTTGAACCTGTGTTTTCATTTCTCTTGAGTAAATTCCTGGAAGTGGGATGACTTGGTTTCATGTTAGATGTATACTTAATTTTTGAAGAAACTGCCTAACTGTTTTCAAAATGATAGTACCATTTTATATTCCCATTTGAGTATATAAGAGTTCCAGTTACTTACGTCCATGAGAAGAATTTATATTAAGGCAGCCTATGCCCTGAGATCTCAATCAGGTTTGCTACTTGTTTTTTTTTTTTTTTAACTTTAATGTTTATTTAATTTTGAAAGAGTATAAGTGGGGAAGGGGCAGAGAGAGAAGGAGACCCAGAATTGAAAACAGTCTCCAGGCTCTGAGGTGTCAGCACAAAGCCTGACACAGGGCTCATACCCACAAATGGTGAGATCATGACCTGAGCTGAAGTGGGATGCTTAGCCTACTGAGCCACCCGGGCACCACTTGTTTTTTGAAGTAATAAAGCTATGCCCATTTATTTAGTTATCATCTATGGTTGCTTTCATACTATGACTACTGAGATGAACAGTTTGTCAAAGACCATATGGCCAGTTAAGCTTAAAATATCTGGGTCTTTATACAAAAATGTTTCCTAACCCCTGCTTTATATCATCTTTTTTTTAAAGCTATTCTAATGGGTTATAGTGGTTTCTAATTGTGGTTTTAATTTGTATTTCCCTGATGACTGAGATTGAACATTTTTCATGTGCTTATTTGCAATTTGCTTAGTTTCTATTGTGAATCTCTTTAAAAAATCTTTTTCCCATTTGTATTCTTTTTGTCACTTTGTTTTGTTGATTTCTAGTGAAGTCGAAGAGTTTCCTGTGTACTCATGAAAAAAGTCCTTTGTCTGATATATATGATGTGAAAATTTTTTGCCGTTTGGTGGCTTGCATTTTAATTTCCTTAATGACATTTTTCATAGGATAAAGCTTCTAATTTTAAGAAAGCCCAGTTTATTAATTTTCTTCTTTATGGTTAATTTTTTAAATTTCTATCTAAAAAATCTTTGTGCTAATTTTACAAAGATTACCTATGGTTTTTGTCTCTTTGTTTTATCTGTGTAGGCATTACTTTAGGCCTGATGTCCATTCAGAGTACATTTTTGCCTATGATATGAGGTAATACTTAATGTTTACTTTTTTCCGTATGGATATCAGTTGATCCAGGAAGATTTGTTGAAAAGTCTTTACTTTCCCAATTGTATTGACATAGCAACTGTGTCAAAATGTAACAGACACATGTGTTTTTCTCAACTCTATTCCATTCAATTGATATATATCTATCTCTTGGTCATTACCAAACTGTCCTGATTATGGTAGGTTTATAATAACCCTTGAAATCAAGTGGCTTCCCCCCCCCTCAAATTGCTTTACTATCCTATATCCTTTGGATTTCCATATATATTTTGGAATATTTTATAATTTTTTTAGAAAAAACATCACACTGGGGTTCTGACTGGTACTGTATTGACTCCACATGCAAATTTTGGAAGCATTGACAGTGTAATTTTGAATCTTATAATTCATAAGCTGTATATTTCTGTTTATTTAGACCATCTTTAATTTCTCCCAGCAATATTTTTTGCTTGTTTGTTTCTTTAATGTAAAGATCATGGAGTTTTTTATTAGCCTTATTGCTAAGTAGACAGTATAACAGTATTTTTTGACATTGCTGTAAATTGTATTATTTTTGAAATTTCATTTTTCAGTTTATTGCCAATATGTAAGAATGTAATTTATTTTTACATATTGTGTCTAATGAACTTCATGCTCATGTACTAGTTCTAGTTTTGGTTTTAAAGATTACTTGGGATTTTGTCTTTTAAAAAGTCATATCAGCTACAGATAAAGTTTTACTTCTTAATTTCTGATCTTTATTGTTTGAATTTCCTTTTCTTGTTTCCTTGTATTGGCTAGGACTGCCTGTACAGTGTTGGATAAAAGTGATGAAGTGAGCATCTATGCTTTGTTCTTGATAAGAGGGAGGAAAATATTTACTTTTTTTTTTTTTTTTTTTACCATTAGCTATGACATTAGCTGTATGCTTTTTGTAGTTTCTTTTTAATTAGAGAATTTTTCCTGGTATTCCTAGTTTGCTTAGAGTTTGCTCCTGAATGAATGTTAAGGTTTGTCAACTACTTTTTCTACATCTATTGAAAAGATTTTATTTGTCCTTTATTTCCTTGATATGGTGAATTACATCAATTGATTCTCAAATATGAAACAATCTTGCATTCCTTAAATAGACTCTGCTTGATTACAGTCATTTCAGTTTTTGCACTTGCATGTAATGTGACATTTTTCCTTAGCTGCTTTCAACATTTATTTTCTTTATCTTTGATTTTCAACAGTTTGATTATGATGTATCTGGGCATAGCTTTCTCTGAGTTTATATTGTTTAAGATTTGCTACAGTTTTTGCATCTGTAAATTTATGTGTTTTACTAAACTTGGGGACCTTTCAGCCATTATTTCTTCAAATACATATTTTTCCTCTATCTCTTTTTCCTTTCTTTATAACATCACTCATGTTAGATCAGTAAATACTGTTACACACATCCCTTTGGGTCTGCTTATTTTTGTTTAACTCTATACGTTTGGCTTCTCCAACTTTTGAGCCCTTTTCATATGCTGCCTGTTGTGTGTACATTTTATTGCCCTTAGGTAGCTATTTGTAGCATTTTTTTTCTAGAGTTTTTAGTTGTAATTGGAAGAAAGGTTGAGTTGTAGGAGACTTTTGCCACCATAGCAGAATCAGATCCCCATTATCCAGTTTTATGGCTTTAAACACCAACCTGTATCTGATGACTTCCAATGAATTGGGTAGATCCAATCAGACCTCCTCCCTTCACTCCAGGTATTGTATCCAACCATCTGCCTGACATCTCAAACTTTAGTGTCTAATAAGCATTTTAAATAAATTTGTCAACAGCCCCGGTTCCACAGTCAGTGTGGAGCCTGCTTGAGATTCTCTTTCTCTCTCTTTCTCTGCCCCTTCCCTGCTTGTGTGCTTGCATGTGCTATCTCTTTCTCTTTCTCTCTCAAAAGAAATATTTTTTAGATAGATTTGTCTGAGACTGAGGCCCTGATCTACCTGAATTCCTGTTCGGTTCTTCATCTTTTCAATTTCTTTGGATTCATCCTTAACAGTTTTTTCTCACATGCCACATCTGAACTGTCAGCGAATCCTGTTGTCTGTATTTTCAAAATATTTAAGCATTTCCATCATTCTCCTCTTACTTACCAGCTTTACCTATGCCATTACAATATCTCACCTGTATTATTGCAATCATAGACTGACTTTCTGCTCATAAATGTTGAATTAATGGTCCACCAGCCCTAGAGACCTGAGACATTTGCACAATATTTAATTCCTAGGACTTGCCTTACAATGTTGACAAGTAAATGATTGAAAAGGTGAACATCACTTTAATTGGATCTGTGGATATAAATCAGGAAGGTAAAAACACAAATCTTACTAAAATGGGTGGGACTCTCTCCTAGGGCTCAGCCTAAGTTATTGCTGAATTAAAATATTCTTTAGCAAAGATGTATTCATATAAATCACACATTGTATTAGCTTTACTTACAACTGGGCCGTACCCATACATGGGGAGTGTGTGTATCCCTAAGTGGTAAGATCATATAACCAGAGTCTCCTTATCAAGTTTCTTTCAACTTTGTATGGTATTTGAGAAGCCTTGAGCTGTCTGATTGATTAGTGGATTTATTAGTGACACTTCATAAAAATATTTACCAGAATTATCAATCCAAAGTTATAAGAATCACTTGTGGAGTTTTCTGAGCTCAGATATGCCCATATTCCTACTTTCTTCCTCTTCACCCTCACCAGCATTCTGGCATGTTAGCCAGAGGGTAAGTCTCAATCTCTAAGAGATAGAAACGTTTGGAAAACTTCCTCAAATAATTTTTATAACTGCAAAACCCTCCTTCTACTCTGACTAAATTGAGTGCCATTGGTGATAATACTGATGTTTAATGGCTCTTATTAAACTGCTTAAACATATATACACACACATATATTTTCACAACACCTCTTCTAGAGGAACTCTTCTCTCCAATTCCTCTTACTAGTCTCTTCATGCTACCATTTCCTACCAGTTTCTAAACTATTCTGTCAAAACCAGCTGAGACCAAGTCTTTAAGCAGCCCATCCATATTTCAGTCAGCAACTTTTAGTATCCAAATTAGGTGTAATTTTGTTTCCTCTAGAAGCTTAAACACTCCAGTGACTCAGTTAGTTTAAGGCTTTTGTTGTACTAGATTATCCCACATAAAGACTGTATTGTAACTAAATCAACAAAGACTTCTTTGAAGTTTTTTGTGGGGGGATTTGATGGGAAACCATAACTCTTCCATTACTAGGAAGAGTTCTATATAATGAAACTTCTCCCAAAATCTATTATAATATCACTTTGTTCTAGTTACAGAACTTTTCTCATTTCTTTACCACTTAGCTATTCTAGGCTTATAACTTCCAGAAAGAGCAATGTCAGAAGTTCCAAAGTACTGTCTGTGTTTACAAGACCTGTGTTTACACAAGTTCCATATAGTTGTTTCAAAGTATTTGAATTCTATATTCAGATCTATAAATAAGCTCAAGCTAATAAGCATCTATGAGAGTTCAGGAACAAAGAAAAGCAGTAAAAAATATTATGGATACCTTAGCTAATCCCTCCTTTTTTATTGAAAATAAGAAAATTGTAGAACTGGGGATTGGGATCAAAGATGAATCATCATTTGGGGCTGGTTTCTTGAGGTTGTAGGATTGTGGATTCTTCCATTTGAAAACCTACAAATCATTTTGAACCTTGATGTAGATATAGTCTGTTATAGTAATTAAATGGACTTGTAATAAGTAATTAAATGCAAAAAGCATTGCTACTAAAAACAATTCGGTCTAATAATCTTGCTTTATTTAAGGCCAAGTACTTAAACATAATATGCTATACGGTTCCATTTAAGTAGGATGAAATAAAGGGTATATTATAATCAAGATTTTATGTGTCTAATGTTTGATGTTTAATATATTTAATCAGAGATTTGACTTTACATATACATATCTTTTTAAGTCGATATTTTGAAATACTTATTATCTTAGAACTGAAATTACCATGTAGATCTCTGAATATTTGTAAAAAATAGCATATATTAGGCACACTGTCTAGTTTTTATATTATTAGCTATGAATGTTTTATAATATAGTTTTACTGAAATATTGGTATTTTGTTTAGTGATAACAATGGAGATGTGTAAATGGAATCAGTTTCATTTTGGAGACAGAATTACAAGATTTGTAATGGATTGTATCTAGAAAGAGATGATAGAGAGGGTTTATAAAGAATAAGTATTTAGGTTCTGGCTTAAATATTTGGGTGGCTGTTGATGCCATTTCATTAGGTGTGAGAACAAGGAAGAACAGTTTAATACTAGGGAAGGTAGAGAATAACAATACAACTGACGAAATATCAAGAAATGAATTTGCATGTAATGATTTTAGTGATCAGGCTGTCTACCACTCACCATGTACTGTACTGAGCATTTCACATCCATCATATTTTTCAGTGGTGTCAATAATTCTATGAAGTTGATGGTGTCCATTTTATAAAAGAAGACATTAGGGCTTAGAAACATAAAATAACTTGCCTAATACTAGTAAACGGTGGAGCAGGATTCACAGTCAGATTTCATTTAAATGAAAATCCATCCTCCTTGTGATTAAGCTGTTATGGATATTACACTACAAAAAGGGTAATATGTTTCTCACTTATATCATTATAGTTTAGAATTCGTGAAGATAAACATGGTAACGAATTTATGGAAAAGTAAAGAAATTTATCCCATGAAAGAGAAGGATTTTCATGGTAATTCTGGGCAGGGAGTTACCAGCAACATTTCAATACATAAAGAAAACTTATTTGATTGATGTCCGTTGTAGAGCCTATGTTAAAACTAGCTAAAACAACAATAAAAATGAGAACATAAAGTCAAAATATTTGGCCACCATTTGATTAGATGAACATTTATGGTTGTGCTTTATGATTATTCACCAACAATTAATTTTAACATATCACTTAATGTGGCACATGGGTGGCTCAGTTGGTTAAGCGTCTCAATATTGATGTTGGCTCGGGTCCTGATCCCAGGGACCAAGTCCTACATCAGGCTCCATGCTCAGCATGCTAAAGATTCTTCCTCTCAATCTCTCTCTCTCTCTTTCTCTCTCTCCCTCTCCTCCCTTTCTCTGCTCCTTTCCCCTTCTTGTATGCTCTCTCTCTCTAAATAATAATAATAAAAAATAATGTCATTTAATAAAGTTCTAACTAAGTATTTTGAGTACTTTTCTGAAATACTTAGAAAATAATTATTTCAAAATTCACTGGAATACAGTCACAAAGCCGGACTGACAGATCTCTGACCAACAGATTTGACATTATGTTCTTTGCTAAAATTAATAAACAAATTTGCTGAAACTAATAAAACAACATGGAACATTGAGCATTTTGACCTGATGAAATGATAGACCTGAATTTGCTCCTGAATCTATTAATTGTGGGCTGTGAGACTTTGGAGAATCAACTTAAACTCTTTGAATCTCTACTAAATTATGAAATAGGATAACTTTTACAGGTACCTGTGTGGATTTGAGAGAAGATGTGTACAGTGAATGGCAATTTAATTATAATTAATTCTTATTTTTGTGACAATGATGATGATGGTGTGATGGTAATGATGACAATGATGATAGTAATGATAATAATTATTATTTTATCTCAGAAATGTGGTTAGGAGCATGCACTCTAGTAGAGTCTTTCATTCACAACTCATTTTGGTCACTTGTAGATCATCTATAAAATGGCGATAATAGCTCATACTTTAAGGGATAATTGTAAAGATGATGGGACTGAATTAACATACAGCATTTACCACTGTATCTGGCATTTAGAAAGTGTTTAATAAGTGTTGTTATTGATATTTTTTGTGGTATCGGAGTAGGCATAATGTTAACAATAATAAATCTTAATAGAGAATAGTAAAACTCTGTAAATGAAAAAAACTTTGTAAATGATAAATGATAAATTTTTTAAAGAAAGATCTTAGAATTACCTCTTAAACACACCTCACATACCTTGGTGAATCGGCCTCAGTTTTCATGACAGTAACGAATGATATTTTCATGTGTCTTAGTTTCCACATTTGTTTTTTTATCTTTACTGAATTTAAAGAATACATGTGAAAGTGCCTTTAATGTCATAAAGGACAAAGTAAATATAAATATATATAAATATAAATAAGTAAATATAAAATATCATTCAAGTAATATTAATAATTATGAAACATTCTAAAACCTACCTATTTTATCTATAATTTATTACTGCTTACTAACCTATTTATCGATATTTTTTCATCTTTAAAAGCACTCGCTTGTAGTGTATCGTTTTGTACTTGATAACACAATAAAATAGTAGGCAATAGATATTATCCCTATTTTGTAAACAAAAGATGGGGCATAAGAGATTAATTAAAATGCCCACTTGTAGGTTATTTATTTCATGGCAGAATATCATCTGCATATCCAGATTTCTCACTTATTTTTTATTAGAGTGAATCCGCTTAAATCTATATTTTACATCTACTTTGGGTCTTCCATCATAGTCTATTTGTTCACTCATCCTTTTTATTAACTCTTCTATTCTTTTATTCCTACTGTTAATTCAACAAATATATGCTGATGCCACTCAGTATATCCAAACCATCACAGATAAAGAGACACTTAGAAGAACAATGGAGTAGAAATTAGAAAACTTGGGATCAATACCTGGCTCTACCATTAACTATCTGTCTGATATGAGCCTTCTCCATATGGATGGCCTACCAGCATCTTCTAGCTTAAATGCCCTCTTTTCCTTTGTGAAACCTTCCAAGATCATCCTATACTATATACAAAAGGTTTTTTCTGTGCTTCCATAGCATGTTGTTTCCATTTCTGATCTCATTTATGGCCTATTCAGTACTACCTTGCATAATAGTATTTGCCATGAGTGAGTTGGATTTTTACAATAGACAGGAGAATGAGAGAGGAATAAGCAGGAAGAAGAAAAGGCAAACCAGGTAAGAGAATGACATGAGTTATCATATGGAATTAAAATCCTTTAAGGCAAGACTTTTCCTAGTTGCAACAGGAGCCCTATTCAGACTGGCAAAATACCATCTTATGGCTGCAAAAAGCAGAGACTTACTCAAGTTTTCTTAAGTACTTACTCAAATGATGTCAAGATTATTCTGAGATAGGTAGTGTGTAGGAATAATAATGGCCCCTCCTTAGATGTTCACATCCTAAACAGCAGAACCTGTGAACATGTGATATTGCATAGCAAAGGGAAATTAAGCCTACCTCCTTAACTAGGGCAATCAAAGAACAGTTAACTGGAGTAAGGTTGCTAATCAGTTGACCCTGAGAAAGAGAGGTGGCTTTGCAGTTTCTTCATGGACTCAATATACTCATAAGATCTTTGTAAGTAAAAGGGTGAGGCAGAAGAGTCTTTGTCACAGGGTGCCTGGGTGGTTCAGTCAATTGAATGTCTGACTCTTGACCTTGGCTTAGGGCATGATCTCACAGTTCATGAGTTCAAGCACTGCATTGGGGTCCTTGCTGACAGCATGGAAGCTGCTTGGGATTCCCTATCTCCCTCTCCCTACCCCTCCCCTTTTCTCTCTCTCTGTCTCAAAATAATTAAATAAACTTTAAGAAAAAAAAGAAGGGTCATTGTCAGAGTCATAGAGTTTTGAAGATGCTATACTGCTGACTTTGAAGAAGTTGGAAGGGACCATATGGCAAGGAATGTGGGCTGCCTCTAGAAGCTGGAGAAGTCAAGGAAATGATTTCTCCCTAAAGCCTATGGAAGGGACACAGCTCTGTTGACACTTTGATTTTACTCCACAGAGAACCCATTTTGGACTGTAAGATCATAAATTTGTGTTGTTTTAAGCCACCAAATTGGCAATAGTTTGGTATAGTAGCAATAAGAAATTAATACAGATAATAATAAGACTACAAGTATCAAAGACATATACCCAAGTTTTGTTTTGTTTTGTTGGTTATTTATTTTCAGAGAGAGAGCATGAGTGGAGGAGGGGCAGGGAGAAAAGGGGATAGAGGATCTGTGGTGGACTCTGTGCTGACAGTTTTATATCCCAGGTTTATAGAAATCTAAGAACACTGGTATGGCCTAGTCTCACAGGAAGACTAGTCTTCATGGGTCTTGAGTGTGGAACAATTTCTTCAGTGACTAAAGCATCCTTTGAGATATAGCCTTGCCCTAGGTTTTAGCTTATCTATAGACTTTACTATAGGAGGATTTTGTTGGCATTTCCTCTTTCAGTTTTTCAATAATGTTGGTCAGCCTTTCTGTGTTTCTGCTTTTCTCTCTGTGTCTTTCCAGTTCTAATCGTGGTGCCAACCAGCTACCTCACCCTTTGCTCTACCTACTCACTGATCATGTTGGCTACAGGCCTTTGCTGTCTGCTTTCCTTAGTGTATTCTCAATTTTTGCCCTTCCCTACCAGTAATTCTCTCTCTATATGTCTATTACCAAATGAAAGAATTGTATTGATTTAATTAATCCATATTGACCTTAGGTCAGAGATCGAATACCAAGCAATTTCAGTAGATGCTGGCCAGATTGTATTGGCTGCTTTTGGATCAGGTATTTACTGTTGGTACACTAACCTTGGTGGATGGGGAAGTGTCACGAATTACAGAACACAGCCATTGATGGAGCTTACCCAATAGAGGCTCTGTGTGAGTGGTGTGTGTGTGTGTGTGTGTGTGTGTGTGTGTGTGTGTGTGTGTAACACTTAGAGCAAAACAGACCCTCTTTTTTTTTTTCAATACAGAGGGTTAAAAAGTATGGGCTCTGGAATGAAACACCTTGTATCCAGATCTTGGCACAGCTATGAGACTGAGGACAAGTTGCTTAACTATGCTAAGTCCAAGTTTCTGCATTTATAGAAAGGGGATAGTGTAGTATCTACATCATAATTGTTGTGAGGATTAAATGAAATAATCCAATTAAGATGCTGGGCTAATGATAAGCCCTCAGCAAATTCCAGACGCTATTGTTATTGTTTCTATGGCATCATAGTTCTTAGGAGGATTAAATAACAAGTTTATGTTCTTTACTGCTACATGTGAAAAGGCCTTGTCTCCTGAGTAGAGCAGATGATTGATCCTTGGAGATGGGAGATGGTATCTTACATTGCTTTGGAATCACTCAAAGAAACTCATGCAATTTCTTTGTTATTAGATATTACACAATTTATTCCCTTATTCAGTCAATATTCACTGAGCATCTATTATGTGCCAGAGTCTGTTATTAGACCCAGAGATACAGAGATTAATAGGATAACAGTATGTGGCTTGAAGGGATGCCCCAGTGTTCAGGATGACAGGAAGAAAAAGAAAAGAGATCATGGAGACATAAGGAAGGTAGACTCAGTGAACCCAACTTGTTGACACTTGAACCTTACAGAGAAGAAGAATGGGAAGCAACAGAGATGTAGTGACCTTACAGATAATTAGATGCAGCTCTCTCATTTTATAGAAAATGGAACTAGTTTAGGTAGCCATGAATCTTTCCTTGAAGGAACCCTTGGGCTGCTTTCCCACAGTGAACCTAGCAGTATGTGAGCCCTTAGATTGGTTTAGAAGCAAACCCCTGAGTTCCTTTATGGGAATCTGTCAGAACTAAATGCATGATACCTTACTAAACATCTACTCACCCAGAGATTCTATCATGGTTCATCTTGCCATTGGCCGAAATTGTGAACATCAGGCCAGCATCCAAGACTTTGAAATCTTGAGATCAAATTTGACACGTCATTGTCTTTTCTGAGAGAAGAGACATAAATCATAAATATTTCCCAAGTCTAAAGAAATCTATACATAACCATTGGGGCTTTCATCAGTTAAATACATGTGTATTAAAGCATAACCATTCTTTATTTTGTCTCCAAAGTATCAACCTATAATGCTCCCAAAGAATTCATAATAATATAATAGGGTTTTTTTTGTTTTTTTTTGTTTTTTTTTGTATTTTTGGTCAATTGTGTAGTTAAAGTCCCCCTTTGTTCTTTTGAAAATGTATTTTCCCAAAGCAAGGTGTTATCTTATGATCACATTTAAGAATATTTTAGGGGCACCTGGGTGGCTCAGTCAGTTGAGTGTCCAGCTTCAGTTCAGGTCATGATCTCAGAGCTCATGAGTGTGAGCCCCACATCAGGCTCTGTGCTGACAGCTCAAAGCCTGAAGCGTGTTTTGGATTCTGTGTCTCCATCTCTCTCTGCCCCTTCCCTGCGCTTGCTGTGTGTCTCTCTCCCTCTCTCTCTCAAAGGTAAATAAACATTTCAAAAATTTTTAAAGAATATTTTGTATTATCTGTTAATTAAAATTGAATGATACAAACTTTCACAAAACCTTAGCATTTATTTGGAGACCAAATTGTTTATGATGTCAGGTATCATACCTCCTATAACCTCACGTAAGTGCTTTGCTCCCCATAGCACCCTGTACCTTCCTTTATTATTGAATTGACAACACTATAAACAATAATGTGTTTTAGTTTCATCTGGGAAATTGTGTGCCCTTTGACAGAAGAATCTGTCTCACTTTTTCTCTCTCTCCCTGTAATTTTCTATATATTTATTAAGCAAAATCTTTGTATTCCTAGTCCCCAATGGGATCTAGCATCAAGTAGGGTTTCCATAAATGCTTGCTGAATTAAAAAGAGTAGTTAGTCTTATTCAGTCATTCATTCAACAAATATCTGTATGTACCTATTATGCCTGGTCCTGGTCAATGTAGGTAGGGTACATTAGTTGGTAAGAAATATTTGATCACTGTTTTTAAGGGACTTAGATCTGGCAACTTATTTTTAATAAAGCCTTATAAGAATAGTTCCATTTTACAAGTAAGTCTGACTCATATGATTTCCTTTGAGTGGTGAATAAGCCATGAATTCAGAAATTTTCTATTCATATAATGTTTCCAATCAAATCAAGTTAATAATAGTTATTTCAAAAGTGGCTTCCAATTCTTGCAAGGTTACTTGTAGTCTTTGGAGCTTCATGTCTGCTATTTTTAATGGCTTTCTGCCCAAAGCAGCTTAGCCTAATTGGGAAGGGATGTGTTCTTTTTTTGATAAGGGAATAACTCTCATGAATGATAATGGGAGTTATGTGTGAACATGAAGAAAAACTTGACTTTTAATACTGTGGATTGCATAACAGCTTTTCAGAGACTGCTTCTATGATTGATTGTCTCTCCCTAAATGCTTCCATCTATCAGTATGATTTGAGGAAAGGGTTGCTTTTTTATTCTGGATAAGTCTCTCAAAACAAAGACCAACTAATTATTTGAAAATTCCAAAACACACTTTAGGATAGTGTTACGGAGTGAAAACACTTCCATTTGGATATCCCATAGGAGCTGCCATTCATTAATGTTTAAAACAGATGCTTCAGTGAGCAACATATTTAATTAAATCCAAACCTGTTGTTATTATTCCAGAAAATATTATTATTAGCACAAGTTCCAAATGGAACTCACAGCAACTTCTGGTTGGAGTTTGGGAAACATATTTTAATTTTTTTTAAAGAATTTACTTAAAGTAGAAATCACTGCAGTTAACTAGATACATTTTTTTCCCCCAACTCAAGTCCATGGTAGTTTTGAGAGTTAGTTAATTGCTTAGAATCATTGCTACTTTGATAGAGTGACTGAGCAGACCAGCTGCCTGGACAGGCCACATACATCATCATAAAATGTTGGAATGCACAGACGAAGTATCTGTCTGTGCTTCTTAAAAAGGACAAATAAAGAGAAAAAAAAGTCTTCAGATTTTATAACATGGACTTGAAAGATTGGCAGATGTGTCACTAATTATATAATTGCTGTCTTATGTGGTTCTAATAAAATTATTTGAAGCCCAAAAAATGTCTAGCAGTGAATTATTTAATCTAATACACAGCTATAACAAAAATAATTAGTATTTACTTTAAACTCTAAATTGTCAACAAAAAACCTCAAGTAATTATTTTCATAGTGCTGCATAATGAAATAAATGTGTAATTAGTGACAGATGGGACTTTTAAAATTTAAAACATAGGAAAAAATCATATCACCTGCTTTGATTATTTTTTTTAACATGAGGGAAGTTAGAATTTGTGAAATTGAGGTACAAAGAGAATTAAAAGAATTAACTCTCTAAATTAATGCAGTAGTCCTTGCTCATGTTTCCCAGGGTCCTATGAATTCTCTTTAAAATTCTTTGGTTTTGAAACTGAAGATAGGTTTGAGCCATGTCATGCCCACTGCTTCACTCTGTTTTAAGTGAGCAACATTAGAATTTCTTAGATCTTAGAAGCACTGTTTATTTGAGGCCAAATTTTAATAGCAGGATGAATTTTAGGTGAAGTTACCAGCACTTATATGTTTTATATGACAATTCTAGTCTTTCCAATGTTTTGGGTTGTTTTTTTTTTTTTTTTTTTCTGTACATAATGAAGACCAGTATCTTTCTGTGGCCTATAAGATGGCCTGAACAATGGCTGAAATAATCAAGATGGTCTCATTCTATCTGTCTATAAGATTTCTATGGTTCTGTTGATTATGTTACAAGCCTGTAAATAAGAATGTTTATATACTTCTCATCAGCACCCACTTGCAATTGGCTATGCATTTTTATCATCTTATTTCTGGTGTTAACTAGATTATGATGTGTATGATGTGCTCTACCAGAGAGACCTTATTCTCATTTTCTCTGCCTCCTTTTTCCACCTTTTCCTGGCCCTTTGACTTTTAAATATACCCCAGCCCTTGCTTATCAAGGACAAGGATGACCATCTTTATAAATTTAGGTGCCATGGCAATGATCATAAGTTGAGTCCTGCTTTTGAAACGTTTTATGTTATACTTTCAGTCGTTTAAAGACATGTACTATGGAACTATACCCCAAACATGTAGTTGGAAATACAAAGTTATACTTCAGAGCTGTAAACTTTTGGAAGGCATGGATAACTTTTCATTCATTTTCTATTTCTAAAACCAGGCCTAGTTGCAAGTTAGTAGGTGCTCAGTAGGTTTGTTGAATTGTTTATTAGCCTGTGTCATAGATCACGGGGATAAGAAGATGATCTAATACTCCAGGTTAAGAAATGTAAATGTATGAGAAATTTCAGGTATTTGAAAAGATCCGATAAGTAGCATTCCTTTTCTGACTAAATTTGGAACCAACTGAGAGATATAGAGGAATCAGGTAAATATCAAAATATCAGTCTTACTATTGAGAAACATTTTTTTTTTTTAAAAGTTACTTCTGTGGCTAAATGGATTTGCTAACACTCTACTGATGTAAACTTATGCCCCCAATTGCAATCCATTTCCATAGGGAAAAGCCTCTTTTGGCATGGGAATTAGCAGGCCAGAAATTTCCTTCTCTGCAAGTATTTAGAACCCTAAGTCCCAGAAGGGGCCATGCCATCCGTGTCCAGTCTGTCCCACCAAACTCACGTACTAGATAAATGAATCAGTGTTCCTTCTCTGGAGAATAAAGATGTGGAGAGAGTTTGCAAGTAATGAGTAAAGGAGGATTCTCCACTTGGAAACCTGAGTAAAGGGAAATAAGAATTTCCCTCAAAGTTCTCTCTTTGTTTTTGTTTCTTGCACATAGAGCATTGGCTTCCCTATCAAAGTAGTCAGTCTGTTAAGAGGAGTCAGGAAAATGGCAATGAAATTGTTATCCTTGTCATTGATAAAAGCTAGTCTGCAGAAAATAACTTAGATTTGTGGTCTTAAGTACTCTCATAAACCAAACTTTGTCCAAAACTGCAAACTCTCCCACATAGCCAGTGCCTTACTGCGTTGCAGGATAGCAGCTCAGAATGCACCCTCTCCAAAATCAGAAGAGGATTCAGAAGGTACCAACTCTTTCAAGACCAGTTTCTTCATCAAAATTCAGCAGAGAGATAAGTGAATCACCCCTCTTCTCTTAGTAGTAAGTGAGAGAGGGGGGAGAGATTAACCAGAAGTCTTACACTGGTTTATATTCTGCCACAAGAAAAAATGAGGAGTAGGACGTGTTTGCAGGAGGAGCCAAAGAAAAGTTTTAAGCATGATCACAATTAGTTTGCAGAAATGTGACTCTGAAGAATGTATTCTGAACAGGCAGTTCTAAAGCCTGGGAGACCAGGTAACACATAGTGACTGAAATCTCAGGATTAGATGACTTAGGGAGAGTATGTGGAGAAAGAAGTGAATAAAATAGAAAAGAGCAGAAGATGAATCCCCAAGAAATGCACTATGAGATATTATGAGATAGTTGGAGAAAGAGGAGTCCAAGGAAACTGAGAGAGTTTGAAGCAGCCAAGAGAGTTTGAAGAAAAAACTAGAAGGGAATTGCGCAAAGGAAGGAGTGGCCATGAGTGTGAAACCTTCAATGGTCAAATAAGATAAAGACTGGCAGGTCTCCCTGGGGTTGAGCAACATGGAGGGAATTGAGAACATCTGTGAGAGTGTTACCAGAATAATTGGATCAGAAGCCATATTGCCTTGAATTGAGAATTCCATGGGTGTTGAGAGAGTAGAAATGGTTTCTCGAAACTTGACTACAAATGAAAAAGATAATTTGAAAGTTAGATGGGCACTTCAAGCCCAATTGGCCACAGTCCTAAACCACGTTCCCTAACAGTACAAGCATTAATTGAAATGATTTTTGTACTTTGCCTGTCTTCTGTATCTATCTCTCAATTAGCTCCGAACTGTGGTGGGGTCTGGGCAGTAGAGGAACAGTGGCGTTATTTATTAGGCACTTCCGAATTTGAACAACAAAGGGATGTTGAACATTTCAAATATGGGTTGAAATAATTTGTATGTGGGAAAGAAGATGTTGAGGAAGAGCAGGGTTCCAGCCTGAAGGTTACTATCTTTCCTTTGAAGTGGGAGGCAAGATCAGGTAGTGATAGGGCAGGAGGGAAGCAGTAGGCAGGAGGCTAAAGGGACATGATGGAGGTTCAGAGGAGATTCTGTGTGAAATGCGAATGAGCACTTACCAAGAACAAATAGGTTATTATAAATGCCTAATTAAAGTTATTTTTTAATAGTGAATTTTTAGTGGACCCAATATACATAAATTGGGAACTGATTCCAAATTTAGTCAACTTCAAAAGAAGAAAATAATTCTGCAATTGTGACTCTTGGCTTCTGAGAAGGTAGTTATTCTTGGTTCTTATACCATTATAACACTATTCTCAATCCTCCTGTTCTCTAATTTTAATGTTGATATGCCCCAGGGACTCATCATTTACTTTCTTTTATGCCTCTACAGCCTCTCTTTAATAGGTTTTATTCACTCCCATGGCCTCAACCTAAATGTAAACAAACAGCATCAAAACTTAAACTTAGCATTCTGACCACACTGGTCAGTTGTCACAAGGCACCTGAAACTCAACAGTTTAAATAACAAAGCTACCAGAAAACCATCTGGTACCATCTCAGTTACCCTGACCTTGTTCATCTTCCTTCTCTCTCATCTCTCTGAGTGCCCTAGTATATCATGTGAAAGGACTTTCTAAGCCAGGGCAAAACAGTAATTAGCAAGATCTGCCTGACATTCTGAAGTCAAATATACATGATTCATAGTTACTCACAGAGTAGATGATCCATGCCACTGTTCCTCTCCTAATTGTGTTTATCTAGATATATTCTAACCAACATAATAGCTGCTAGTTACATGTGGCTACTGAGGACTTGAAATGTGGCTAATAGCCATTTGGAATGTGCTGAAAAACAAAGTACACACCAAATTCCAAAGACTTAGTACTGAAAAATAATGTAAAAAACCTCATTAATAACTTCATGTTGATTAAATGTCAAAATAATATTTTAATAGGTTAGGTTAAATATATTATTAAAATTAATTTTAATTATTTCTGTGTACTTTTTATGCAGCTACTAGAAAATAGAAAATTAGATCTGTTTCTCACTATTTCTCTGTACAGGATTGGTCTGGAGGTAACTATTCTGTATTCTGACTGAATTCATTTAGACAGCCATGATTACACTTAGCACATTTTATTGAAATTATACTGAATGTGTATAATGCTTTTTGATAATCTGTCCTTGAAAACTTTTTCTTTTTTTAAAAAATTAAAAAAAAATTTTTAATGTTTATTTATTTTTGAGAGAGACAGACAGCGGAGGAGGGGCAGAGAGAGAGGGAGACACAGAATTCGAAGCAGGTTTCAGGCTCTGAGCTGTCAGCCCAGAGCCTGATGTGGGGCTCGAACCCATGAGCAATGAGTTTATGACCTGAGCCGAAGTTGGCAGCTTAACCAACTGAGCCACCTAGGTGCCCCAAAATGTTTTCTTATAGTAGGTAAATTTGTTGACATATAGTTTTGAGACCTCCCTCCAAAGCAAGTGTACTTGCTAGATACTTTTTTGGTTAGGGAATCAGCAGTTGATTTAGGCTTAGCCAATCAGATGCTTAGCCAAATCCCTAGATTTGGAACTGGATGTCAGGGAGGCAAAAAAGCTTGGATCATGAGGTCCTCATTCCAGTATTAGAAGGCAGCCACAGTGACACTCAATTTCCATTGTCTATAGCTGGCTGTTGCATAAGCTGAGGTGACCATTCCTTAGAAAGTCTGTAGCAGGGCTCGCTGGACTTATTTGTCACCAGAGTTTGTTTCTAGTATTAGTTCCTCTTCTTCCTGCTTGTTTTCTAAGCCTAGTCTTAAAGCCTGTGAAATACCCTGAGTTGGTTCTATCAGTCCCACTTCTTGAATAATCCTGAGTAGACTTTGGTACTCAATAACATATGCTGACCTATTCTGCTCACTGTATTCTTGAAAGATGAATAAGCTAGAGAAAAAAAAAAAAAAAAAAGGAGAGTTGGAGGAACACCCAACACAAACAAAGGCACAGAGGCTGGAAATGCCATACTGTGAGCAACTAAAAGAGATTAGAATTAGGAGTCTAGCAGATAAAGTGCAACATGCCAGGTAGGGAAGCCACCAAGGATAAAAGCATGAAGATATTGCATACTATGCTTATGTATAAGTATAAGTTACTTATACTTATGTATAAGTAACCACAGAGGTTATTCTGTGGGTAATGATGACCACTAGAATATGTTAGGCAGAGAAATAGCAAAGTCATATTTGCAATAAAGATAGATTACTCCATCAGTTAGGAATGATTTGATTGCAGACTAAGAATATATGATTAATAGAAGTTTAATCCTTAAGGGCACATACAGCATCCCTTACAGGAAGTCTAAACGCAGTCAGTATAAGGCAGTACTGTCTTCAGATTCCAAACTATTGACATTGTTTTCCCCACTCACCTTCCTCTGTGTGCTAGTGTTTCCTCAGGTTGATGTTTCATGGTCACAAATTGGTCACTCCATATATCACGTACTTACCCTAGACATCTAAATCAATAGGGAGAGAAAGGGACAAACCACTGTTCCCAAGCTGCTACATCTTTTGTCAGGGTGTAAAGCCATTCCCCAAATTCTTTATCTGTTGTCCCCTTATATTTCACTGGAGAGAATCAGATTACTAGCCACTCCCAGCTAGATGGGACACTGAGAAAATGAACATTTGGTAAGGAAAAAACAAAAAAACAAAAACCCTATGTATCAGTCAGGAAAAAGTTGCAGACCCAAAATGAGTAATTTAAAGAGAATTTAACAAAAGAACTCTTTACCTAGAGATCATTGAAGAGTTGAGAAACTACAGAAACAGTGCATTCATGGAGGGCTGCTAAGAGGAAGGGGTTACACTCTCACCTGTCCTAAAGTGGCAAATGGAGGAAGTGGGTACTGAAATGGGAGACAAAGATAGTTGTGTGGTGAGAAAAAACTGATGGGAGTTGTCGTCTTTGGTCACATGGTATAGCCAGTGCACAGCGACTTCACGAGGAAGGAACTGGAATAGAAAATACCCTAGCTAGGGCGCTTGGGTGGCTCAGTCACTTAAGCATCCAACTTTGGCTCAGGTCATAATCTCATGGTTTGTGGGTTTGAGACCCGTATTGGGCTCTGTGCTGACAGCTCAGAGCCTGGAGCCTGCTTCATATTCTGTGTCTCCCTCTCTAACCCTCCCCCGCTCATTCTCTGTCTCTGTCTCTGTCTCTGTCTCTGTCTCTCTCTCTCCCTCAGAAATAAAAAAAGAAAATAAAAAAAGAAACAAAACAAAATACCCCAGCCTTTCTCATTTCCTCTTGTCGGGCCACCAGGTATCTCATTGGCTAATTCGACTCAAAGCCAGATGAGAAAAGAGTCATCAATATTGTCTCTGTTAGGATAGAGAACAGTGTAAGGAAGTTGGGATTTGGATAGATGGATTAATCTTCTGGATATGGACCCATAGCTCCCAGAACAGACTGAGGTGCTGCTAAAGGCAAGAAGGGAAATATTTGTGGTGCAAGCAATGAACACAGTCTGCTGTCTTGACCATTGTGACAATTTAGAGATGGATTTAAGATGGGAAATTTATCACAACACTCCCTTGTAAGAGATGACAGGGGCCAGTGACTGTTACTTGACATAATTGTCTAAGGAGTGTTTCATGTAAGATTATAAACATAGTTACTTCTTGGTTAGGATATGCCTTTACAAATTGAGATATATTTCAGATGAGTACATTTTCATCCATCTTAAATTTTGTAAAATTTGAAATTTGAAAATGCTTTGCATTACAATAGATCTCAATCACACAGATTGTATTAACTGGTAGAAAGATTGTATTAACAGTGAACTAGAAATAAAGTTAAGTGGGTATTACTCAGGGAAAATTCAGTTGTTTAACAGGGCAAGTATCTGAATACTGTTGTCATCTGTAAGGCTGGGCCATTATATTAGACTGATCTCCTTATTCATCTGCATACCTTTAGCTTCTAATTCAATACCAGCATATAATCACACCCACCTTCCTCCTGTTCCCCCACCCTCATCTTTAATGTCTGAAAATCATGAATTTATACTCTATTTCTAAACTTCTGTTATTTGAAAATGATATATAAATGGAACCATAGTATGTAATGTTTTAGAATATTGTTTGTGTTTTCATTTAGTTTAAGTCCCTGGAGATCCATTCAATTTGTGTGTATCAGTAGTTCACTCCTTTTTATTTGCCGAGTCATGTTAGGTTCATAGGTATCTTTTTCAGCCAATCTCTTCAGTCAATTATACTTTTTAACTAAGTGCATTGAGTATTTGTGAGCCAGTTGCTTAGGAGAATTATCATATGTTCACCTAAATCCTTGTTATACAACGTATGGTGGGCAGATCAGTGACCTCAACATCAGGTGAGACTTGTTAAAATGTGGGCTCTCAGGTCTCACTCTAGACCTCCAGAATTAGAATGTGCAGTTGAACAAGACTCTCAGGTGACTGGTATGAGCAATAAAGTGTGATCTATATCACAGTGAAGACATTAAACCAATGCTTATTTGACAGTAGTTGCCCTGCAGACTATAAAGTTAGGTCTCTACTATACCCCTTGGAAGTGATTTAATGTATTTTCTCTGAGCTTTTAGACCCTCACTTAAAAAAAAATAAAGTTAACTGGATTAATTTCCCCCAAGCTTCATCAGACATATTACCAGTCTGTGTGAAAATATTCTCTGCCTTAGCCAATCTGGCAAATCTACTGGAGAAAACTGGGAACTGGCTCATAGCCATTCTATGTGCAGAGCGCCACCATTTTCACTACAGAAAGCCTCATTGTCTAGAAATAATAGTGAGGTTTTGCCCACAGCAGAAATCTGCATTCAATCCTGCTGTCTCAGGAGTGGAATTTTGCTTGGAGCCAAATTCTCAAATCTTCTTAATTTTGGTGAAGATATGTGTTTTTGCAAGTGCAAATTCATGAAATTAAAGTTGGACTTTTCCTAGCTTTCCTCTATCCAGTGTTTTATGACAGGAAGGACCTTTGAGTGTTTTCTCAAAATAGCAAGTGCCAGCAAAGCTAAGCGAGGTTTGCTGTTAAGCTCACCACCCAAGTCTTTGTGAAAGGTTGGCCAGGAAACATAGGGATATCACTGTGAATTTTGATAAATGTCCAGAGTGTTCTGGTCAGGTGTAGCCAGTGGACCAAAGGAGCATGACACTGGAAAGACTTCACACCTGAATCCATGAGATCCCCTTACCTCTGGTCTTCTTGGTAATATTCTTAGCTTCTGCTTTCTTGTGTCAATTATAGATACGGCATTCTGGATAAATAAAAGGGCCCAGGGAACTGTGAAGACTGCCAAGTAGTCTAATTTAAAGAAAAAAATAAAAGATTTCTATTAAAGATGTGTAAAGTGGCTCCAGTGAGAAAAATGCACGCTGAAATGATCGCAAATAAACCAAGTGGCATGTACTACAATTTCATTATTGCAAGAAACAATTCAATTGAAAAGGTTACTTTGACTATTGTTTTAGTTGGAACGATGTTTGTTTTCATATTGCCAGTTGCTAAATGCAGACAGTCAGAATTTCTAACAATAGCTACAGTATGTGGCTGTAACAGCAGTGTTCTTGCCTGACGTAGATAGCGTCAAAATAGTTTCAATCCCAAAGGTAATTATCCTCTTCCATTGCACTCACTGTGTATAGTAGTCCTCTGATGGATCTAGGAGTTGAGATACAGTGCATTTCAATACATTGTGCTAAATAAACTGGAGGTATGTTTTAAAAATGCACAATGTTGGATGGGCAAGGAGGTTTTAGCAAAGAAATGAGAAATAACACTTTTATTTGGAAAACTTTTAGTTTGTCTATTGGCCTGTGGCAAATTTCTGTTACATTAATTTCATAAGTTTTTAAGTTAGAGCCAACTGAAGCTGAATAATCATTGTTTTCATATAGTTATTAAGAAAATGCCCTTGCCTGACTAAAGGGAAACAAATGAGTTCAATGAATTAAATGAATAAAGTAAGTGTCTTGGGGTTAAGAAGCAATCTCTATATAGCATTCAATATAGAATTTCAATATATAGGTTTTTTTTTTTTTTTGTATCTAGGATTCATTTCCATTGCTATTCTTAACTGCATTAAAGTAATTTCTTTAAGCCACTGATGTTAGTGAAGGAAACATCCTAATCCAGTTTTGAGTGTTTTTTCCCCTGATACATTCTTGAATCCTGATATTCTAGAACTATTTGGAACGGTTCTTGGCTTTCTCTTGAATCACATCTGGGAGAGGTCATGTGTTTCCTGTGTGTATTCTCATACCGGTTGTAACTTTAAAAAAATTAACGAAAATTTTACCTTTCGTATGGCTGGATTTTGTGTATTGTAAACTATTACTTCAAGGGTATTACTCTATTTACAGAGAGGAGGAGGAAATTGACCAAGTTACAACTAAGGATGAACGCTGAAGAGCTGGCTAATGCCATTCACATTTCCCAAGTTCTCACATGTTGTAGAGCTTCCAAGTTGTTCTCAAACGATACTTAACGCGAAAGTTAAGTCCACAGATCCCCAACAATTTACTGTGTCTTTTTTTTTACAGGCTAAAAATATTTAAGGTGAATTTTATTTTATTTTTTATTGTTGGCTATTTTATCATTGTGATTTTCCTATAAAATAAAAGTGAAGTACCTTAAGAGTACTTTTAAGTGAGTACTTTATTTTATAAGACCAAAGTCATCAAGAGGAGTTCAGTCTTACAGTCAATCCCTAGGGTCATTTCCATAAAATCTGAAGATGAGTATCCCATCAAGTCTTTAAAACTAACCCTCCTCCACCTTATTTCTTTAAGTTTATTTATTTATTGAGAGAGACAGAGAGAGAGAGAGAGAGAATGCATGTGCAAGTGCCGGAGGAGCAGAGAGAGAGGGAAGGAGAGAATCCAAAGCAGGCTTCACACTATCAGCATGGAGCCTGATGCAGGGCTCAAACTAAAAAATGGTGAGATCATGAACTGAGTTGAAACCAAGAGTCAGATGCTCAACCGACTGAGCCACCCAGATGCCCCTCCATCTTGCTTATTTACGTATTATTAGGAATCATTCTCAACCCAGATTCTTCTACATTGCACATCTATTGAGACAGGTGACTTCTCTCCTTGGTGTCTCTGGAAGTGGTTAGGAAGGTCTTCAGCAACTGCAGCATACTCTCTTGTTGCTTTGCCAGTCATTTAGATGATTTCAGACTTAGATGGGTCTTGAGCTTGAGGAATGGAATAAGACTCCCAATGGTAGTTTGACCAGGAGGACTTCTTCCTCTATCAGGTTTTATATTCTCACATTCCTACATTCTTCCTCAATTAATTGATACTGATCTTGAGCCAGTTAAAAACATTGTTTCTCAGGTTTTTTTTTAAGTTTATTAATTTATTTTGAGAGAGACAGAAAGGGAGGAGAGAGGGGGAAGACAGAAGGAGAGAGAGAATCCCAAGAGAGCCTAACTTGGGGCTTGATCTCACAAACTATGAGATCATGACCTGAGCTGAAATCAAAGAGGTTTAACTGACTGAGCCACCCAGACACTCCAGTTCTCAGGTTTTCCTATTGCTTTTTCCTGAAGCTTATTATTGTCAGTTGCATAGAAACAGGATGTTTCAAGACTTAAAAGATTCATTGTCTGTCATTTATAATTGTCTTTTTTTCTTATATGAACTTTCAATGAGTATTTCATCATTGTTTAATTTTTTCTGTTGATTTCTATTTCAACATTCATATATTTCTTTTCACTTTCAATTTAAATATTGTTGAGACAATTATCAGTCAAAGACCACTTAGGAAAGCAGGGTCCATACCAAGTAAATAAATTGAGAGTATATGATATGGAGATTAGTTACAAAGATGATGGAGGATCAGTCAGACAAATAGGGGACAATGAGGCAGTCCTGAGATCAACAATATCTGAAAGTCACTAAAATTCCTTGAAGTGGGGCAACAAAGGGAAGAGAGGTATTTTCAGAGTCTTAGTAGAGTCTGAGATCACAAAGATGCAAATCCAAGAGAGTCAGAAAAGAAATATCCTACCTTCTTCTTTCCTGCCTTTCAAATTCTTGTTAGTGTTGACCATCATCAGGACCTACATGAAGCTTCTTGGAAGGGGAGCCTGAGAAATGTAATTTATAAAGGGTCAGTCACCTTTGGTACAGGAGAACAGTGGAGGAAGGAACAGGGAGAGACCTGAGATTCCACAGGCATATGATTTTGTTGGTTGTTGGCAGAAGTAATGTGCTTTTATTCTAGAGTATAGTTTTTTGATATTTATGCAATTGTGTATATCTCAGTTTTATACATGGTAAAGTACAATGTACTTGTAGGAATTAGAAATAAATTTATTTTCTGGAACAAAAGTTAGTGTGAATCAATATGTAATGGAATATATTAGCCACATGTACAAGTTACACCTGCCCTATGATAGGTTTTATAAATGTGGGTCAAAGGAGAATTAGGAAACAGCCAAGATTAATTAAGCTTCCTAGGTTATATCTTATGACTGAAATGTGATGGGCTTTGAAAGAAAACATCCATCTAGTTAACATCTATGTGTATAAATAATGTGCTATTAAGAAAGGGTTTTCTACATGATGTCCAGAAAAGAAGAACTATAAGATTTTGTCACTATACTTTCAACACTGGCCAAAGAACAGGGCATATTGACTATTTGATCTGTGATCTTTGGCATTCAGAACTGTCAATTTGTTTCATATGTGAGACAGTCCACCTGACTCTGGTTAACTCTGGGTGGAATGACCAAGACCAAATACATCGTAACATGCATTTGATATACTATAAAAAGCATATTTGTTACAGTCATACATGCCTGGCTTGAAACCATTTTCTTTTACTTATCAGTTGGAAATCTGGGGACAATGGCCTTATCTGACCAAATTTTGACATTTACCTCAGCAAAGTAGAAAGAATAATGTATTCCTTACAAGAACATCTTGAACTATATGTGCAGTAGATTGATGTGAGTTCTAATTGTTGCCTGCCTTGATTTTAATGGAGATAGGTATATAAGATTATCACAGTTTTTAACCATAACAATGAAAATGATCTTGCCAACTCCTTGAGAATGCTCTGTCTTTACCTAGAAACCAAGCATACTTCTACACTCTTATATTTTACTTACTATATTGGCACTAATCAATTATAGAAGACATCGGTTATTATTGATGGTTTACCAGAATTTAACTTTCTTATCCTGCTTAGAAAATGCATAAATATTGAGGAAACCAGTGTTTAATGTCCTATAGAAGCTGGAAGAGCTATGCTAGCTTACCCAGGCTCTTTTGGATATAATGTGTAAGCATGTGACCTAGGTTCTACTAGTTAGTTGTATCAATTCAATAGTTTCAGCGATCATGAGGAACTCTCTCAGCATTGCTGCCAGAAAGCATCTCAAACTTTGGGGTCACAATGACAGAGGAGTGGGGCAGTGGCACTGTACTGTGCCTGTGAGTCTGGAATGGGCAAGGTGTAGTATTTTCTAATTAGAGATGGTGGCCATGTTGTCCTTACCATACTGGTTCTCCTATGTGATTTGGGACATCATTCCTTTCTATATGGCCCTAACATCACTTTCTAGCCATTCCTACTAGCAGCTCATGATTTTTTTAATGAACTAGTATGCATGAAAAAGTTACAGTTGGTTTCTAGCTAGGAACACTGGCTGATACAATTTTTGGTTCCCTGTTTCATTGAAATGCTAAGAGTAGAGTCTTGTCCTATTTATCTTTGTATACCTACTGCTCAGCAATATCTGGACTAGAGTAGGATCCAGAATTGGACTGAGCTGAGCTTCCCTTGTTCTTTCCCATGCTCACCAAGTAGCTTTCTAGTATAATTTAACTTTTCTTGCAGATTTGCTTCCAGAGGGGAGCAATACATTGAGAAACTGAAATAACACTGCTAAGCAGATCCAAATACTCATACTACTCTTGGTAAAGAATTCAGTGACAATTCAGTGACGGTCTAGTCAGAATCTGATAGCTTTGTTTCACATGATTCAGTCCCCAAAAGTCTCTTCCTTAGATTGGCAATGACATGATCACATTTCTGGTGCTGCAAAACTACAGTCACTTTTAATCTATGGAATGACCACTGTATAAGGTATCACTTAAATGGCCAGCCAACCTATCTTAATAAAATTTTCCAAATTAGGAATTCTATAACTTAAGCAATATCCTCTGTATCTGCTACATTCCCCAGTATTTTTCACCCATTTTCCTTTTCACCATATTTTCCGTTTCACTTTTACCACTCTTTGGCAGAAATAAAGCTGGATAGTTGGAAAGATAAAGACATATTTATCTTTCAATTGCATAACAAAATACTGTGCTGTTGCAAACATTCGAACTATCGCATTGCTTTGACCATAACAGCAGTTGGCTGCCAGCAGAGTTTTAAAGTCAGCAGCAAGGAATAGGAAGGCAATTATTGATTCCACTCCAAAGTGAGCATAAAAAATAATAATGGCTTTGTGTGCATATCTGCATGTGAGTGTGTTAAGCACAGAGGAAAGAAGAATGGATTATTTGAAATCACTACTTGGGACTGAGACTTATTTTAAAATTCTGGATGAAACTTGAGACTTTTGTTTAGAATCATTAGTCAAAAGAGTTTTATATGTTTACTCAAAGCTATATAGATTTTTAAGCTCACCAAAGTTTTTTTATCCATGTTTCAGCTTCCCATGTCCTATGAACAATTAATTATATGGAAAACACTTTACAGTTTGCAAAATTTTCACATGCATTGACTAATGTGAGTTTTGTTTAATGGCCCCATACAACAGCCCTGTGTAAGTGGTAAATTTGTAGGCAGGCAATACAAGGAACTGAAATTTTATAACCATTCACCTACCCCTTTATTCTCATGGTGACCCGGTAATGGACACCCTAATTATTGCATTCATTCCTAGCTTTATATTTTCCTCTGTCCATATGGAAGTATTCTTTTTTTTTTTTTAATGTTTTATTTATTTCTAGGAGAGAGAGAGAGACAGCATGAGCAGGGGAGGGTCAGAGAGAGAGGAAGTCACAGACTCTGAAAGAGCCTCCAGGCTCTGAACTGGCAGTCAGCACAGAGCCCGACGTGGGGCCTGAACCCACGAACCGCGAGATCCTGACCTAAGCGAAAGTCGGACGCTTAACCGACTAAGCCACCCAGGCGCCCCCATACGGAAGTATTCTTAAGGTTTCTGAGAAGAAATTGATTCTTTGGTTTTATGCGTATCTACTGCAGCATGTTCAGGATGAGTCCAATTTAGAGCAAGATTTTAATTATTTTCATTTCCACTAAAATGTGTCAGTACCACTAAACTTTACTAGAGTCATGAGCTATAGCTGCTAAGTTGTTTTCTCTTCCAAGATAAGTTTTTTAACATGTTCCAGGGCAGATAGCAACTAATATGAGAATTTAAAAATAGCCCGTATGTCAGGCTATTCTTAAACCGCAAGGGAAAGTTTCTGTAGGTCTAATTCAAAGTGGGAGTTTTCTCTAGTCTACTCTCAGATGAGGGTCTGAGGAAGAAGTAAATTGCTGAGCAATAGTAAAGGAAGCTGGTAGAAAATGTGATAAAAAGTGTTAAATCCAACAGGGGTAGCTACGTAAATACTGTCTATTTTAATGGATCTGCACTTCAGTTATAAAATGTAGACAGTTTAGTTATAAAATTGTGTAATTACTTTCTTAAAATATGAAGATAGGAGATAATCACTAATATGTATTGAGAGTCTTAAAACCTGACAGTGTGACAGGTGCTTAACACCTTTTATTAAAATTAATTCTGACTCCAACAATCACAGTAAATATGAGATGAGGAAAAAGAAGTATTTAGCCATATGCCAAATGCCACACACATATCAGCAAATGGCTGCATTATGAAAAGGATTTGATGATATTTAAAATGATACTTGGTAAAATGTTGTTTCTGGTCGTCGGAGACTCTTTCTTTCTACCAGTTTCTATTTCCTAATTGAATAATTGCAAATAATTGGGTTATGTATGCCAATACCTATGTAACATAGCCTACTAAATGGTATGTCAAATGTCTAGTAACCAGAAACCTAGAAATGAGCCTCTTCTTTCATGATCTGGGCAAAATTTGTGGTTTCTGTTTTGGCCTTTCTGTTAATTTTTTTTTTTTAAGTTAGTGAAACAGGAATCTTTTTCCTGAAAGAGGGATTATTTATGAAAAAAATACTAAATCTCTGGCAGGCATGTTAACTTAGAAAAGGGAGCCAACTTCACTATTATTTGACTTTGGAAGACCCTGGGATTTATAATAAAAAACAAACCTAATTTTAAAATGTATTTCAGCCATTGCAACTCTGAATATCTCAAACCTTAAAAAGGTGATGAAAATGAGGATAAGGCTGGTGGACATAGGAAACACTCCAAAGAAATTCAGTATGGAACGAAAGTCATTTGGACATAGAGCAAAGAAAGATTGAAGCTCTGATATTAAAATATCAAATTATTAATATTTTAAGGATAACTTTAAGCATATAGCCCACCTGAAGGTAATAAAAAGTAAATGTAACCTTGTTATGATTGTCCCTAAGAGTGTATACATATATTGTATATGGGTTATGGCCAATAGAGAAATTCAAAGATTAGATTTGTGAATAGGATTCTGCTCATATTTAATAAAGGAGTTAATATTTTATAAAATTAAACCCATATCTTATAGATATCCTGTAGGCATATTAAATAAACCTATATCTTTTCTATAAAACATGTATTATGCAATATTTAAAAAATAGTTATGATATGAATAACTTGGAGACAAACCAATACTAAAATCGCTAGCATTAACAAGATAAATATAAATCAAATTTAACTATGTATGAACATTCTGTGTGTGCAACATTAAATAGTGTCGCATATCTCTTTCTGTAGTTAAGTAGTCAGAGAGAAGTTTATTTGCATATATGGTTGTGGCAGTAGAAGTAAAAGGATCTAGGAGGAAGTTCATTGCCTATAAGGAGGAAAATAGGGAAGGCTGTAAGATGTCTTTCAAATATTGATCTTCTGACCTACATTTAAGTGCTCTAGCCTTAAATTATGGAAAGAGAAAGTGCTGTTTCCATGAAGGTCTCTGTAATACACTAGAGTGAAAATTAAAGCTGTTATGATGCCCAAGAGGAGATTCTTCCTTCAACTGTTAAGTATCTTGGTAATTTGAGTTCTCGAGGAAATGCTAAACACAACATGGTGGACTCCCAGAAATTAATGGGTGAGATTTTGTGTGAAGCTGGATGCTTTGTGTTAAAAGTGAGGAGAAGTAAGTAGTCCCCATAAACTTGGGAAATCTTGGGAGACACAAATTAAATTAGAAAGTTTAAAATAGAATACTGTCTTTAAGAAAATTATTACTTACTAGAAGACAAACATGAAAACATGAGAATAAGTTCAATCCCTCTTTTAATTAATAAAATTATGTTTTGGGTATTTGCTATTCACCACCAGATTTAAACATATGTATAAGATGATTTATATTAAAATGAAGTATGTGTGTTCACCTTAGGGAACCCTATGAGGGGTGCATTGCTGAGGCAGGTGGTCAAGAGTTTTACAAGTATTGATTTGAGGTGAAGCTGCTTCACACTTAGGCAACCCTTTGTACCAGGGCAAAAGGGTGAATAAGAATAGATATCTATTCATTGGAAATCCATGACTCTCCCAAAGTTGAGAACAGAAATAATGAAATACAAAACTTTTAAATTTCTTTTATGTCAATAGTTTCCAATTCTGGCTATATATCAGCATCATATAGAAAACTTTAAAAAATGCATGTTCCCAGACTGCACTGTCAGAGAATCTAAATTATGAGGTCTAGTAGGAGATCAGTGTTTTTGTAAAGATTCCCAAAGGTTATTTCAATATCCTTCCAGGTTTGAGAACCATTAATATACAGCATAGACAAGACATGGGAAATCAGGGAAGGGAAAAATCCATAGAGGCTGGACTTTGCAGGTAATTCTCCTTTGAAGAACAGGGACCTGAATATAGTAGGAGAAGAAAGGACAAGATCTGAGCCAGGGATGAAATCCTAAACTATATAGAAAGAAGGGTGTATTAGGTTAGTACTAACAGCTGTAAGAAGCCGAGCCCAAAATTCTGGCTTAAAGTAGTAGTAGTAGTGTAATTTTCCTACAAGTATTGATCCACTGAAGGTGATCCTGGTTGGCTGGCAATTTTTCACATGGTAGAACAGAGGGTTTCAGAGCCATCCAGGTTCTAATTTCATCATCCCTGAGGACTTTATCATATTTTATACACATATACCTTGGGGATATTGCAAGCTCAGTACTAGACCATTACAATAAAGCAAATATCACACTAAAGCAAGTCAAATGATTTTTTTGGTTTTCCAGTGCATATAAAACTTATATTTACCCCATACTGTAGTCTATTTAGTATGATACTCTATGTAGAAAGCCCAAAAAGACTCCACCAAAAAATTGCTAGAACTAATACATGAATTTAGCAAAGTCTTAGGATATAAAATCAACATACAGAAATCTGTTGCATTTCTATATACCAATAACAAAGCAGCAGAAAACTAAATCAAGGAATCTATTCCATTTACAATAACACCAAAAATTGTAAGATACCAAGGAATAAACATAACCAAAGAAGTAAAAGATCTGTAAGCTGAAAACTATAGAACACTTATGAAAGAAATTGAAGAGGATACAAAGAAATGGAAAGACATCCCATGCTTACAGACTTGAAGAACAAACATTGTTAAAATGTCTCTACAACCCAAAGCAATCTACACATTTAATGCAATCCCTATCAAAATAGCATCAGCATTATTCACAGAGCTAGAACACATAATCCTAAAATTTGTATGGAACACAAAAGACCCCGAAAGCAATCCTGAAAGAGAAGAGCAAAGCCGGAGGCATCACAATTCCAGACTTCAGGCTATATTACAAAGCTGTAATCACCAAGGCAGTATAGTGCTGGCACAAAAACAGACACATAGATCAATGGAACAGAGTAGGAAACCCAAAAATGGACCCACAACTATATGGTCAACTAACCTTCAACAAGACAGGAAAAATATCCAATGGAAAAAAAGTCTCTTCAACAAATGGTGCTGGGAAAACTAGACAGCAACATGCAGAGGAATGAAACTGGACCACTTTTTTACACCATACACAAAAATAAATTCAAAGTTAATGAAAGACCTAAATGTGAGACAGGAAACCATCAAAATCCTAGAGGAGAACACAGGCAGCAACCCCTTTGACCTCTATCAGAACAATTTCTTACTAGATATGTCACCAGAGGCAAGGGAAACAAAAGCAAAAATGAACTATTGGGACTTCATCAAAATAAAACCCTTCTGCACAGTGAAGGAAACAATCAACAAAACTAAAAGACAGTCTATAGAATGGGAGAAGATATTTGCAAACAACATATATGATAAAGGGTTAGTATCCAAAATCTATAAAGAACTGATCAAATTCAACACTCAGAAAACAAATATTCCACTTAAGAAATGGGCAGAAGACATAAATAGGCATTTTTCCAAAGAAGACATCCAGATGACCAATATGAAAAGAGGCTCAACATCACTCCTCATCAGGGAAATATAAATCAAAACCACAATGAAACACCACCTCACACCTGTCAGAATAGCTAAAATTAACAATACAAGAAACAACAGGCGCTGGCAAAGATGTAGAGAAAGGGAAAGTCTCTTGGACTGTTGGTGGGAACACAAACTGATACCACCATTCTGGAAAACAGTATGGAGGTTCCTCAAAAAGTTAAAAATAGAACTACTCTATGATCCAGTAATTGCACTACTTGGTATTTCCCCAAAAGATACATAAATACAGATTTGAAGGGGTACATGCACCCCAGTGTTTATAGCAGCATAATCAATGATAGCCAAACTAAGGAGAGAGCCCAAATGTCCATTGGTTGACGAATGGATAAAGAAGACGTGGTATATATATATATATATATATATAACTAAATATTACTCAGCCATAAAAAAGAATGATTCTTGCCATTTGCAATGATGTGTTTGGAGCTAGAGAAGATAAATAGCATATGATTTTGCTCATATATGGAATTTAAGAAGCAAAACAGATGAGCATATGAGAGTGGGGGAGGGTAAAGAGAGAGAGAGAGAAACCATGAAAGGCTCTTAATGATAGATAACTGAGGGTTGATGGAGGGAGGGGGTGGGGGATGGGGAAGGAGGACACTTGTGATGATCACTGGGTATTGTAAGTGATGAGTCACTTAATTCTACTCCTGAAACAAATATTGCACTGTATGTCAACTAATTAGAATTTAAGTAAAAATCTGAAAAGAAAAAAAAGTTTAAAAAGTATACAATAGCATTATGCCATAAAAATGCATACATCTTAATTAAAAATACTTTATTGCTAAAAAAATGCTAGTCATCTTCTGAGCTTTCAGGGAGTCAAAATCTTTTTGCTGGTGGAGGATCTTGCCTCCATGTGGATGGCTACTGACTGAAGGGTGTGGCTGAAGATTGTGATGACGATGGCATTTATTACAATAAGACAACAATGAAGTTGCCATCAATTGACTCTTCCTTCATGGATGATATCTTCGTAGCATGTGATTTTGTTTAATAGCATTTTACCCAAAGTACAACTTGTTTCAAAATTGAAGTCAATCCTCTTAAACCCTGCCACTTCTTTGCTAAAGAAATTTATGTAATATTCTAAATCTTTTGTTGTCATTTCAACAATCTTCACAGAGTCTTTACCAGGAGTAGATTCCACCTTAAGAAACCATTTTCTTTGCTCATCCGAAGAAGCAACTCCTCACCCATTGAGGTTTTATCACAAGACTGCAGCAGTTTGGTCCCCTCCTCAGACTTCTCTTCTAATTCTAGTTCTCTTGCTATTTCTGCCACATACTCAGTTACTTCTTCCACTGAAGTCTGGTCAAAGAAAATCATCCACGAGGTTTGGAATTAACTTCTTCCACACTACTGTTAATGTTGATATTTTGATTTCTTCTTATGAATCACAAATGTTCTTCATGTCTTCTAGCATGATGAATCTTTTCCAGAATGTTTTCAATTTACTTTGCCTGATTCATCAGAGAAGTCACTATCTAAGGCAACTACAGCCTTATGAATATATTTTTTAAATAATAAGATTTGAAAATTGAAATTATGCTTTGATTCATGGACTGCAGAATGGTTTGTTGTCTTAGCAGGCATGAAACCAACATTAAACTCGTTGTACATCTCCACCGGAGCTCTTGGATAACCAGATGCATTGTAGATGAGTAGTAACATTTTGAAAATAATCTTTTTTTCCTAAGGAGCAGGTCTCAACAGTGGGTTTAAAATATTCACTCATCCATGCTGTAAACAGATGCGCTCTCACACAGGTTTTGTTTCCCATTTATAGAGCTCAGGAAGAATAGATTTAGCATCATTCTTGAGGGCCGTAGGATTTTTGGAATTGTAAATGAGCATCGGCTTCAAGTTGAAGTCGTCAGCTGCATTAGCCCATAATAAGAGAATTAACTACTCCTTTGAGACTTTGAATCCTGGCATTGACTTCTCTATGGCTATGAAAGGCCCAGGTGGCATCTTCTTCTAATATAAGGGTGTTTTGTTTATTGTGACCACCTTCATTGACTATCTCAGCTAGAGCTTCTGAATACTTGCTTTGGTTTCTACAACATCTGCTGCTTCACCTTGCACTTTTATGTTATAGGGGTGACTTATTTTCTTAAGCCTAATGAACTAACATTTATGAGCTTCCAATTTTCTTCTGCACTGTCCTCACCTCTCTTAGCCTCCATCAAACTGAAGAGAGTTAGGGCCTTGTTCTAGATTAAGGTTTGGCTTAAGGGAATGTTGTGGCTGGTTTGATCTTCTATCCAGACTGCTTAAACTTTCTCTATATCAGCAATAAACGTGTTTTACTTTCTTATCATGTGTGTGTTCACTGGATTAGCACTCCTTCAAGAACTTTATTTTTTTTATTTAAAAAAATTTTTTTTGCATTTATAGCTTGGCTAACTGATTCAAGAGGCCTCACTTTCAGGCTGTCTCAGTTTTTGACATGCCTTCCTCACTAAGTTCAGTCACTTCTAGCTTTTGATTTAAAGTGAGAGACATGCTATTCTTTATTTCACTTGAACACTTAGACACCAGTGTAGGGTTATTAATCGGCCTAATTTCAATATTGTTGTATTTCACAGCATAGGGAGGCCTAAAGAGAGGGAGGGAGAGAGGGAAATGGCCAAGTTGCAGTTGCAGTCAAATACATACAACATTTATCGATTAAGTTTGCCATCTTATAATGGAGGCAGTTCATAGTGCTTCAAAACAATTCCAATAGGAGCATCAAAGGTCACTGATCACAGACCACTATAACAAATCTAATAATGATGAAAAAGTTAGAAATAATGCAAGAATTACCAGGATGTGACACAGAGACATGAAATGAGCAAGTCCTGATGGAGAAATGGTTCCAACAGACTTGTTTAAAGCAGGGTAGCCACAAACCTTCATTTGTTCAAACCCCACAGCATCTGCAAAGCACAATAAAATGAGGTTTGTCTGCATATAGCCAGAGAACAGAAAGTCCACCTGTTTCTTAAAACCCCTGACCTAAAAGAGATCCATATTATTTATTCTTCTGTTGTTGAAAAATAGTGACATGACCACCTCTAAGTATAGGGGGAGGGGAAACCTACCAGTCATGGTACCTGCCTGGGCAGCTGTCTCTCAGTTTAGCACAACATTGTGGTATAAATTTGTGTGGGCAGTAAACTACTTCCATGACAGTGGATAATAAATCCTAAGTAACAATTCTCTTAGTGTAATTCTGCTTCAGATATTAACCCTAGCTTGGTGCGTTTCATATTTTTGTGCTAATTTATATTTCTATATGACCACTTTTCCTCATTTCCTACTTTCCTTGATGCATGAGATGGAATTTATTATGTCAGTATGCTTTTGAACATTCATTGACTTCATGAGACCCCTATTATGAATGTGAATATGTGACGATGACTCCTGTAAGTGATTAATCAATAGGCACACTGTTATCCTGGGTCATCACTTCATTCTCATAAAAGAGACTGAGCAGCTGAAGTAAAAGAGGATGGTACCTGGGCACAGTTGATTTTTTTATTGTCATTTTCCCATTATAAGTAGGAAAAGGGAATACAACCAGAAAGAATTCAGCTAAGCAAATGGTCATTGTTTATGTGACCCTGTCATGAGAATCAAGTAACATTCATGAAAATGGCCAAATGAGGGCCCTTCTTAAAGGAAAGATGTGAGGAAAACAGTCTTTAAACCTAGAGGGAGGAAAGGAGAAGAGAGGATAAAACTGGGAGTTCAAGCCCCCTGAAAATTTAAATTTTGTAGGATAAGTAGGTGTGTGAAGAAGCTAAAAGTAATTTTATTTCTTTTGTTACACATTTGATTTGTGTTAAGAACAATTGGTACTCTCTCATAATTAAAGCAGTTCTGACATTTTGGTATGTTTCATTGTTGGGCTATGCACAGAATGTTCCTACTGTCTTTGTTAATGTATTTTGAATAAAGATGGGTTTTATATTCATTCTGACCTTGTGATACTACCTTGAGCTGCACACTACTGTATAAAAAGATAAAAGAACTTTACAATGATTACTCTTGGCTATTAATGAAAAAATTGCTTATTGCCAAAGGGAAATACATTTGCACTATTCTAAATTGAATGACAGTTTAGCCTGTTAAAATTATTTTTGTAGGGGCAACGTGGCCTCAAGAAAAATCTGTTATCTTGTGATTCTTTTAGATAGGAGCATATTACTCATGATTTGAAAATGTTTGAGGGAAATAAAATTAGTGGCATTAATAAATATTAATCTAATCTCCTCTTGATTACACTCTCTAAAAAGGAAAGACATGGATATGTGATTATTTTTAAAGAATACTTAAAATTTTTAAATAGCATAGATTTGGTTTTGGAATATATTGGATTTTTTTCTTCCAAGAATGCTTCCTGTACTATGCATGCTTTGTTCAGGATTAAATTAAAGTAACAGTTAACCATTCTTGTATTCATAGCATAACAATTTGACTACTTTACATAAAATCTATAGAATATGGCCAAGAAAATTTAAGTCCTTGAGTGGCCAACATTGATGTCATAAAGTCCATGTACACTGTTTAGATACTTCCTCATCTGAGATCATCACAGACCTTCAATCAGCGTTTATCTAAATCTAATTCATCAATAGTTATAACTACCGTGAGGGTAGAGGAAGTTGATTAGACAAAATAAAGAGAGTCCCCTCAAATTTTTCAGAGACATACAGGAACACCCTGACCCTAGAAACTTAAATCTTCATTTATTCAACAAATATTCACAGACTGAGCACTGCTGTCAGCATGGGGTTTAGAGCAAGGAACAAGAAAGGCATGGTACCTGCCTTCCTTGAACTTCATTCAAATGGAGAAAACAGACAATAAACAAACAAGTATGTGAATTCAGTGGCAATCAGTAGTTTAAAAAAATAAACCAGGGAAAGGGGTTAGTCACTAGGTGATGGTATTTTGTATGAAGTCATCAAGAAATATCTTTCTCCTAGGAATTATTTGAGCAGGAACCATTCCATTTTGTTATCTTAAAGGACATCTTTCCAGAAAAAAAAAAAAAAGGAACTAGTACAGAGATATCGAGGCTGCCCTTTCCAGGACAAGTGGCAGTCAGAAGTCCGCTCCCACATGGGTATTCCAAAGGTCTGAGACATTTTGTCCCCTGCTGTGGTTGCAACATGTAGGGGTGAGGAGCAATTATAAGATACAGAATCATAGGAATTCTCAGGTAAGGCCAGGTAGTTAACACACAGAACCAGAGTACGAAGGAATCATAATATGAAACCAAATAGAAGAGACTGTGGCAAGCTAATGACACAGCACATTCAGTGCTCAGAGAGAGCTATACCTTTGCTTATGTGTAAATGCTTTTTAGAAAGGGATGCTGCCTCTGTCTTAGAAGTCCCTGAGTTAGGATAATGCACCCTAAAACTATTCTTATAAATTATTTAACAGTTGTTATTCCTAAAGACCCTGAGCCATCCAGAGAAGATTGAATCAGGTTAAGTATTCACTGTGTGAAAAAGTATGGAATTTTTATTTATTACTATTATTAAGAGTTCATCCTCTGAAGAGTAATCAATTTGCTAAGAAATCTCAGTTGCCTAGGAGTTCTGATATATGTAATTGCGCTATTTATGTGCTTGGGACCCTAAATGTGATGAGAGGGGTAAGGGTACAGATGAGTCTGTTGAAATTAAAGTGGAAATTTTTTTTTAATTATTGTTAACTGAAGACTGTACTTTACCCCAATTTCCTTAATTTTTACCTAAAATCCTGTTTCTGTCCCAAGATTCTATCCAGAATATTACATCACATTTATCTGTCATATATCCTTAGGGTCCTCTTGACAATGACAGTTACTCAGACTGACTTTGTTTTTGAAGACCTTCCCAGTTTTGAGGAGTACTGGTCATGCATTTTTAATGCAACTTTTTTTTTTTTTTCGAATTGGTCTGATATTTTCCTTACAGTCAGACTGGAGTTATGGGATTTGGAGAAGAAAACCACAGATATAAGGTGCCATTCTCATTAAACCATATCAAAGGAGCATAGTATCAACCTAACATCACTGCTGACATTCATCTTGATCATCTAGCTGGACAGTACTTGTCATATTTCTCCATTTTTAAGTCATTCTATTTCCTCTTTTCCATATTTACTCTTTGGCAGGAAGTTACTATGTATAGCCCTATGTAAGGGGTGGCAAGTCATATTCCACCTTCTTAAGGATGGTTATCTACATAAATTATTAGGAATTATTCTGCAAGGAATTTTGTCTATTCTCCTTCTTATTTATTCAGTGACTTATTTTATATCTCTATGGACTCTGGTTTATTTATTTCATACTTCTATTTACAATCCGGTATCATTTTATTTATATTGTTGCTCAAGTTTTTCCAGATTTGGACATTAAGAACTCTTTTATGAATCTATGTCCTTTTGACATAGCTTTATCAATGAAAAGAAAAAAAATTTTTTTTTGAGCACTTTCTTACTTTCTGATAGTACAAATACTTCAGGCTTATTATGAATATTTTGTGTATCAGTCCTAGAAGTAGTTATTTCTCCAAGGATCCCTTGGTCCTTTTATTTGAGAATGGTATTAGAAACTAAGATCTGAGCAATAGGTGTGCTCCTGGCTACTGAAATATTCTTGGTATAAGGCCCTCTCAGTTGATAGAGCGACATAGTATATGTATGCATATTAACCTGTGTATATACACATATTTATAAATATTCCATATGTAGCCATCTGTATCTATATTAAGTTAAACATGTATTTCACACTGATATCTCCAACTCTAATCCATCACCAAATGGATCATTCCAGCCTTCTCCTTTCATATACTTGTAACTCCCTCCCGACTCCAAACAGTGAGAAACCTGGCTCCTGCTATCTGCCATCCATCTACTTAATGGTTCGATTCCAATGTGCGTTTGCAGTGTTTTCAGAATTTTAAAACTCATACTGCATTGGGACACAAATTTAGCAACTTGAGTCTTACTCCATTCATTTCTGAAGATACTTAGGTTAGGACCTTTTCTATCACCCCCTTCAAAGAGATTATTTCATTCATTTGTAATATAGGTGATTAATTTTGCCACATTCTGCATTCTATTTTTGAATCCCCCAAAATTCTAAATTATATATATTTTTAAATTTACATACATTAAGGTTTACTCTTTGTACTGTAAAGTTCTCCAGATTTTGACAAATAGATACGGAATCAAACAGAATGGTTTTATTGCCTTGAAAAAAATCTTTTGTGCTTTACCTCTTCAAGTTTCTCTCCACTTGCTGAAATCCTTGCTACTACTAATGCTTTTATTGTATTTCTAATTTGCCTTTTCCAGAATATCATAGAGAATCATATGGCTTCTTTCAGTCTTTCAGACTGGCTTATTTCACTAAGAAATGTATATTTAAGATTATCCATATTGTTAATGACTTGATAGCTCACTCCTCATTTATCATAGAAAAATATTCCATGGTTAGGATATACAAGTTTGTTAACCACTCACCTATTCAAGGACATCTTGGTTGTCCAGTTTTTTTGTGATTATGAATAAAGCTACTCCAAATATTCATTCACATTCAGGTTTTTATGTGGATAGAAGTTTTCAAATGACTTGGATAAATACCTAGGGTTGCAATTTCCGGGTTGCATAGTAAGACTATGTTCACCTTGTCAAGCTGCCCGTCTTCCATAGTGACTATGCCATTTTGCATTCCCAGCAGCAGTGAATGAGAGCCTCTGCTGCTACACCTCCTCACCACCAATGGGTACAGTCACTTTTCCTTAGATTTCAGCTATTCTAATAGGGGTGTATTTGTATCTTATTTAATTTTGCATTTCTAATGACAAATAATATTGAAAATCTTTTCATATGCTAATTTGTCATCTATGTACCTTCTTTTGGTGAAATGTATTTTCAAGTATTTTGCCTGTTTTTCTCCCCTCTGGGCTGCATGTTTACTTATTGTTGAGTTATAGAGTTCTTTGTGCATTTTAGTTTTAAAAATATTTGTCCATACTATAGGACTCACTCAAAAATTACAATGTACTGATCAAACAATTCATTAACTTTCAGTGTTAGTATACACAAAAGGATGATTTTTGATTTGGCTAGTTCTTCTTCCTTACCCCTCAAACATTAACTTTGTATTTTGGTTAATGCCTATTGGGATCATAAATAACTTTGATATTATACTTTGTGTTGTCTTCTTGTCTACTTTTGTGTAAATGCCATGAGGCCCATCTTTATTTTGTTGCATTCCCTTTAAAAAATGTTTATTTATTTATTTTGAGAGAGTGTGCATCAGCAGGGGAAGGGCTGAGAGAGAGGGAGAGGGAGAATCCTTAGCACGCTCCACACTGTCAGTGCAGAGCCTGACGCGGGGCTCAAACCCATGAACCATGAGATGGTGATCTGAGCCAAAATCAAGTCAGACGCTTAAAAGACTGAGCCACCCAGTCACCTCATGTTGCACTCCCTATTTTTAATCAACAGAATTATAGTGCTCAATAAGTGTTGGATGAATGAATGAATGAATGAATATGAAATGAAATAGTGACTACATGAGTTGAGTAGAGAAATAGTTTGACATACTCACCAATTTTATCACTTACATATAGATATTCTGACATCATATGCAAACGCTACTGCTAGCAACTGATCAGGCTGCCTGCAAATGCTATTTAGGGGATTTTAAAGGACACTATTTATTTTAAATAGGCAATGCACAACGGAATCTAATTTAACTATGCAACTTAAGACTATGAGCTAAACAGAACTTTCCTTTTTATATCTTCATGTATGTGTACATAAAGACAGTATTTAATACGATGTGCAAAATATTTAAGTAATGTCTATTACAGTCTTCAAACAAAAAAAATATTTAGAAACGTGATCTGGTTAGCATGAATGTTATTGAAAGAAATATTTACCTGAACCAAGTTTCTACTAAATATCATCTTGCTGTTGTTGCTATGTTCAGATACACTTTCATGTTTTAGATGATGACGGAAATTACCTACAACAAACCTTGAATCATCTTGTTTAAAGTAATTTACAGTACATGCTACAATTTCCAAATCTAGAAATAGAACATAGTTTTGATAGAAAGGAACAAATACAAGTATACTATGAATTCAAATACCTGACTTATCTTCATGGAAAAAATATACAATGAGATCAGAAGATAACATGGGCAGTCATCTGTTTTATTTCTCTGCTAGAATGCACATATGAGTGTTAAGCTATGAAGTAACTGAAAACTCTTCCCAATACTTACTTAGTAAAATGCCTTAGCAGGTTCCATGGTATGAATTTATATATAGTTCTACCAATTGCAGACAACTGGTTAGCTCCCTTCACACACCTCATCATAGCATTTAACCTGAACGTATTCAACTAATATTATTTAAAGAAGGACCACAGACTACTTTCAAAAGGTTAGAAATTTCAACTTTACGGTGCCTCTGTATAGTACATTCATATGAAAAGATACTGAGAGTAACATAGAAATATGTGACTTATTGACATAGCAAATATGCAAATGAATGGATTTTGCTAGTAACTACCTATTGACAAGACTCTCTGTATAATGAAAAGGATTTTGCCTCTCTTCAGTATATTTGCTTGAGAGTGGCATGTGACGTTGACCTACTGTGTATCTCTGTGTTCCACATTTTTTTAAGTCACTTAGTGTGTTCATCCATGATGTGAAAGCTACCATCTCACTCAAACCCATTATACAAATTAGAAGGCTTTGTTCTTTTCATGTTTTGCTGGTAGGCATTAACATGGACACTATGAACATATTGGAGCTGGAAGTAATGAAGTGAAATTGCTCACATCATTACTTTAAATTGAAATGCAGACAGTTCATCTGCTTGGTAGAAGTCATGAGATTCTTTTACCTGAAAGGTTAAAAACATCGAATATCAAAATTTAAACAACTACAAAAATCTACTACATTTTAAAGCTACCTTTTTTTCCTCAGACACTACCTCTATGATAATTTTTGAAAACCCCTTGTATACGTCTCTAGTTGCTTCAGGTCCCAATTGGAGCCTCTGTCTGGAAAACCAGCATTTTGAATTGGAAAGCATATTCTCTTGGAGTAGTGGTTACATTCCCTTTTGTTTTCTTGTGTTACTATAAATTAACTTTTTAACTCATTATTAAAGGCAAAATAGGTATGCAACATTAGCTAAGCACTAATGACCCTGCATTAGGGGAGAAAACTTGAACTAACCAACTTTCTACAATCAAACTGATTTTGTTTAAAGAAAGTTTCTTATGATGCCACATAGGTGAATACTTCAAAACATCATTTCTTAATAATGCTAACTTCCAAAATCTGCTTCAGTATAAGAGGATGTTCAGAGAAAATATGGCATTTTATAACACAAGCTATTTTAAAGCAGATGGGCTGTGTCAATCTCCAAGACAGTTTCTGCACTCGTTCCTATAGAAATCATAGGAAACTGTGCCAGAAACTGGGGATGTCATGCTAGCAAAATATAATCAAACATGGGGCATTTTTCATTTTCTGAGAATATAATAATAGTAATAACTGTGCTTTATAAGTTCTTTCCTACTAATCAAATATGCAGAGTTGATAGTTGACTCTTGAATCTTTTTGAGTGTGTGCCTTTGAAATTATTACCCACTTATAGAACCATAGAAATATACTAAATCTAGTATCTTCATTTCACATGTTGTGAAACTGAGGCTTGGCTGATGATTGAAAACCTGAAAGAGGTACCTTTCCCCACCTTTCCCACATTCCAGCCTCACATCCCTAAATCTGGCATTCCTGTATAATCACTAGAGGTGAACTTTCGATTCTCCTGTGTAAATCCAGTCATTCCACTTGTGTGTAAGATTTTATCTCCTCTTGTCTACCCATGGGGAACAGTACAGCCATTCTCACCTTCCTTTCTGACATTAATCTTTTCTCTTTACTGGGCCATTCCTAATTACCCCATCTTAAAAAAAAAAAAAGAAATAAACAGGCTCTTCCCCAAAATTCTCTCTTTATTTGATTTTCAGACTGCCATATGCTGTCCCCAACCCCTTGCTTATTGGTCTGTTACAATCTGGATCATTCTGTCTCCCTGACCACTTAAATGTCAGAGGTCTACAAAGCTTGGCCTTTGGTCCTTTTCTTTCCTACAGTCACTGTCCTGGTACTCTTAACTCGTGTTAAAGCTTTAAAGATCAGGGGTGCCTGGATGGCCCAGTCACTGACTCCTGATCTCAGCTCAGTTTATGATCTCACCATTTGTGAGACTGAGCTCCACGATGGGTTCTGGGCTGATAGTGCAGAGCTTTCTTGGGATTGTCTCTCTCCCTCTCTTTCTACCCTTCCCCCCTTTGCATGCACATGCTTTCTCTTTCAAAATAAATACATAATCTTAAAAATTAAAATAAAATAAAGATCATCTCTGTGGTGATAATTTCCAAATTTACATCTCCCATCTCCTTCTATATTGAAATCCATTCTCACATATCCAACTGACTACTCATCGTCTCCAGTTGGATGTCTAATAAATGTCCGAAATGTAACAGTCTATAACTAAATACTTATTTTTGTTTTGGGGGGGCTTTTTTTCTTTTTCCTAGCAGCTGTTCCACCATAGTCTTCCCTATATCAATAGATGATAATTCTATCCTTCCAGAAGCCCAGAACAAAAACTTGGAATTGCCTTTGACTTCTAGTTCTCTCACATACAATGAATCCATCAGAAAACTGTGGCTTCACTTTCAAAATATATCCAGAATCCAACCATATATCTCAATTAGACTGCTGCTATCCAAATCCGGGTTTTTATCATCTCTCACCTAAGCCTTGGCAGATGCTTTCTGACAGGTTGTGCTAGGTCTAGGGACTTGCTCTTAGGGAATCTATCCTCAGTAGAGCAGCCAGAGTGATTCTTTAGACATGTGCATATCATGTCATTCCTCTACTAAAAGTTCTTCAATAGCGTCCCATTTCTCAGAGCCTATGTACATATATATGTAAGTAAAAATATTAAATTTTAGGACAGTCAGTTCAGAAGCCCAAAGAATTATGGAAGGGGATGGGCAATCACCTAACTTCAATCTGGAAGAACACTGTAACTTCATAGGTAACATCCATGCTATGAAATGAAGGATGAATAGGCATTATCCCAGAGACTGGATGGTGGGGGGAGGGATCAGCATAGAAAACACTTGACATTCTGAGCTTGTACTATGTCAAACACTTTTTGAAATACAAATAGTTTACATCCATATATTTACTTAATTTTCCCTATAAGCTTTCCAAGTAAGTAGTGTTATTATTCTTATTTTACAGATGACAGTGATGTACAGCCAGCTATTAGTAGAGCAAAGATTCAAGTTCACTCAGTTCTTCTTAAAGGTTCAGGCACCAACTAGTGCCTGAGAAGTTAGCGAGACCCAGATCTTAGAGATCCTCAAAGTCCTAGTTTAACTTAGACTTTGTCCTAAGAGTCATAGGAGATATTTTTCTTACTTTTGGCTGATCAGTAAATTAGGAAAATGAACTGGATAGGATGAAATTGTACAGTACTACCTTCAGTTTAATAAACTGCCTAGATTAAAATAAATCCAAACTCCTTTAGTGCACTTGTGAAGTCTCTTATGAATTTCAGCTGCCTGGGGGCGCCTGGGTGGCTCAGTCATTAAGTGTTCGACTTCGGCTCAGGTCTTGATCTCACGGTTTGTGCGTTCGAGCCCACGTCAGGCTCTGTGCTGATAGCTAGCTCAGAGCCTGGAGCCTGTTTCAGATTCTGTGTCTCCCTCTCTCTCTGCCCCTCCCCTGCTCACACTGCCTCTCTCTCTCTCTCTCTCTCTCTCTCTCTCTCTCTCTCAAAAATAAATAAAAAACATTAAAAAAAATTTTCAGCTGCCTGGCCTAATTTCAGCCCATTTTTCTCTTTCCCCTCATCCCTTACCTTTGCATCTCATCTAAGCTATGCTCTAAACACTCTGTGGACTTCTTCCCAGAAAAGCGTGCCTGCACACAAAAACTGCATACATTTTCACAGTTTTGACAGATGGAAGTCCTCCAGCTTGGTGAAGACTTCAAACTCCAAATACCCATGGCAGCTTGTTTCCTGACTCACCAGTTCTGATTAAGTCTTAGGTCTCTTTCCTCTTTCTAAAAGAAAAACCAGTTCTTTCCCCCCACATAGAAACCAATTACCAGTTGCTTAGTGCTCAGTTTAATTATCATAGATCTGGAAAATTTCCCCTAATTCTTGTCCTGCTTGTCAAATGGGTACAGATAAATAGCCATATGTTATTCAGAATGGACTAGGTTATGCTATACTATCAAATCCCCTGAACTTGAGGTGTTACACGTCACAGAGTTTTTTGTCTTTTCTTTCTATGTAAAGACCACTGTGAAGCAGTTCTGATGATTCCAGAAACAATATGTGTTTACATATCTGTTTCTTCATTAGAACTATGATCTCCTGGAGCCTGTTTTTCTAACTCCTAGATCAATTAAGGTTGATGCATTTCACTTCCATGAATGTTGTAGAGTTGCATTCATTAGACATAGTTTGTATTGTAGGTTCTCAGGAAAAAGATAGTGAGAATTTGTTGGGAAGTGCACTTGGGATCAGCAACTATGGGAGAGTGAAGACAGCACCACTAGGAAGAGGGAGAGGTTGAGCTCTGATAGAATTTCAATGGAGATTTCTAACTGACTCCACTGGGCCTCTAAAGCTGAGATAGCCCTTTAGAATTGCCCTAGTTTGGGGTGCCTGAGTGGCTCAATTGGTTGAGCCTCTGACTTTGGCTTAGGTCATGATCTCGTGGTCCATGGGTTCAAGCCCCACATCAGGCTCTGTGGTGACAGTTTAGAGCCTGGAGCCTGTTTCAGATTCTGTGTCTCCCTTTCTCTCTGCCCCTCCACAGCTTGCTCTCTCTCTTCCTCCCTCCCTCCCTCTCTGCCCCTCTCTCACGTGCGCACACACGCTCAAAAATAAACATTAAAAAATTATTTTAAAAATTAGGATTGCACCAGTTTGAGGCCAGCATCAGCCAGTCATTGGATAGAGGCTGCCACAGGGAATGGATATGCCTCCTCATGCAAGATTGCATATTATATTGTTTTACAATGCTAACAAAACAGGAGTCCTATCTGATAGCCTAATGCACTCATGTTGTTTAAAAGTGAAAATTACTGTACTTGACAGTTTGGGGCCTCAGAGTTTTGTGACTTTCAACCCATTCTCTTTGTTATAAATCAAATTCTATTATAATTTTTAACCATAAATTCATATAAAATTGGGTTACTAAACAATACAAATTCCACCTTTTCATCTTAACATGTATTTACATCCACAGCTACTTGGTTGTATGGGTAAATTAAGCTTGAGCTGAGAACTGGCTTCATTGTTTTTTGTCTAATCAAAGCTAGCTCACATGACCTAATGTTTAAATAGAATTTACATAAAAATATGTTATGTCAAAATCTAGCCAGCGTAATTGTTAGCTTTTTAATAGGTTCTAATAAATTAGAATGAGTTAGGATTGACTTAGCATTTAAGTGGGCAATACTCATTTTTTGAATGCCATGTGAATATTTTTTTTCAATACCACATGGTTTATTTAACTCTTCTCCATGTTTTATTTTCTATCATGAAAATGGAGATTTTTTTTAAAAGTTTGAAATGAAATAATATGTGATGGTTAAGATATAGACACTTCAAAACATCTCAGACTGAGTTTGTCTTACCAATATGTTTAATGTCCTTTCCTTTGAATATTCACAGGTAGAAAGCAGCTGTATTGCAAACACACAGTCATCTGCTATGGCCAGTTAGTTTGAAGGTAGTGAAATAAAAAACAAAAAGATAGGTCCTTTTAATAAGGTAGCATACAATATTTGAGGAGACACATATTTGAATACAAGAGTTTATTGTTGTGTGGTACTGTAATGGATATAGATTCAGAGTACCATACCATAGGAATACATTATAGGAAACAAAAATTCTATATGTGAGAGAGTTGAAAAGATGAAGTAGTTAATTTGTCTACATAGCGAAACATTTAAAACTTCTAGTGGCTTACAACAGCGTACAGTAACGTTCATGTTCATAGTTCTGCAGGTTAATTATGATTCACCTGATTTTGGCTAGCTATGTCTGGGCCAGGCTGGACTCCAGGCTTTCTGTCAGGGTCACATCTGCCCCATGTGTCTTCATCTTAAACATGGCTGAAGAGGAGTGATGACTGAAGTGTGCCCTTCTTCTGGAAAATCACACACATGCAGGAGGCTAAGCCAAATTATAGGTTTAAAGATGTGCTCACATATGGGGCATGTGGGTGATGCCGTTGTTTAGGTATCTGACTCTTGATCTTGGCTCAGATCATTTCTTCACAGTTCCAGAGATGGAGTCCTGCATCAGGCTCTGCACTGATAGCATGGAGCCTGCTTGAGATCCTCTCTCTCCCTTTCTTTATGTCCCTCCCCCACATGAGCATGCACACATGTACACTCTCTCTCTCTCTCTCAAAATAAAGAAAATAAACTGGGGCACTCAGGTGCCTCAGTGGGTTAAACATTTGATTCTTTGTTTTGGCTCAGGTCATGATCTCACAGTTTTGTGGGTTCAAGCCTTGAACTGAGCTCTGCACTGACAGTGCAAAGCCTACTTGAGATTCTCTTTCTCTCCCTCTCTCTGTCCCTCCCCCACTCACGCTTTATCTGTGTCTCTCAAATAAATAAATACACTTAAAAAATTAAAAAATAATATAAAAATAAAGATGCTGCTTACATCTAGTAGCCAAGCTCAACATTTTTTAAAAATGTTTTATTTATTTCTGAGAGGGAGAGACAGCATGAGTAGGGGAGGGACAGAGGGAGAGGGAGATACAGAATCTGAAACAGGCTCCAGGCTCTGAGCTAGCTGTCAGCACAGAGCCCGACATGGGGCTCGAACCTAGGAACCATGAGATCATGACCTGAGCCATAGTCGGACACTTAACTGACTGAGCCACCCAGGCACCCCAGCCAAGCTCAACATTGATGGGCCAAGGAGATATACCCGACCCACACTAGTGAGAAGTACTACAGAGTCACATGAGCAATCCAGGGATGCAAGTTCTGTGATGGATGTATGATTAAAGATCCAGGAGCAACAGACCAATCTATCATAAACAATTTCAAAGGAGATAACATATCTGAGCTGAGTTTTGAAGGATCAGTAGGAGTTTACTGATAAAAGTCTACAGTGATCCAAGATCATATTCTACTCTACTACTTTTCCTACAACTTCAACTTATGTGTTTAGAAAACATGTAATTGCTTTATTCTTTCCAAATAACCACACTCTACAACTATCTGAAATTTTCATCCTCAATGTCTTGTCAAATTCACTTATCTAACTTCTGACATTGGTCAACCTCTACATAAGCTCCCCTCCTATTGTCCAAAGCTCTTTTGTTCACTGTCTGCAAAGACCACTGGTACCTTTCAGATTGCCATATCTATCTAATGCCTACATCTGTGGCTTTCCAACATTCTCTTTCATTATTTGCAGATCTTCAGAACAACCAGTGTCCCCAGTATTTGCTCTGATTTTTTTTTATTGGATAGTTGTCATGATTTTTTAATAGGATACTTCTACCACTTTCTCATTATTAATCACCTCTGTAAATCTATTCTTTTTGTTTTTTATATTATAAATAATTATATTTATTTTATTTATGCATAATCCAAATATCTCTCTCCCCTTGAATATAAAACATCTTAAGTTGACTCTTCAAGAATCCCATGAATTGACTTACAGATGAAACTCTTGATTCAGTGTAGTCAGTTTTTTTTTTTAATATGCTGAACTGTAGATAATACTGAATCTGAGGGATAACAATAAAATAAAATTACTTCCCTTTGTATGTTTCTTGGGCTTTCTATGATTATTTATAGTTATAGCTTGGTCTCTGGGTTATTTGAAAACAAATCAGTGCCATTGCTTATTCCATATCCAGTTCCTACTTTTCTCTGAAGAAAGTGATCTTTATTGGGAAAGAACACTTAGTTGAAAGAAACAGTTCTCTTGAAAATAAGGAGTTAACAGGAGTTGTAACAAAAAGTAGTGTTAAAGCGAGATGAGAGTCTGTGGACTTGAGATCAGCAACCAGAAAAGATCATTGAGATTCATGAATGTAAAAGAAACACTTGCATTGCCAAGGAAAAATTAAAAATTGTTGTCGAGTTCAGACAAACTATTAATGCATATGTAATGTAGAGGCACAGAACTCCTGGTAAGAACTAGCCTTAGGCAAGATTTCATTTTCAAACAGAGAATACTTTATATTATGATTCTACAAATGAATGTTGTCTAAATATTTTTGTTAATTGCAGAATATTTCACGATAATAAGGATCATCAAGTGTTGAAAATGTAGTGATTCATTTGACATTGAAAAAAAAGGAAGTACATGCATTTTAAGCATAAAAATGAAGGCTGTTCTAGGCTTGAACTATATTCACACCTTGGAAATCAGCAGAAATCAAGGCCTCTCACCTTATGGAGGGTAGGGAAAGATTTTCCCTAAATATTTTGCAGCACCACTGGAAGGAAACCAGGACTCTAAGTCTTTTTCTTCTCTACCAGTATATACTCGGTGCCTTACACAAAGCTTTGCATATAAAATGTTCTAAAAATATATTTTGAGCAAATAGATATTTATTGAGTAGCCATGAAGCATAAGTATGTTGAGCACTGGAGTGGATAAGGAGAAAGAGTACACAAAAGTTTATTCATTCGGCTAGTATTTATTTGGCAAGCAATTATTATGCAGTTTTAAAAGCTGGGATATGGTATCAAGAAGAAGACAGGAAAACTCATGGACCTTATATTCTAATTGGGTGAGACAGAAAAAGAACAACAACAAAAAGCAAAAAGAAACAAATAATTGAATATTAGATCATCTGCATCTAGAGCTATAAAGCAAATAAGGAAGGTAAAAGACATGGTTAGAGATGAATAGGGGGATTCCTATTACATGTAGACTCACCAAGGGACAACTTTCTGAAAAGGTGTCACTTGAGGTGAGACCCCTGTAATGAAGAGACAGCTATTTGAAGAGCCTCTGGGGAAAGTGGTTCAGACAGAAGAAAGAGCAAGTTCAAACTCACTGTGACAGGACAAAGCTCTGTGGTTTGAGGAACAAGAAGGAGGCTTGGTGTGACTCAGGATATGGAATGTGGTAATGAAAGAGGGAGTCAGGGACTAGAATATTAAAGCCTTGTTCCCAAGGCAAGGACTATGCATTTTATTTTAAATACAATGGGAATCTACCAGAAAAATTTTAGGAGGAGGAGGTTATATGATTTAATTTGTAATTTCAAAAGTCACTCTGACCGCCTTGTTGAGAAAGACTCACAGAGGGGGATAGATTAGACCTAACAGTCAACAGGAGTTGATTGCCCATAACCAAAGCCAGAGATGATGGTAGGTTGGGCTCAGTGACAGTGGAAATAGATTTTAGACATATTTTAAAGATAGAACTGACAGGTCTTGTGAATAGATTGGATGTGGATGGGAAGGAAACTGAGTAATCAAGAATCATACTGATGTTTTGGAGCTGTAGCCCCAAATGGTGGATGAGGGGTCATTTTATGAGATGGGAGAGACTCCCAACTAAGAGAGAAACTAGTTCCGTTGTAGACAAGCAAAAAATAAATGGTTAGTGAAAGATTACAGTCTAGCTGGCAAAAAACACACATATATACACACAAGGTGCTGAAAACAAGTTAAAAAGCAGCTAAATAAATTATTAGACATTGAAGGAACAGAGGAAGGAGGTATTAATTATCACTGAGTGAATCATTTCACATGCTGGAGTGTATGTTTCAGTATATCTAACTTACAATGATGTAGATATCAAAAACACTTGGTTATTTCACATTGCATGAAATCTAGGTGTATATCTTTAGTCCAGCCACTCAATAATATCAGAAAAGTCGATTAGTACTTTTTTTTTTTTTTTTTTTTGGCTTTTCCTTCATGGTTTCAAAATGCTGCAATAGCTCTAAATCACATTCTTACATGACAGAACCACAGCTAAGAAGACAGAGGATAGGGGCAGGGAAAGAAGCCCAATTCTCATTGGCTTTTTCTTTTAATCTGGAAAATTTTCCCCACAAGCCCTCTAGCTGATACCTGTTATATCTAATTGGTGTGATCTGTGTCACATACTCCTCTCTAGATCAAACACTGATAAAGGAAAATTAAATTGCCACTATTAATTGAGATCAGTAAAAATTGAACTTTTGAGTCTGGAGTCTTTCTTTGCTGCCTAAAAGTAATAAGGATTCTGCAGGCCAAAAAGGACTGTTTGCCACAGTGAATGTGATCAGAGATCCAAGGGTTATTTTTCAACTGGGCCTTCAATGACAAAAGGCAAAATTGTTATATTTTCAAATTCACTCTATTTTACGCTAAGCAGAATGTCTGGCACGTAGTAAGCATTTTTTAAATACACATTATTAAGTGGATAATTAATAAATATTTGTTGAATAAATCATCACTTATAAATGAAGAATACCTGTTATACAAGAGGTCAGAGAGGTAACTTGCCCAAGCTAATTCAATCATAATTGTTACAGCAACATTCAAACTCAGCATTCAGCTCTTGTCCCAAGGCTGAACTATGCTCATTGAGGTATGTTGATTTTTCACTAAAGTCTAATGATACAATGGACTACACAACCCTAAAAGGAAACATAATCCTTTCCTTGAAATTTCTCCTTTGAGTTTTACCGTCCCATTATCTCCCCATCCTCAGGGTATAACTTTTATTCCTAAATCTTAGTCTTCATGATAGTTTTCTCTTTTTCTACTCAACCTACGGATTTTTTTCCCTTTCTTCAAAGGAAATCCAGGGTCTGAGCAAAGGGGAAATTCTCAAATAGAGTCAAGAAATTCTAGGAAACTAGCCATTAAGTTTTTTAATTTCCTTTAACTCCTCTAACTTAATTCCTTCGTTTGCCCTTGGCAGGGCACTTCAATAGCCCACCACTAAAACTACAAAAAATTTTTTATCTTTCTCAATCCTGCACAATCTTTTAACGGGCACTCCAATGTCATCATGATCTTTGGTTCCTTGGGCTCTCCCTATTTTTTAAGTTTGTTTGTCTCATCGTGTTTTTATATCTTCTCCAACCAAACTCGAACTTGTGGTCATTTTGTTAATTATTGTGTCACAGGCAAACCTACTTCCACCACTGACTGATGCTGTGGATCAGTTATAACCCCATGTCAATCCAACTTCTTGTCTCATTTCTTCCTCTGACAGAGCCACTGAAAATGTCTAAGAAAATCCCCAAAATATAATATTCTGGTCCACTAGAAGTGAATGTTTCCTGTCTCATTGCACCATTTTATTAAGCAATTTATTTGCTTATAACCCATAACCAGTGCTTCTTATTTCCTAGAGTAACTCTTCCATATCTTTTTTTTCTCTCTCTCAAGTCCCCCTCCTTAGGACATTTTCACAAATATTCTATTTCTTCTTCTTGGACTATGGTAAAATTGTCCTTTACTAGCTCTTGGTAAATTTGTCATTCAGACATTTAGCATGTGACTTGGTTGGTCAATGAAATATAAGTGGAAGTAATATGTCACTACATATGGAAGTTTTAAGAGTCAGTGTGTCGTCTACCATGCATCCTTTCCCTTATTTCAGTGATCACTAAAGTATATGTCAGGATGGAGCCTTCATAAGTTCAGACCCTGATGGACTTGAGTAATTTCTGTTATCCCAGTAATCTATACTTCACATGAAGAAGAAACAAATCTTTGTTGTTTTGTCATTAGGAGTTTGTATTTGTTTGTTACCACTGCATAATTCAGTCCATCCTGACTGATCCAGCCACTTTGGAGAGCTTTACATAATCCTTTCCTTGAAATTTCTTCTTTGAGTTTTACCATCCCATTATCTCCCCATTCTCAGGCTTTAATTTTTATTCCTAAATCTTAGTCTTCTTGATAGTTTCCCCTTTTTCTACTCAACCTATGTATTTTTTTTTCCTTTTCTTCAATCAGCCAGGGTCAGCATCTTTAACTTTAATCTGAAACTTAATAATTCTAATGTCTATAACTCTAATGAAGCCTCTTCCCCAGATATTCTGATCCACATGTCCAAATGCTGTATAGACATTTTCACCTGGACATTTTCCTCAGCTTCAGTTTTTCTCTGACTATTCTCACTAAAGCAGTTTTTTCTGCTGAATTCCATCTCTTTGTCAATGTAGCTTTACTCATATCATGAACCAGAAATCTGGAAATAATCATAGTTTTAGTCTTCCAAGTCACTCCAAATAGCCTGTGATTGTGTAAATTCTACACCTGAAACAGTTTTTGTCTTCTCCTTTGCCTGTTCTCCTATGAGAGTGCATCATCTTAAGTAAACCATGACAATTTCAATAGCCTTCTGAAACTGTCAGAGTTATATTTATAAAATATTAGTTAGATCAGATAACTCTCATATTTAAAAAATGACTCTGAAACTTTATTACCAGTACCACAGACGCTATATTTCTAGCATAGTATAAGAAGTCTATCAAAGAGCATTCATATCCAGAATCATCTTCTTCTATTCCTCTTGCACATTCCAATTAAATTTGTAGAACCAGACATTTATTTCTTAATACATTTTTTTATGACATTTCCTCATCTGAATTGCTTTTTCCTTCTTCTTCCTGAATGATCAGCACTGAAGTCTTTATTTGGCAGCTCCTCCTCTGACAGAATGAATTATTTGCCTTCTGTGCTTCAATGATAAACTGTAGATAACATTTACTGAGCAGTTGCTGCCTGCCCTAGTTTCCTAGGGCTGATGAAACAAATTACCACAAACTTGATGGCTTAACGCAACAGAAATTTATTCTGTCATACTTCTAGAGTCTAGGAGTTTGCAATAAAGTGTCAGCAGGGCCATACTTGCCCTGAGGCTCTAGAGAAGAATCTTTCCTTGCTTCTTGGTAGCTTCTGGTGGTTGCTAGCAGTCTTTGGTATTCCTGGCTTACAGAGGCATCACTTCAATCACATGGCCTTCCTCCCTGTGTGCGTCTTCTGTCCTTCTCTTTTCTTTTGTAAAGATAATACCCATTGCATTTAGGTCCTGTGATAATTCAGTATGACCTGGTCTTGAAGTCACACTATAATTTGATTACATCTGCAAAGACCCTATTTGCAAATATGGTTTCATCCACAGGTATCAGAGGTTCAGACCTGAATACCTATTTGATTGGGGGGAGAGAGCACAATTAAATACCCTACACCACCTGTTAGCATCGTGCTGAGCACTCATAATACATGAGTCCATAATCATATGGACATGCCATTTTTGTATATCAATGAGAGCTGATTTTTGACAATTTCATATGATTCTACCCAATATTAACACATTGAGTTTGCATAACATCTCTATCAGGTAATTCTACTTTTAGTCCCATTTTAAGGGGAGGTTACCAAGGAAGTTAATTACCTTGTTCAAGGTATATAAGTAGTAAGTGACAGAGCCAACAGTCAAACCTACAGAGCTTAACTCCAGCATCCATTCTCTTACTCCTTATAGTATGTCACTTCTCTCTAGTGATATTAAGTCTTTTGTATACAACTCTATATCACTTATCACATAACTTATATTTATGTTCCTCTTCTATTCTCTGAGCTGTCTTAGAAAGCTCTATTCACTATGTATTCCCAACATTAAATATAGTATATGTCATTAGATAGAAAACAAGTGTTCTTAAAAAAAACCATAAATGAATATATGGTCTGGAAAATGTATTCTCCTAAAGAGAAAAGGGAGGATACTTGGGAATATTGACATTTCTTGCCTCTCCTCAACCATTGCATGTTACTAAGGACCATATAATAGAGACTGAGAAACTACTGGGAATTCAGTCTTGGTCTCATGTGACAAAGTAGCATCCGCTCATCCTCATCCTAAAATCACCCTTATCTCATTCTTAGCTCCAATTCTACCATTATGAGTATTCCTCTGACCCTGTTTTATACTTAAGTTACAGTTAAGTCCAGATTAAGCCAAAATAAATTGATTTTTTTTGCCCAGATGTGCAGAATTACTGAGCTTTAGCATCTATACAACTGTGTTTCTTTAATTTTTTTAAAAAAGTCTTTTTGATCTCCAAGTAAATGTAAATGATTTTTCTAATTAAAGAGAAATCAATTAGAAGAAGTATATTAATGTGTGAGTACTTCATAAAAGGAGTTCTACTCCAGGATACAATAAGCTGGGGCAATGTCACTCCCAACTCTGTAATGAGTAAGAGCCAGATTAAATTCGAATTCACAACTCTTTTTCATCCCATCAAAGAGCTGAGATGGCAAGCAAACAAGAAGGCCATCATCTAAGGAAAGATAAGTCTTGCTTATATACCTGGGGTCCATACAATCAGACATTTCACAAAGGCTGAATGTGGGCTTGCTGGAGAGTGTGAAACCCTGGATATTTCAGAAATAGGTGGATGTCATGCCTTCTTACAGGCCCTTTGTCCATCAACCCATAAGAAACTCACAGAAAACATCAAAAGGGACCTAAAAAAGTATCCACTGTGGTGTAAAAGTGGGGGATAAAAACAGCAGTCATCGGGAAAGGCAAGAAACCCCATAAGACTCTTCCTTCCTGCTTCACTTAGGAAATAAAATGACTGTTCTTCAGTTAGAAGAGCAATAAACAGCCTCATCCTAGGGCACTGGTAAAAACTCTTTATAGCCAGGAAAAGGGAACAGAAAAAGTAACCGGACTCTGGAGGAGGGACAGGAATAAATACTGGGCTCAGAACTATGTGGAGATGGGGTACAGTCACACCTGGAAAACCATAACCTGAAACTTGGTACATGGTGTCTGAGTAAGACTGAATTTAATTAGAAAAAAGAGAATGTTTCCTTCCCTCCCTATCACTACCCTACAAATGCTAACCAATTTTGAATACCCTGTGACTGCAGAGTACTGCTTGCTGGAAGAGAAAAAGAGCAACAGAAGCATACAAGGAAATCTCTCTGAGGCACACTGCAAAAAAGACCTAAAGCCAAAGGCAGTACAGATATTGTGTGACAAGCCAATTCCCACTATCAATACTGAATATCCCTAAAGAAACTGGAAGTCTGAGGTGCAATGAGGATAATTCTAGGAATGACAGTCTTTATACCCAGATTAACCCAAAGCCATACACTGAAGACCTTTAACAAGGAAAGGTGTCCTCATTTTTAGGAATAAAATCTATCAACCTTACTTATTCTCTAATGTCCTTTACACAATGACCAACTTTCATGGCATACAAAAACAGAAGAAAAAGCATACTCCCAAGAATAAAAGCATAGATCAGAATCAGATTTGGATATGGCACATTCATTAGAAATACCTCGCAGGGAATTTTAAATTACTGTAAATAAAAGGTTAAAGTCTCTAATGTAAAAGGTGGACAACAAGGTGAATAATTTCAGCAGAGAGATGGAAACTATAAAAATAAATGAAATGGAAATGTTGAAAAATGAAAACAAAGCTTTAAAAGGTAATGTAAATGAAGAATACCTTCAATGGCACTCATCTTTAAACTCTGCACAATTAAAGGAAAGAAAAAAGTGAACTTCAATAGAAATGACCCAAATGAAAACATACAAATAAAAAAGAGTTAGAGAAGATAAAAAAAAAAAAGAACAGAACATCTAAAAGCAATCATATCAAATGTCCTAACGTATGTGTAATTGGAATCCCAGAAAGATGAGAGAAAAAGAAAAAGGCAGAATAAATATATGACGAATTAATAACAGAGAATTTCCCAAAATTAAGGACAGACAGCAAATCACACATCCAAAAAGAAGAAAAATAAACGTCCCTAGGCAAATTATATGTAAATTGTTGAGAACAAGAAGCAAAGAGCAATCTTGAAGGCAGTGAAAGCAGAGAGAAAAAAGAAATGTGTAGAAGAGTAAGTATTAGGGCAGACTCCAGGTCAGAAGACAATTGAATGATAAATTTAATGGTGAAAGAAAAATTAACTACCAAACTGGAATTCCATATTCAGAAAAATTTATTCCAAAATCAAGGGTAAATAAATATTTTCTTAGGCAAACAAAACCTGAAGGAATTCATAGCAAACAGACCTATTCTCCAAACACTATAAAAGGAAATTCTTTAGGTTAAAGGAAAATTATATCAGAGAAACTTGGATCTAACCAGTGAAATGGAGAATACTAGAAGAGAACAAACAAAGGTAAAACTCATTTTCTATATTTTTAATTAAGATAAATGTTTAACACAAAAATAACACCAAAGCATTTTTATTTATGTATATGTACATTTTAATTGTATGAAATTAATTGTATGAAAATAGTAGCACAAAGGATGGGAGAGAAGAACTGGAAATATATTGTCATAGATTATACATTGTATGTATAGCAATATAATATTATTTGAAGGTAGACTATGATTACTTAGAGATGTTTAATTATAAACTGTAGGAAAACCATCGAAATATTTTTAAAAGAGATTGAAATAGTAAGTTAATAAAGATAATAAAGTGAAATCATGGAAAAACACTCAATTGACCAAAAAGTAGGGGAAAAAGAAATAACATAAAACAAATACCAAGCATAGCTATAGTTAAACAAACTATAAGTAGCATTAAAAACATCTATTAAAAGGGGCACCTGGGTGGCTGAGCCGCTTAAGCGTCGGACTTGGGCTCAGGTCATGATCTCACAGTTCGTGGGTTTAAGCCCTGCATCAGGCTGTGTGCTGGCAGCTAGCTCAGAGTCTGGAGCCTGTTTCAGATTCTGTATCTCCCTCTCTCTCTGATCATCCCCTGCTCACGCTGTCTCTCTCAGAAATAAAACATTAAAAAAAAATAAAAAAAAATCCATTAAAAGGCAAAAGTTGTCAGGACTGGATGAAAAAGCAAGACCCAACAAAATTTTGTCAACATTTTAATATTTTAATCCATTTTTTATGGGCTAAATTAAAAGGATGCAGAAAGGAATACCATACAAACAAAATTGGAGTAGCTATATTAAGATAAATATAGTTTTTAAAAGAAGAAATATTATGACAAGGAGTATGTTACATAATAAAAAGGAGTCAATCCTCCAGGAATACATAACATGCTTAATGTATAGGTGATGAGAGCATCAGAACATCAAAATACACGCGGCAAAAACTCATAGAATTGAAAGAAAAAATTAGAGAACTCTACAAGAGTTGGAATTTTCAACTCTTTTTTCTTAGTAATCAGCATAACAAGTAAATAGTCAATCAATAAAGATATGGAATACCTGGACAAAAGTATAAATCAACTCAATATAACTGACATTTATAAAACACTCCACCCAAGACAGCATAATTCAGATTCTTTTCAATTACAAACAGAATACTTATCAAGAGAGGGTGTTTCCTAGGCTATAAAATAGACATAAGAGAAAATCATAGGAAACTTTTTGGGGGAACCATAATGGAATTTAACTAGAAATCAAGAACAGAAAAATATTTGGTAAATCCTTAAATATATAGAAATTAAATAGCACAGATATAAGTAACTCATGAATCAAAGATGAAATCTGAAAGGAAATTGATAAATATATTGCACTAAAGGAAAACATAACAAAATTTGTAGGTGTGGCTGAAGCAGTACTTAGAAGGAAATTTACATTAGAGAGGAACAAAGATTTCAGATCATTAATGTAAGCTTCTGCCTTGAGATTCTTGAAAGGGAAGAGCAAACTAAACCCAAAACAAGCAGAAGGAAGTAATAGAGATAAAAGTAGAAATCAGTGAAATTAAAACAGAACAAAAATAGAGGGAGAGAAAAATTAGTGAGACCAAAAGCTGATTCGTTGAAATTTAAAAAACCTCTAGCCAGACTGACCAAGAACAAAAGGACGAGACACAAATTAACCATATCAGGACCAAAAGAGGGAACATCACCAGAGATATTAAGGAGATATTGAAGAATACTGGAAATAACTCTAATAGAAAGGCAAAAAGAAAGAAAAGAAAAATTTACAAAGTGCTGACTTTGTAAATGGAAGAAGTGGCATTTTCACACATTCTCGGTGGAAATACAAAATCGTACATGCAATTTGGTAAACAACTATAGTGGTCAGCATGAGGAAAATGTGAGGTCATGGAACTGTTCTGTGTGGAACTATAATATTGACTATATAATTCTATGCATTTGTCAAAACCCATACATATTAGTCTGCTGAGGGGGGGAGGGGAGGGTTGGCGGCACAGGGTAGCAAAATACCACAGGCTGGGTGACTAAAACAAGAGAATTTGTGTCTTACAGTGTTGAGGCTAGAGGTCCATGATCAAGGTGCTAGCATATATGTTTTCTTCTGAGACCTCTTTGCATTTTCCTGTGTTTTCACATGGTCTTTTTCCTACACACACCCCTGATGCCTTTCTCTGTGTCCTCATTTCCTCTTCTTATAAGGATACTAGTCAAACAGATTAAGCCCCATCCTAATGACCTCATTTTAACTTAATCACCTCTTTAAAGGCCTCATCTCCAAATGCAGTCACATTCTGAGGTACTGTGTTAGGTCTTCAATACATGGATGGGGTGAGGAACACAACTTAGCCCATAACACTGTATAATTCTATACTACAAAGAAAGAATTTTATTTTATGCAAATAAAAAACTAACCATGTATGTTAATTCATAGGTATACGCAGAATGATTAACATAGATCTGACAAATGAACCTAATAGTTTTTTGTTTTTTTAAATCATAGATATACTGAGAGGATGAGGAAGAATGCAACTGACCAAAGTTTCTTTGGAAAAGAGCATTTTTATTAGAAAATATAAGGCTGGAGACTAGAAATACTTACAGAAATCCTATATTATAGTTGGTAAATTTGTTCCTCACAGAGGAATGGACCAGCAATTCTGTAATTGTTTATATGAATCCTAGGGTTTAAGAAGTAGGAAGTATATTGTTGATAATAAAATCCAGATCACTGACTTTTAGAGAAAGAAGTTACATAAGATAAGGATGACGACTAGAATGATCCCTTTGTTTCTGAACTAGAAACTCATATTGAGGTACCAATATGGAGTCATAGATTTGTTTCCATAGTTTGGATTTAGCTCTATTCACTGAGAGAGACTAGAAGTAATAGTGACAGCCACTAGTAGTGCGCCATGTCTAGTATCCAATCTTGGTTTGTAAATGACATTCTCAAATAAAAGGAGTCAGAGTTCCTTGGAGAACAGGTTGATTCCAGATTTGGGCTAGGGAAATTAAGATAAATCTAGAGTATCTTATGGTGTCATTAAGTATGGAAGTGCAAAAAGCAAGAAGAAGGAAGGGAGAGAGTGAGGGAAGGGGAGAGGAGAGAAAGGAAGGAGAACAAAGGGAGAAGGTATAAAGGACACAGAGGCCAACCTAAAAGTGCTGCCAACAGACAAAGAACTATAGCAAATATAGAAATATTGATATTGGTTTATAACAAAGCATAAAACGAAGAGTCCATACTGAACCAAACAAGAAGAGATTATACTCTCTTACAGAAGAATTTGAAGTAAAAACATGGAAAGGAGGAGGTAAACAGAAAATCACTATTAAAAAATGCCACAATAGACCTAGAGGGTATTATGCTAAGTGAAATAAGCCAGACAGAGAAAGATAACTACCATATGATCTCATTTATATGTAGAATCTAAAAAACAAAACAAATGAATATACAAACAAAAAGCAGAAACAGCCATAAATACAGAGGATGAACTGGTGGTTGGCAGAGAGAAGGGTGAGGGGGGATGGGCAAGATGGGTGACACAGAGTGGGAGACAGATTTCCATGTATGAAATGAGTAAGTTACAGGGATGAAAGGTACAGCATAAGGAATATAGTCAATGGTATTATACTGGTGTTGATGGCGACAGATGGTAGTTATACTTGTGGTGAGCATACATAGCATAACATATTAACTTGTTGAATCACTGTGTTGTACACCTGAAACTAATGTGACATCGTATGCCAATTATTCTTCAGTTTTAAAAAGCTACAATACTAATTTTCATAGGCAAAGTCCAATGACAAATGCTAATATTCATAAGCTAAAATTTAAGCAAAACCAAAATATTTACAGTCTCAAATGATCAATCCTAAAGCACTATTTACAAAGGGTAAAATAGTAACTTTATAATAGAGACTGAGGCTGAAATCACCTTAATCAAGTGATCAAGGTTAACCTCACCAGTTATTAACACCCTGATATGATGTCCTGAAAGTAAGTGCAATATAATCAAGATAAAGCCAACCCAGACCTACCTAAATTGAAGGACATTATGCAAAATAACTGACCGATACTCAGCAAATGTTTCAAGGTTATTAAAGCCAGGAGTGAAACTCTGGCAAAGAATGGAGGCATAGTAGTTACATGACAAACAAATGTAATGTGGAATCTTAAATTAGATTATAGAACAGAAAAGAACATTAGTGGAAAAACTGGTCAAATCCAAATAAATTCTGTACTTCAGTTACTATATTTGTACCAAAGTTAATTTCTTAGTTTTTATTAATATGCTGTGGTTATATAAGTTACTAACAAAAGGAACAGCTGGGTGAAGGGTATATGGGAACTTTCCATACTATTTTGGCAACTTTCTGTAAGTCTAAAAGGAAAGTCCAAAATTATTTCATCATCCCCAAAAAACAATATTTTTAAAGTCAAAATTCACTGTGGAAAAAAAAGCTGATATGGATATGAGCAGATAATTTATAAATCTTGGGATATATTCTTCTGGGCTGTTAGCTCCCTAAGGAATGGGTACAGGATAAGCACCTAATTTAAGGTCTGATCACTTAAAGTGTACAAGGGAGGGGTTCTTTTTTTTTTTTTTTTTTTAACAAGGGAGGAATTCTAAACAACAAGGTAGAATCCATGCTTGTGAAATCAACATTCTTGAAGAACTTGAAGGACAAGGTAGAAAATCAGTTGTGTTGGGAGGGCTGAGGCTTTATTTTTTAGGGCAAATAAGAGTATTCTTGCCTGTTCGGTTTCTTCCACGTAGGAGATTTAAGAAATGACTTCACAGCTCTATGACCTCTGTATTTGCATGTGGATTAATGGACAGCCACATAGTTTTACTAAAATATATTGTAAGCAAATCTTGAAACTTGGAAACATTCTAAGGAAGCACATCAGGAAATTTGGGTTATGAATTAAATGAAATGCACAGAGTTTTACATCTTTTTTTCCCCTTATTCATTATATTTTAAGCTCAAGTGGTTTCCCATCTGGGTTAAGGAATTGCATTGCTGAAATGTTAATATTCTTTCCCATGGTATTATTTCATTTTAATTCATTGAGAAGAGATGTATGGTCTAACAGAATAGAAAGCCCACTGATTTTACAGAGATAATGTGTAAAATGATCTTTATATTGGTTAGAAGTTACCAATGGCTTAATCTTGATCTATGGTTTTCTAGTGAGATGATAAAGTTTTAAAATCTTTAATTTTTTCCCAGTGTGATTTCATTTAGGATTATGCAGTCTGATTCATTTAAGAAAACTACACCAGGGAACAACATAATTTTGGAGCAGAACTTTGATAAAGAGTGAGGGGGGGTTCCATTTCTGATTCAAGGGACAATTCCATAGACTGTCTTTCCTCTCTTTCCATTTCTATCTCTGTCTCTTTTTCTCTGTTGATTTTTATCTTGGAAGCTTTGCAGCTGAAACACAGGTGGGCGAGTTATGGAGTTTTTAGTTTCCTTTTTATGGATTTTTCTACATAGCTTTAAATCTCTACTGATTTGAACAGCCTGACTGATCCTTTTAGTATTGACGTCAGGAGAGGAGACAAAGGACTAGAAAAGCACTGAGAGGCAAATTATTAAAAATAGGGTTTATTGTATACAGATCTATGTAGATGATTAATAACAGGTAAATACTTTGTACTTTTCAAACCACTGCATTCTTATTATTTTAATTTATAAGATATTTAATCTATGGTTGACTGAAATTTTAAATTTTCATCCAGATAATTTGGCAAAATGTCATTACATGCTTGAGACAGGGGAAGAATTACCACAGATTGACAGGTATAGAAAATTAGTAAAGAGAAAGAGAAATGGTTACTGGTTATTTTTGAAATTTACAATAAGTATACAGTTTGAATCGAAGGAGGAATATCCATGTAACAAACACATATTGATTACTTTCTATGCCGGTAGCACAAAGGAATGTATGCTCACAAGGCAGACAAAGTTCCACACCTGTTGTAAACTCACAAGATATTAGGAATCCTTTCCTTTATGGCCTTAGATGACATATGATTTTTAAAACCCTGATATCCCGTGGAATTTCCTGTGATTCTTCTCATTACCAGGGGATTATATTTTCATGGCTCTCTCAGCCTCTATATACTACATCCAGTCCAGACATAAAATTCAGTCCCCTCAGTAGTCTCTGCTATAGGTTCATTCCTATGAAACTTTTCATAAGTTGAGTAAAATTGCATAGAATTTACAACAGATTTGGACTCATAACAAGTGGTCATATTTTATACTATGTAGGTCATTCTCTTCTTCTCTTTACCTCTTTTTTCCTGTACTATGCAGACAAATGTATCTCTTCTAACTTCTAACTTCAGGATTGCACAACCAAACAGATTAAGGTGCTTAGCTTAATAAGTGCCCTCCACGTAAAAGCATTATCCTTAGACGGAAATTGGAGTAACAAAAGATATATTAATAATAAGCAAAAAATAGTAACAAAAATAATGACGATGAGGGGCATCTGGGTGTCTCAGTCAGTTAAGCATCCAACTCTTGATCTCAGGTCAGGTCATGATCTCACACTTTGTGAGATCGGGCCCACATCAGGCTCTGCACTGACAGCATGGAGCCAGCGTGGGATTCTCTCTCTCCTTCTGTCTCTGCACCCCACCCCCCTGCAAACTTGCACACATACACTCTCTCTCAAAATGAATAAATGAACATTTTTTAAAAAGCCTCAATAATTCATCAAAGAGTACACAAAATAAAAATATGTAAAATGTGACAAAACATAAAACATGGGGAGTAAGGAAAATGTAGAGTTTTACAATGTGTTTAAATTTAAGTATTTATCAGTTTAAAATAGATTGCTATATATATATGATACTATATGTGAGCCTTATAGTAACCACAAAGCAAAATCCTATAGTAGATACACAAAAAGAAAATAAGAAAGGAATCTAAACATAACACTAAAGAAAGTCATCATACCACAAGAAAACAAGAGAAGAAACAGAGGAACTACAAAATAACCATAAACAATTAATTATATAGCAATAAACACATACCTATCAATAAAAACTTAAATATAAATAGACTAAATTCTCCAACCAAAAGACATATATTGGATAAATGGATTAAAGAAAAAAAAAATCAAGTCCCATCTATTTGCTGCCTACAGGAAAGTCACTTCAGATTTAGGAACATACACAGAATGAAAATGAAAGGATAGAAAAAGATGTTCCATGCAAAGAGAAACCAAAGAATCTGGAATAACAATACTTTTCTCAGACACAATCAAATTTAAAACAAAGACCCTAATAAAAGATAAAGAGGGGCATTACAGAATGATAGAGGTCAATCCCACAAGAGGACATAACATTGTACATAAATATTTATGCATCCGACATAAGAGCATCTAAATATATAGAGCAAATTTTAACAGACATAAAGGGAGAAATTCACAGCAATATAATAACAGTAAAATATTTTAATACTCAATTTGAATCAATGGATACATGATCCAAACAGAAATTTAATAAACATCAGCATTAAATGACACTTAAAACAGATGGGCTTTATAGATACAGATATATAACATTTTATCCAATAAGAGCAGAATGCACATTCTTGTCAACTGTACATAGAATATTCTTCAGAATAAATGTTAGGCCACGGAACAAGTCTCAACAAATTTAAGGAGACTGAAATCATACTATCATCTTTTCTGAGCACAATGGTATGAAACAGTCAATTCCAGGCATAAAACTGGAAAAATATGTAGAAAAATTCACAAATATGTGGAGATTAAAGGACAGGCTACTGAACAACTAATAGGTCAACAAAGAAATCAAAGGAGAAATTAAAGAATACCTTGAGACAGATGAAAATGGAATACAAAATACCCAATTCTATGGAATGCAGCAAAAGTAGTTCTAAGAGGGAAATTTAAAATGATATAGGCCTACATCAAGAAACAAGAAAAATCTCAAATAATCTAATTTTATACCCAAAGAAACTAGAAAAAAGAACAAAGGAAACCCTGTTAGTAGACAGAAGGAAATAACAAAGATCTGAACAGAAATAGATGAAATAGAACTGAAAAAGAAAATAGAAAAGATTAATACAATTAAGAGCTGGTTCTTTGAAAATTTTTAAAAAATTGACAAATCTTTACCTAGACTTACCAAGAAAAAAGAGAGATCTCAAACTAATAAAATAAAAAAAATGAAAGAGAAGTTAGAACTGACACAACAAAAATACAGATGATTATAAGAGACTATGATGAACAATATATGCCAACAATTTGGACAACCTAGAAGAAATTAATACATTCCTAGAAACATAAAGTCTTCCAAGACTGAATCATGGAAATACAGTAAATCTGAATAGACCAATTACTAGTGAGGAGATTGAATTTGTAATAAGAAACCTTGCAACAAAAGCCCAGGACCAGATGGCTTCACTGGTGAATTCTACCAAATATTTAGAGAAGGTTTAATATCTGTCCTTCTTAAATATTTCCAAATAATTGGAGAGGAGGGAATGCTTCCAAACTCATTTTACAAGTTCCTGAATTATCCTGTTACCACAACCAGACAAGGACACCACAAGAAGAGGAAATTATATCTAATACCCCTGAAGAACACAGATGTAAAAATCCTCAACAAAATATTGGTAAACCAAATTCAGCAATACATTAAATGGATCACACATTATGAACACGTGGGATTTATTCCAGGGTTGCAAAGATGTTCAACATCCACAAATCAATCAATGTGATGCATATTAATGAAATGAAGGATAAAATTTATATGATTATCTCAATAGGTGCAGAGAAAGCACTTGACAAAATTCAACATCCATTTATGATAAAGACTCTTAACAAAATGGGGATAGAGGGAACATACCTCAACATAATGAAGGACGTATAGGACAAGTTCACAGCTAACATCATACTCAATGGTGAAAAGCTGAAAGCTTTTCCTCTAAAATCAGGAATAACACAGAATATCTACTTTTGTCGCTTCTATTCAACATTGTATTGGAAGTCCTAACCAGAGGAATTAAGCAAGAAAAAGAAATGAAAAGCATCCAAATTAGAAAGGAGGAAGTAAAACTGGGACTATTTGCAGATGAAATGGTTTTATATATACAAAACCCTAAAGACTTTCCCTGCAAAAAAACTGTTAGAATGAATAAATAAATTTAGTAAAGTTGCATGACACAGAATCAACATATCAAAAAACCTCTTGCATTTCTATAACTAACGACAAACTATCAGAAAGAGAAATTAAGAAAAAAATCACATTTATAATTGCATCAAAAGTAATAAAATGCCTCAGAATAAATTTAACCAAGTAGGTGAAAGATCTGTACACTGAGAACTATAAGATATTGATGAAAGAAATTAAAGAAGATGCAAATAAATGGAAAGATACTCCATGATCATTGATTGGAAAAATAAATATTGTTAAAAGTCCATATTACCCAAAGTAGTCTACAGATTCAATGCAATCTCAATCAAATTTCCAATGGCATTTCTCACAGAAATGGAACAAATGATCCTAAGATGTGTAGGGAGGCACAGAAGGCCCCGAAATGGCAAAGAGACCTTGAGAAATAAAAATAAATCTAGAGGCACCATGCTCCCTGATTTCAAACTATATTGCAAAGCTATAGTAGTCAATACTATGATATTGGCATAAAAACAGACACATAGATCAATAGAACACACTAGAAAGCTCAGCAATAAACCCACACAAATATATGGCCAATTAATTTATGACAAATAAGGTAAGAATATACAAGAGGAAAAGGAAAATCTCATCTATAAGTGATGGGAAATAAGGACAGATACATGCAAAAAAATGAAACTATACTGCTATTTTATACCATATTCAAAAATCAATTCAAAATGGGTTAAAGATTTAAATGAATATGAAATCATAAAACTCGTAGAAGAAAATGAGTGCTAAGCTCCTTGACATTGGTCTTGGCAATAATTTTCTAGGCTGAACTCCAAAAGCATAGGTAATGAAAACAAAGATAAACAAATGGGACTACATCAAACTAAAATGTTTCTGGACAGCAAAGGAAAACATCAACAAAATGAAAAGGCAACCTACTGAGTGGGAGAAAATATTTGCAAATCATATATCTTCTAAAGGGTTAATAACCACTATATTTACAGAACTCATAAGCTAAGTGGCAACATCCTAGTCCAATCTACAAATGGGCAGAAGACTTAAAAAGATATTTTTTTTCAAAGAAGACATACAGATGGCCAATGGGTACATGAAAAGATGCTCAACATCACTAATTATCAGGAAAATACAAAATCAAAATCGCAGTAGATACAACCTCACACCTGTTAGAATGGTCATTATCAAAATAACAAGAAATAACAAGTGTTGGTGAAGATGTGGAGAAAAGGGGACCTTCGTGTACTGTGGGAATATAAATTCATACAACCACTGTGGTGGTTACTAGTGGACTTAAAAAATTAAAGATTGAACTACCGTATGACCCTTCAAATCCATTGCTAGGTATCTATCCAAAGAAAACAAACACTAATTCTAAAAGATATTTGCATCTCGATGTTCATTGCAGCATCATTTGTAATAGCAAGGTATGGAAACAACCTAAATGTCTATTGATGGGTGAATGGATAAAGAAGATGTGGTAAATATATATATGTAATGGAAAACTACTCAGCCATAAAAAAGAATTAAACCTTGCTATTTACAAGTACATGGATGGACCTTGAGAGAATTCTGCTAAGTGAAATAAGTCAGATAGAGAAAAACAAATACCATATGATTTCACTTAGATGTGGGATCTAAAAAACAAACAAAACTTGGGGCGCCTGGGTGGCTTAGTCGGTTAAGCGTCTGACTTTAGCTTAGGTCATGATCTCGCGGTTCGTGGGTTTGGGCCCCACGTCGGGCTCTGTGCTGACTGCCAGCTCAGAGCCTGGAGCCTGTTTCAGAGTCTGTGACTCCCTCTCTCTCTGACCCTCCCCTGCTCACGCTGTCTCTCTCTCTCTCCTAGAAATAAATAAAATATTAAAAAAAAACAAAACAAAACAAACAAAACTAGATATAGAGAACAGAATGGTGGTTGGAGGTTGGGCAGTAGGAAAAAAGGTGAAGGGAATCAAGAGGTACACACATCCAATTATAAAATAAGTAAGTCATAGGGTTGTAATGTATGGCATGGTGACTCTAGCCAATAACATTGTAGTGCACACTTAAAAGTTCCCACAAGGGTAAATTGTAAAAGTTCTCATCACAAGAAAAAAAAAATTGTAACTTTGTATGGTGATAAATGGTACAAGATTTACTGTTTATCATTTTGCGGTGTATACAAATATTAACTCATTATGTTGTATACCTGAAACTATAAAGTTATGTCAATTATACCTCAATAAAAAATTTCATTTTCCTGTTGAATTTCAATTGCTTGTAAAAATATTATATGGAAAATAATATAGGTAGTGTAACCTCTGAATTAATATCAGTTTAAAGGGAAATATATAAATTACTCTATATTCTGTATTCACAGAAAGATTACTCACATCCTGAAATAAATTTCTCTCTCTCAATAGTTTAATAAAAACATGACCAGTCATTTGAGTGGGATACCAAAGTAATTTTGTTCATATTCGGATTTCTAAAATGTTCACATCCAGTCTTTTACCCTCCATTTCTATCAAGTAGAAGTCTTTTGATTTTAAATAGCAGGCAGCACACACATACACACAAAAAGAAATGAGAACAATACGCTTTTACATCTTTTAGGTGACATGTTCCATAAACCTTAAATTTGATGAAAATTTGTGTGAGTTTATAGTATGGTTATTTGAGTCATCCTAATGAAAGAAAACTTGAAGTTCAGAAAAGTAAAATCATAGTGTATTAGAAGAAGTGTCATTTAGAAAATTTATGTTTAAGATGTAAATTCAACCAGCTGCCCCAGACATCATGATTTAACATAATGACTGTAGGTTAGACATGAACCACACCTACCTAATTTTCCTAGTGATTTGTCTGTATTGGTCAGTTTGATTTATTTAAGGAATTATTAGGCTTGTCTTAAAGGTATTTAGATGTCTAATGTACATGAACAACTCTAGGGAAGGAGTAAGCAAAAAAGCAGTCTGTACATTCAAAACACAATTTAATGATAGCTAAAATTATTGTGTGACCATAAAACTATGATAAGAAAGATGGGAAAGACAAAATGAAAGGCCAGTTGCGTTTCTATTACATGTCACAGTAGGGAAAGTTACAAGTGTAATTGAGACCTTGTTAAAGAATAAAGGAACGATTGTAATAAAAACTGAGTAGCCAGAGAAGAATCAGGTTTTCAGATATTTCAAATATTTGATCACTAAAGAAAATTTTAATGGAGATAGGAGTCTCCTTTCATTCTTAGTATGAGTATCATTTGTGAGGCATCAAAATACGTTACACTATATTCAGCTGAAGTCTATGACCAAAAAGAAAGAAACTACTTTAAGAAAGTCTACCATTGGGAAGTATCAGTTTTACCTTTAGAACTTATAATATTTAGATTCATTTTTCTGAAGTATAAAAGAATGTTGTTTTAACAAATGCAATGTGAAGAAAATAATGGTTCCTTTTTTTTCTACTTTTTAGCCAAATATTTTTTTAGTGAAGTAACTACTTTTGCTACATCCATGGAGACCATTCTAAACTACCCTTCATTAAGTGTTAAATAAGAAAACAAGTTTTTTTCTGTGACAGCTATGGGCTCAATCTGATTGTAGGTACCCAAATACTGCGTTGATTTACACATCTAGGCTCTTACGTGGGTAATAATGGACCCAAGAAAGAAGATTGTTAGCCCTTTTCAACATAGTTGTAGTTGCTGAGGGAAAACTGATTTTTCTATATAATCTTAAATATAAAATTTGAAAATCCTCCAACAAAGTCCTATATCTATGACAAAAAAAGGCAATGTCTTAATGAAAAGATAAGGAACCTGAGGATGAAAAGTAAGTATGATACTGCTCACACACGTCACATATGCTTTTAAAAAACCATTTTTCTATCCAATAATAATTCACCAGTTTTTCACACATGTATTAGCACTACAGCTAGGTGTTGTGTGTATAGACTTTGTAGAGTCTTTGAGATGTGGGTTTGTATTCTCTCTTTAGCATTTACCAGATGTGTGACCTTGGGCAAGACATTTAAAGCTCTAAAACTCAGTTTTAACATCTATAAAGTGGGTTATGAATGCTTTTTCATCAAATTCATTGTAAATATTAAATGAACTAATGTGTACAAACTCATTTTACATGCTTGACATGTTTTTACATGCTCATTCTTTTTTGTTTTTAAATGGTGGGGATTCTTTTCAACATATTAGAAGAGTTTCATTTTTACATATCTACTCCAACTCTCAGAAAACAGTAGAAAAATCTAAAGAAAATTCTTAGGAACATAAGTGTTATTGATCTTCCCCATTCAGCCCTAAGCCTTAGCAAGTCTTTTTCATTGGGACACTTAATTTCCTCCACATTGAGTGTTAAAGAAAGTTTTTGTAGATAATTGATGGCTCCCATTTGAGTTATGGTACCATTTTCCAGCAGAATTCTCACTTTGTATAATGATATTGAGCTTCCATATGAAGCCTCTGCCACCAAAATGGGAAAAGGGAGCCAAAATGTACAAGACTTCCAGTTATCAAATAAATAAGCCATGGAAATATAATGTATACCATGGGTACTCTAGCTAATAATATGGTATTATATATTTGAAAATGGCTAAGTGAATATATCTTAAAAGTGCCCATCACACACAAAAGAATTATAACTATGTGTGATGAGGAATGGTAACTAGACTTCACTGTGATGATCATCTTACAATATATATAAATACTGAATCACTATGCTATACACCTGAAACTAATATAATGCCATATTTCAATTATATCGCAATAAAAACCACTTTAGTTTAAAATTTTTTTTTGAGGATTATCAGAATGTATGCAGCCACAAAAACACATTTTTGGAGAGGAAGATTGTCCATTTGGACTTCCACTGACTTGTTCTCTATCATAGGATTTGACTTCTAAAAACTATATTTCCCAGCTTCTTTTGCCAATTGACTTTAGGATAGATTTTGTCAAATCACTTCAGGAGAGCTTAAGGAGGGGAGAAAGATGAAATAGTTCCTCTTTCCTCCCCTCTACAGCACCTCTAGCTGTGGTTCCTTCTCCTCCAAGATCCCAGCATGGACCAGGCAGTCTGACTCGTAGCTTTGGTTATACACGTCTTCTCACCCTGTCATGGACTCTTCCTCCTTTTGTTAATGTCAATGTCGCCTCATAGATTCATGTTTGCAGACTCTTCTGACACTTACAAAAAGTGGCTTTCTTTCAATGAACACCATGATGGAATAGGATTTTTTGAGTAAATCCTGAAATTTTGGAGAATGGACTTGCTCTATTGAGCAAGTGATTTCCATACTGGGGCCATGAATCAGTTATGAAAGAACAAGATTTTAGTGCCATCCATCATAAATACCTACTTTATAACACCTGATTCCTTCATACCATTTACCACTAGCAAATGACCACACTTCTAACACTTTATAAATGTGGAACAAGGGACACTGAGTAGAGGGCCTCCCACTCTTTCTAGGAATTTAACTAGGCTATCTTGCCATGACTAAAATTTCTCCCTTCAAAATACTTCTGGGTTTTTGTGAGTGATTGTGACAATATTTTTTATTTGGAAATTCTCTGAGTCTTAGTATTTTGTTTTAATTAAATAATGCTTTCACTTTAGCCATTTTTTCACCTGAGAAATACATTATCAGTTATTGCATACTTTGCAAGTAGTTTCATGATTTTAAACACAAGTTTAATTATATACATTCTTTTTAAAAACTTTTTTTTAAAGTTTATTTTTGAGAGAGAGAGAGAGCGAGAGAGTGTGCACGCAAGTAGGGGAAGGGCAGAGAGAGGGAGAGAGAATCCCAAGCAAGCTCCTTGCTGTCATCGGGAAGCCCAACTCGGGGATCCCATTCCCACAAACCATTAGATTATGACCTGAGCTAAAATCAAGAGTCGGATGCTTAACCGAGTCACCCAGGTGCCCCTAATTATGCACAATCCAAGGGGATTCACTTAAGCCTTAAAGAGGAGCTTTATCAAACAGTTTAATGGACAGTTATCTTCCATCAGTACACCTCACCCCCTTGCAGTCAAAGAAAAATTCATTTTACTAGTGTCTGAGTCAAAACTCAGCTTAGTTCTCAAGACTTAATTTTACCAAACATAATTTTGTAACTTTAGATTCATAATTCTTAAACTTATTGAAACTTATATTGAGTGTGCTAAAAAAAAAATATGTCCAGTTATCATTCACTGGCTAGTTTCTATGAAGGCAAGCTTTCTGAACTTCATACCCATAACTTTGTTATTTTCATGTGCTATCTCCAACTCTCTGATACAGGCTTGCAGTACATTACTTGCAAAACACCTATTAAAACTCCGTTTTCAGATTTTTGAACATCTTGTTAAAACTTGCACCTTTTAAATTCTTTATGACATGCTTACATAAAAACAATCTTTCTTATCAGAAGTCATAAAACATATGAAGAATCAAATCCTGCTATTTAAAAGAAAGATTTATTTTGTATTGCTCAATTGCTAGTGGCTACCATGAGACTCTTTTAAACATTACTCAAATGAAAGAATTCCTTAACATAGACATTTTAGACCTTGAGATTTCCTTCCCATTATCCCTCTCTCTTACTGTTTTCTGCTTCAAACTCCTTTATGTCTCATTCCTGCCTTACTTCTCAGTTTATTCTGGTAGCTGAGGCTAAGTTATGTACACCTCCCACCTCCACAACAGACATCCAATAATACTCTTTCTTTTGGCTTTCAGTCCAAACAGTGGATGGACAGTATTCCTGGCTATTTTCCATCCTTTTCTCTGCATTTTCCTTTTTTTTTTTTTTTTTTAGATGAAATGCTGCATAATATCTTTTTTGTATGAAAAAAATAGATGACTTTTATTTGAAATGTCAGTGAGTCCTCTTTGGTCTAACTAGAGACTTTAATGATCAGTTCTGTAGCACACAGTAAGCACTTAATAGATGTTAGCCATTACTATTATTATTTCCACATGTTTGTGGCCATTCTCTAAAATTCCTAAGTGAAGCGGGAAGAGAACCCAAAGTCTTCAAGGGAGAAGAGAACATAGCTTGGGCCTTTGTGCTCAAGTGTATAAAGAGGCCTTCTAGGATTCTCAAATTTAAGATATAGTGGTAGAATTAAAAAGAAATCAAAGAAATACGACAATATTTGTGGGTCACTGCTGATGAAAACACGTTAGGTGGGAACTTTTGAAATATGAAACTCTATAATTTTCCCTTTATTTAATTTTATTTTTATATTTTGTTAAGTTCCTTCCTGTTATTAACAGTAAAAATCAAAACAGTAGTGTAATTTTTTTCAGAAACTAGATGGAAGGGGAATATTCCTGATTCATTCAGCAAGCAAGCAAAATGGAATTCAGCTCCTAATTTGTACCAGGAAGTGTGGCTAGTGGTGAGGGTACCGAGGATGGCCACTCCCCTACTGTCGTTCCCACAGATTCGGAGATTAAGTGGAAATGAATCCCTTGGAATCAGGCTGCCAACGTTCATGTTCTGGCTCTCCCACTTGCTACCAATATGACCTTGGGAAAATTACTGGAATCCCCATGCTTCATCTGTATAAAGGGGATAATAAAGAGCACTAACCACTTGTAGGTTGTTAGGGAAATCAACAAGTGAATATATATGAAATACTTAGGACACTTGTTGCCATGTGCCAGGTGCTCTGTGAATATTAGCTTTTTCACATTAGAATTGTGCTTCTCAAAGATAGTGTATGGATGATATTTAAGTGGTATATAGACTATTAGTCTTGCAATTACTATTTTGTTTCACTATGGTTATAAAATTTGTGAACCTATATATTAGACACTTTTCATGAACAGGTGCAGAGTTTCCTGTGTAAATACATTCATTTAAGTAAAAAAAAAGTTGATTAAAAAAAAGTTCTTCAAAGTCTAAATAAATAACAAAGACTCCTAGTGCCCGCCTGTATATCTAGGTCACCTCGCCTTCCTGCTACCTGGGAGGATTTGACTTTCCTACCTCTTGGTGTAAGGCAGGGTTCTGCAACTAGTTCTGGTGTATGGGCTGTGAACAAAAGTGATATGTGGCATGCCCTAGGTGATGCATTTAACTGCCATGGTGAGACCCTTCAGGATTTTCTGTTCGGATCCAAAAAGGAATTTGTGTGAGTCAGAATAGAGTGTAGTTTTGTTAAGCCGCTGAAATGTCACATTTTTGTCACTGCAGCATGAAGTAGTTTGTGCATACTTACCCATCACACAGGGTGGTAGAAGAATATGATAAAAACTGTGAAAATTTTGAATGCCATTTGGGGAACACCCCTTGAAAGAATAACAGATTGTTTGGACTTGTGGGGGGCAGCTCTCAAATGGTTTGTGGAGAAAATGGTACTTAAATCACTCTTACAGGGTGAATAGGGGCTTGGTAGAAATGGGAGTAAAGAGCAATCTGAAATAAGGAAAGAAGACGCATGGACACTCAAAGTGATGGAAGTTATGATGAATTCAAAGGACAGTAAGAAGAGTGTGGCTAGACCTTGGGAACAAGGGGCTGGAATTGTAGGAGACAAGGCTGGCTTATGACTCAGCAGACCAGAGTATGAGTCAGGGAAGTGGTAGCCCATTCAAATGGTTGAATTAAAGGGACTTTAATGAAGGTATCATTTCCAGCGGTGTAGGCAGCTTTAAGGAAAACAGAAAGGATAAGGATGTGTCCAACTACCAGCAACAGTGATAATAAGTCTTTACCACTCTCTCAGATGGAGGAACAAGGAAAGGAAGTGGAGGATACCTAAGCTCAGAGAAAGCTATGGCTACAGGAAGGCAGGAAGGAAATTTCTCCATGCCCGGAGGGAGCTGGGAGGGCTAGTGTTCCAATCAGTCTTACCTATTGCCCTTACCTTGTTAACTTCCTTTGGAAAATCTGACCTAACTACAATTTTTTTTAAAATTATTCTAACTGAATGCTAGAACTATCCTGTGCCCTGCCTAATGAATTAGACTCTTCATATAACCCTGGAAGGTCATTTGAGACACACCCAAAACTCAATTTTGAGGTTTTGAATGGTGCTTTAGCCTCTCATTATTCAACATCTTTGTTTTGGAGTTATATAATAGTTTCTTCTGACACTTATATATTTGTTTATTTTGCTTTGCTTTCTGTAAGGTATATCGTTTTTGTTTCCTATAGCCAACTGTAACGTAAAGTTCAAAAAATAGCATCTCTTTTCCTATGTGTATTTAAGAAGCCTATGCATTTCAAAGTTTCATTTAGCATTAAACTGATCATTATTTAGTTAGTGGAAGAAAAAAAATCCATGGAGTGCTGAACATATCCAAAAAAAATTCAGCATTCCTCACATCTGATGAGTTAACTTCTTTTCTATGGAAAATCAACATCCCTAATTAATACCTGATGAGTGAAAATCAGTATAGCCAAAGATGACTAAGTTTATATGCTGTCAAATAGTCAAAAGAATATGATATATGTCAGTTAAAAGTGTCCTTTGGAATAGCTGAACACTATTCAGGATTTTCAGTTGTTATTATTGTAGGTGTTTTAATAGATTTATATGTACAACAGCATAGCTGTTACACTAGGTTCAATGTCAAGCAGACCTAGCTTTGATTCATATGTGTGTCATTATCTAGCTCTGTGGCCATGGGCAAATATTGAACTTCTTTGGGCCTCAGTTTACTCATGTCTAATGTGGAGATAGAAGAGATAATGGTAGCTACCTCTTTAGGTTACTGTGAAGAGTGGATAAAATCTAGAAAACTATTAGCATGGTGTCTGGCACATAGTTAAGTGCTCAATAAATGTAATTTGGCATTATCATTATTAACTCGCATTGAAGCAGCTTTTTCTGTATCAAAAAATAAGTGGATCACATTAGCCTGAGACATAATCAGGGGAGCATCAGCCTTACGGGAGTGTGAGAAACTGATATGATTGTCCTCATTCTAAGATTTTGTCCTATAAGAAATACTTTAAAATAACTCATACTTCTAGGTGATATGTTATCTTTCTCCTTCATTCTCTTCTTCTGCTTTGATATGAAGGGATCAATGAAAGTTATGGTAGGAAAAGGCTTTTATCTCAGTTCCATTCTCAAAACCTTTCGTAGGTCTGATAGGTACCTTTTTACCACTCTTACTGCTGCCTCCTACCTTTCTTCCATGCAAACTGCAATTGTCTCCTAACAGGTGTACCAACCCCTATGTCATTAGAATCTGTTGACCACAGAGCAGCTAGAGCAATGCTTCTGAAACAGTTTGGATCACATCACTCCCCAGCTCAAAACCCTCCAAAAGCTACTAACACATCCAGAGCAAAATTGAATGGTTTTACTCTTGTGACAACCCTGTCCTGAGTAGCTTTGCTCTTATTTTCTACCACTCTTCTCCCCTCTCATTTCATTCCCTACAAAACTGTACTTACCCCAAGACTTCTGCACTTATCCTTCATCCCCTGGAATTCCTTTGTCACTCTTTAAGGCTGGCAACCTCAGTCCATTTACACACCTTATTTAAAGAAGACATTCTCAGCCACTCCAGTTAAGGCAGCCACTAACATCAGCCTTCATCGCCTTTATCTGCTGTTTGTATTTGGACTATTACTTAGAGTGCATTTAAAATCTTTACTATTTGTCTCCTATTCTAGCAGCAGTCTGCATGAGGGCAAGTCCTCGGAGAGTTCACAGTTGTATTCCCAGGTTCTTGTGCTGGGTTTGCCATGTAACAAGTATTCAATAAGTATTGTGAATCAAGGGGCACCTGGGTGGCTCAGTCAGTTAAGCACCCGACTTCGGGTCTGGTCATGATCTCATGGTTCATGAATTTGAGCCCCACATCAGGCTCTGCACTGATGTTGTGGTATCTGCTTGGGATTTTTTCTCTGCCCCTCCTCTGCTTGAGCTCTCTCTCTCTATGTCAAAATAAATAAAATTAATCAACTTAAAAAATGATTGTGAATCAAAAACTGAAGTGTTCAACTTAGAAAATAATGACATATGTCATTGTATGAAATTTATTCACTATTTTAGGCTATTACTTCATGACACAATGTGATCAGTATGTGTCACAGTTTTAACCAAGATAGTATCTTTTTAACTTAATACACACAATGTTTATTGTAAGAGATGCAAAAGCATTTTCATAGGGAATTTCATAGTAAAGCCAACAAATCGACACAGAAAAGTTTTCTATGTCAGTACTCAATCATGGTACTTAGTAAAATCAGAGGAATAAAAGCTCACAGAATGATTAAGAATGGTAAGTCCTAAACAAAGCATGACTTTGTGTGAATGAAAGCACTGGTGTCCAAACTGTTCTCATGTGCTTCATGGTGGAACCATAGGTCAATCATTCTTTCTTAGTTAACTATGCTATCCTTGTTGACTGGCTAGAGACAGTTAGCCTTTTTCCCAAAACTGTTTCCACTCATTTGAGAAGTAATCTTCAGACCCATGTTATTTGTTAAAGAACAGTATGTTCCCATCTAGAATATAAGAACCAGCATCCTTATGGAAATCTCAAACTAAAAGACTGTATTTTCTCTGTTGTTGTTTTTTCATGTAGACATTTGACCAGTGCCTTCTCAGATGGAGGCTGGGTTTGTGGTTTGCGCGGCACAGCCATCCAATCTCATGTCAGGCTTTTCTCAACTTTACCCTCCTGCCACTTCTCCCAGCATTTTCTAATTGGGGCTCTCCTTCTGCTTGACCAGCTGGTCACAGAGCCCCCAGTTCATTCATGCTTGCGTCCATTCCCCCTTCTGCATCTGCCTAGGTCGGCTTGACACGTGCTGACTACGAACGGCAGAATCTGAGCTGGCTGCTGTGACAGGGAGGCCTTCTGGACGCCTTCACATCCTGCTGCTCTTCCCTGAACTCACCTCCCCTCCCTCCCTTCAACCTTCTCCTGGGCATGAAAGGGTTATGATTGATGACTCAGTCAGGTTGCAGCATAGTATATTACAAAGAACACTTGCATTCGGAGGGACCTGAATTTGAAACCCTTTTCCAACTGACTAAGTTTGTAGTCTTGGATAACCTACCTCACCCTCTCAACCTCTGTTCCCTCAGTGGAAAAAAGTGGGAATAATTGTACCTACCTCAGTTGCAGAAATACATCAGATGACTGGAAAGCACATGGCTCACAGCATGTGGCAGGAGGTGGTAACTGTCTTTAACAATTATTATGGGCCATGCCTGGCAGAGAGGACGTTAGCTCTCTTCCCACATCTTGGTGCAGACGGAATTTCATCAGAGAGCCTCTTATCCGGTGGCCTTATCTGCCAAACAAGCCTCCCACCCTCTGGAGCAGTTGAAACCCTTTCCAGGAGCTTCCAAGTCCAAGTAACTTTAGTGTTTGTTTCCAACCACATGGACTCCTGCAGAGGCCAGTTGGTGGCCATGCTCTGGAAATGAGGCAGAGTTCAGATTTCTACTGCATTTTATGGGCACAGACAATCCAAATTCAGTAAACACTTTCATTGCCATGTGGAGCAAAGCATCCCAAAGCCTTGAAATGACACATTCCGAAGTCTTAAAAATCCAACGGGAAAAAGTAATTTTAAAAATCTGGGGTAATGGTGACAGGGCATGACTAAAACAATCCTCAGTAGGCTAGCAGCCCTTGATAACTTCTCTCTCCTGTGGGTGATGATACTAAGCCCTCTGGGATTAACTTGAAGGCATTGCTCTAGCAGGATGAAAAAAGCAATCCTGATGCCAGCCTAAGTCCCCAAAGACTACTGTTTACAGTAAGAACAGCCAGTCCCAGCCATATGTAATTTGAAAGCATCCATTTTGTATGAAGGAGTGTACACAAATTCAGATTAAGATGCTGTTACAAAAAGGGTAAGGGCTTCTTAATCGAACCTGTGACACAGCAGGTAAGATTTATTCTGACAAGGTAATGAATGATATGGCTTTAGTGGGAGTGCCAGTTAAAAGCAATTATCATCAGCTTGACGTGACAGGCTACTAAAATGCCTCCCAGGACTCACCCTTTTTTTCTGAGGCAGATATTTTTGTTTCTGGGCATGGTTCTGATTTGGGAGGTTCCGGGTTGTTTTTCTTTTTAGAAATGCAGATGTAGCCATTGTTTTCGAAAGCCTCCAAGTGGGTCACCCTGATTTATCCTTTTAGGATGGTTCCATTATGAAACGAGTCAGTTGCTTCCTGGAAAGGGACCAATGCAAAGAACAATCCTAAACCCTAATTCACTGCAAACATTTCCCTGAATGCATGGCACTCATTGCTATTTGTTTAAACAAGGACACTGCAGTAAGTAGGAATCAGAATGTGCAATGTCAAAGCATCTTTAAAAAGGGAACCTGATCATACACAATTTGTACTAATTGCATTTGAACTGCATTACATTGTATCACGTACCTTTTGGTAAGATGGTATTCCTATATTAAACAGTTGTTAAAGATTGTTTGGGGGCCTCATTTCTGGATATAGTAGACTTCTTTTTCTTAGGAAGCCAGCCGAGTACACTAGTAGCCATGCAATTCGTATCTAGCTCTCTACATGGTTGGGCTGTGGACACTGTGAAATTCCATTCTTCTCCTTAGCATTATCTCTAGAGTGAACCCCATCAATCAGCCGGGTTCCAATACTGTCAACATGGTTGATGCAGCTGGGCTTAGGCAAAGGGATGTGCTGGAATAAGAACCCAAGCTCCCATCATCCACCAGGGGAATGTTTCTTAGTGAAGGAACTATCTTTTGTGAGACATACATTCCTCATCTAGAAAATTAAGCAAATGTGACACTGTGAGCCTCAGTTTCCCAACTTGTAAAATGGGACTGATAACACCTGTTTTGCAGAACTGCTATGACGATTGAATGAGATAACTATGTGGGACCCCTGGGTGGCTCAGTCGGTTAAGCTTCTGACTTCAGCTCAGGTCATGATCTCACTGTTCGTGAGTCCCTGATTTTGAGCCCCATGTCGGGCTCCATGCTGACAGCTCAGAGCCTGGAGCCTTTAGATTCTGTGCCTCCCTCTCTCTGCCCCTCCCCCGGCTCACTTGCTCTCTCTCTGTCTCTCTCTGTCTCTTTCTCGAAATAAAATAAGCGTTAAAATATTTTTTTAAAAAATGATATAACTATGTGATGTTCTGGTGCATGGTATGGACCAAATAAATTATAGTTTTTGTTATTAATGCCTCAAGTTGTTTTTCATTCAATTGTTAGTGATTTATATTCATGTTTTTTTTTCTTTTATGACCTTTTATCTTAGTTTGTTCTTCAGAATTTACTCATTTACTACTCTAGAACTCTTCTATTTATGCCTGCCTTGTACATATTTCAGCTGTCTTGCTTACTTTGTATCCTTCCTTCTCTGCAAGTTTCATAAATGGTTTATACCATTTCCCTAGTGTGGAAGAAATCACACCTGCATTGCCTTTTAAATTGTTTGACTTTGTCATTTTAATTTGACTTTGTAGGCACCTCAAGACAGAAGGATGTGTTTCTTTCCCTTTCTCCCACTTTCCCTTTGTAACTTCCTTCCTTTCTTCTTTCTTTTCTGGCATTAAAGTTTTTAAATAAGTTTTTACACCTATGGCTCAACTACTACTTCACATGACAAAATGATAGAATCATTTCTGCCAAATGAAAGTTGAAGTAAAATATCATAACTAAGGACGCCACTTTTGTAATATCTGTAAGAGAGAAAGATTCTTTTGGAAATTACTTGAACTCTAAAAGCAGGTGAACTATACTGTGAAAAATGTATAAATTCTATAATTGAGGAAGGCCACCCCTTTTGCTTATTTTAATCCTTGAGGAGTTACCTAAAATTATACAGAGGAAGACTGCCATTTTGATCGAGCAGTTTGTGTTTGGAACTCTGCACTGCAGCAGGCCAAAAAAAGAAAGAAGGCCATGGACAATATATATGTCACATCTGGTTTTCTTATTAAAAATGTACTGCTCACCGTGAGCACTCTTCTAAGGCTGTACAAGTTAAATTATGTATTTTGATTGCTTCTGGGTTTCTTTTATTAGTGTGTTGGCTGGTTCTTTGAATTTTTTCTGTCTTCATTTCAGTTAATCAGTTTCTTATTTTTATCTTCCCAGAGAACTCGACTTCTCAATATGGAAGACTTTTGTTTTCTTGAAAATGCAGGGAACTATCATGGTCCAAACAGCCAAATTCTATGCTTGGTTCTGTTTTCTCCATAAGTGAAAATTTTCACAATCAACTGGCCATCTGATTAGTGTATTGAGTTCCAAGAAACAAGGACCTCATTTCTCTTCATGTCTGTTTTGAAATCCTTACAAGTATGGAATACAATTTTTAGAAATTCTATATTGGTTGTGACCACTGATTTTAGAAGTATTAAAATAGAACTCAGGTGTGGATTTCAGAATTGATAATTTTAATATATAAAAATCATATTTTTATGTAGTCATATGTTTCATATATATTCAATATTATACTCTATTGAATAAGTAATGATTGCTGCATCCATATTGTTACCCTAGGAAAGGAGAAGGGAAAAAGAAGAGCTTTTTTTTACAGAAACATACTAGCTCATTTACATAGAAAATAATGGCAAAATTCCGAAATAACTATTTTTATAATTAACTGAGGCAAACATTATCAATGGATGGTGAAACCATTGAGCACGTTGTTGCTAGGAAACAATATTCACATGGTCTCATAGTATCACCCCCACAGATTAATTACTAAATACAAAGAAAGAAAGAAAGGTTCTTTTATAATGGAAAGATCTGCTAGATATGGCTTCAACCACATAACCAAAGTTAGCATCAATAATGGGACAACTGGCAATATGTGCTTCCTAAGATGATATAATGAGAAATGTACAATTTATTTACATAGTATCCATGGAAAATTCTTTAATCGAATCCTGAGGAAGCAATCGAACAGACTGTACGTTGTTTTACCTACCCCCTTGCCAAGATTTTTAAAAATGTTAAGTGTTATAAGTTGGAGAAAAAAAGATATGGGAATCAAATGCAGTCTATAATCCTTGAATGGATCCTCAGTCAGAAGATTTTGGGACATTGGGGAAATTTGAATATGGAATATGTATATTAAATAATATTGTATCTATTTAAAATTTTTTGGATCCAAGAGTATCCAGTTATATCGAAGAATACCCTTGTTCTTAGGCAATACATGCTGAAGTGTTCTTGGGTGAAGTTCATGATGTTCATAACTTGTTCAAATAGTTAAAAAAAAATGTGTGTGTAAATAGATAGATAGATAAAATATATTGGCAAGATGTTAGTTGGTAAATCTAGGTCAAGGATCTATAGCAGTTGTGCTTTTCAGGTCTTCGACAATTAGAATCAGCCAGCTCTGCCCTTTTTTGTCAGGGAAGATGGCGCAAGAAAGCTATCTTTCTGGCAATAAGAAAGACCTTTTCTGTATCTCATTGGCTTTGTCTCTGGGGAGTGAACAACAACAGCTCATACTCAGAAAATGACCTCTGGTCCACATACAAATGATCAGAGTGTCAGCATTTCCTATTCATTTCTCTTCTCTAAAAGCGTGTGGAGAGGTCAGAGGAGCAAAGGAATGGAGAAAATGGATCCTGAATCAGAAACTGAATTTTCTCCTTCCAGTTCTGCAAAGACCCGAACATGGAGAGACTTACCTTCCCCTGTAGCTTATAATATATGACACTCACTTTGGCTCCAACTCTCCATATCAGAATCTTCGGGGCCTTCACAAACTGAAGGGCAAATTTAATTTGGTTTCGAGTTGTGTACAATACTTTTTGTTTGGGAATTGCACACACCAGCAAAGGATTGAATAAGGCCGTTGATAGCGTCTGGGCCTGTCCTATTAAGCATGCAGAGAAAACAGAGTCAGAGCAAATAACCTGGAGCAGGACTTTAAGGGCAAGCAGGAAGGCTACAGAATTGTTTCAAACACTGTAATGTGAATTAGAGAACCAGGCAGCAGGTGCTTTGGCCCCAAGTACATATTTAACCAGGGATCTGAAAACAAAGGATATTTTCGAAGACTTCATTAGAAAAAAGCTAGTAAACAGCAAAGAATCATCTTGCATCCCTCAGCTTCCTGGGTTAGCTCCAGCCCAAACTGAAGAGAAAGCCATCTCTAGCTTTTGCTCTCAGAGAAGAAAAGAGGAAAAGCAATTAGGGGGATTAGTAGATAAGGTCAGCTTTATCGAGGCCAGTGCTGAAGTTATTATGTTTTTTAAAAAGGCCACTTGATTCAGTCTTCCATATCTAGATTTTTACTTAACCCATATCTTTATTTAGAGTGTTAGAAAATCTCACAATTTTTGGTCAGTTGCCTCTAATACTTCGCCAGAGGTAATAATTTTTAAGCAGCTCATTTTTGTCCTGACTTGAGATTTCAGGGAGATTCTTTTGTTTGTTTGTTTGTTTTCAGGGTAGTCTATAGTAAATATTAAACATACTACAGAAAAAGCTATTACAAGCTCAGAAAATGATTTGATTTAAGATTTTTATGTTACAAAGAATAGTGCAAGTGACAAAATATTGGACATAATAAAATAATCTGGATTTGAGTTTTTCTCATTCTTTTTAAAAATTGTCTGACACTTTTTTTCCTTGTTTCTTTTAGTATTCGTTTCTAAATTCAAGCAGTTTTTAATAAATACATAAGGATACTCAACTTCCCTACACAATATTTCTTATATTTGAATTGTCCTCTTAGGGCCCATATATCGATATTGGAATGCTGTTTTCCCATTTCCTTTCATGGGACTTGTTTCAAAAAAAAGTTAGGTTCAGATATTCTAGAAGAGTCTATGAACAATTTCATTCTTATTTATAAAATGGTTTTGGAGGGGGACATTCATGTAAGGCAGAGTGGTAGAGAACACATTTCGGTTACTTCCCAATAGGCGTCTAATCCTGTTTCTGATCTTCTTCTGTTGGGAAGGGTCATCTTTCCTTTGCACTTTTATTAGTTGATATCTTAGCAATACATTCAGCAGGGAGAGAACTTTCTGAACAAGGCAGAGATGAATTGTTAAATACTGAAATATCCTTCTGTTAGAACACCTTCGCACTCAGGGAGTATGTTCTCAGTCTCTCTGGTTCCTTGATTGAGTTTCATAACAGTTATTACATTGTTAGAAGGTTTTGTATCAATATTGACTGCTAGTTTACTTTGGTAGAAGTAAACTAAACTTCTTTGACATGAAGGCATCACATGGGAAATGATGGAATGAAGCTGTGAACAGAGGACTCATGTCATGTGAAATTGGTGTGGAACATTCCCAGATGTTCTGAGCAGCTTTTTCACACGTGGAGAACAACTTTTCTACATGGCTAGCTTGGTGCCAGGCAACATGTTTGAAAGCTCCAGGTAACACTGTAGAAATGGATGGCAGTTGCTTCCGTAAAGCAAAAGCCCAGTGCTCAGTAACTAGAATTTAATTAATGTTATGTGGCACCAACAAGAGAGCATCAGGGTTCCATCAGTTTAAGATTCAGTTCAAAAAGTTACAAATTCAGTTTATCTTTAATGGTCATTCAGATTCTATCTGTTATTACAAAAAGTACAATAAATAGCTGATATTAATGGTGATAAAGGTAGTATTTAATGTTTAGTGAGTACTTGCTATGTGCTAGGAACATAGGAGATATTTTTGTTTTTTTACAAAAGTAGAGTAAAACACACCATATTGGAGGGAAGCAGACTTTAGATTGATTCTTAAATACTTTTTCGTATTTCACTAATGTATGCATCCTCATAATTAATCAAAATCTTCTCAGTGCAGAATTGCAGATATCCACTAGTCAGTTTTATTTAATTAGCTCATAGTGTTAGCTCTCTGTTCAGTTCAGAAGCATTTGACAGTATTACAGAATGCCCACTGGGATCATTGGCTTCTTCCACAGTCTAACAAACTGGGAAATAGCTCAGTGCCAAGTGAATTAAAGTAAATCCTGGATTTTTAAATTATTTAAATATCGTCATGCTGCCATGAAAAAAAAACAGTATAAGCAATAGAAGATAGTAGTATACCATTTCTCCTTTCTTTGCTACTCTGTGGGAATATAACATTCTTAAAGGAAGGCAATTAAGAAAATTCTAAACCATTGAAGTATCATTAGAATGAGTTTGCATTAAATGTTATAATGTAGGCTATTTCAATGCGACTATCCCAAAATAGAAAACAAAAAATAGGATGTTTATGATTGTTTAAATGCTAGAGTAAAGTAAAATGCTAAGTTTTACTTAAATACAATTTTATTTACACCAGTTTTTTGCTGCTTTATAAATGTATAATTCAACTCTCTTACAGCAGAAAGAAAGCCTTTTAGCTTTTTCTGCCCTCATCTTTGGGTTTAGGATTACCCCTTGAGTGATCATTGCCTAGGCAATAAATTATGCCAAGGTTTCCCAGAGTGCATGTGTTCTTTGGAAAGTTAGTTTTTGGAATGCTATTAGGTATTCAACAGATAAATAGATCCCTCATCAGTTAAGTTCAAGAAATAGTACTCAAACATAATTAAATGTTCTTATTTGGATATCATGTTTGGTTAGTATCTTGTTAGTATCTGTGGGACTTCTCTCAGTGGAAGTTCAGTTAAATTCCACTAATTGCAGAAGAAAGGTGTTTTAGATCTTTAATTAATCCTCAATTTGACCAAGAAGAAGGTTTCCTGCCTCAAAGGGTCAGGAAAAGATCATAACAAAATAGGAAAGTCTCCTTCAAAGTTAATGGCATTATGACCTGGATCAGAGTTAACAATGCGATTGTAGATATAAGTATCTGCATGTTTATTGCCTACAGCTGAACGGAGCAAAACATTTTTTCTTCTGATGAGACAACATGATAACAAAGAAAAAAATCTGCTTCATGGTTTATTGAGGGGCAAAGTGCATTTTATGAACCTCCACTTCCCAACCATGCTAAATAACAGTTTAGAAATAACTTCTTAAATTATGATGGTTAGGGACAGAATGAAAAAAGTATGAATACATATAATTAAAATATTCCAACAATTGGGTAATTCACAAAATGTCCAATGGCAACTTTGTGATAGATGAATATCAAGAGAATATCTTTTTAAAATTTTAATTCTGATGTAGTTAACGTACGGTACTGTATTAGTTTCAGGTGTACAATAGAGTGCTCAAATGATTGTATACATTATTCAGTGCTCATCATGATGAATATACTCTTAATCCCTTTCACCTCTTTCACTCACCCTCCCATCCACCTCATCTTTGGCAACTATCAGTTTGCTCTCTATAGCTAAGAGTCTGTTTTCTTTTTTTTTTTTGGTCTCTTTCTTTGCTCATTTCGTTTATTTCTTAAATTCCATGTATGAATGAAATCATACGGTATTTGTCTTTCTCTGACTGACTGACTTATTTCACTTAGAATTATACTCTCTGTTTTAACCATGCTGTTGCAAATGGCAAGATTTCATTCTTTTTTAGAACTCATATTTCCTTGTATATGTATACTACATCTTCTTTATCTGTTTGTCTAGTGATGGACGTTTTGGCTGCTTTCATAATTTCCCTATTGTAAATAATGCTGCAGTAAACATAGGGGTGAATATATCTTTTCAAATTCATGCTTCTTTATTCTTTGGGTAAATAAGAAGTAGAGGAATTACCAGATCATATGGTAATTCTATTTTTAATTTTTTGGAGAACCCCCATACTGATTTCCACACCGGCTGGATTAGTTTGCATTGCCACAAACAGTGCATGAAAGTTCCTTTTTTTTCCTGTATCCTCACCAACACTTGTTATTTCTTGTGTTTTTGATTTTAGCCATTTTGACATTTGTGAGGTGATATCTGATTATGGTTTTGATTTGTGTTTACCTGATGATTAGTGATACAGAGCATATTTTCATGTGTCTTTTGGCCATCTGGATGTCCAACATTTGGAGAAATGTGTTCATGACTTTTGACCATTTTTTTTCTTCTTCCCATTTTTAATCGGATATTTGCTTCTTTGGTGTTGAGTTGTAAAAGTTCTTTATATATTTTGGATATTCATTTATCAGATATGTCATTTCCAAATATCCTTTTCCTATTCCATAGGTTGCCTTTTGGTTATGTTGATTGTTTCCTTCACTGTGCAAGATATTTTTATTTTGATGTACTCCCAATAATTTATTTTTTGCTTTTGTTTCCCTTGCCTCAGGATACACATTTAGAAAAAAAGTTGCTTTGGCCAATGTCAGAGAAATTACTGCCTTTAGGGATCAGGTCTCACATTTAGGTCCTTAATCCATTTTGAGTTTATTTTGGGGGATGGTGTAAGAAAGTGGTCTCGTATCATTCTTTTGCATGTAGGTGTCTAGTTTTCTTAACACCATTTGTTGAAGAGATTGTTTTTTTCACATTGGATATTCTTTCCCGTTTTGTTGAAGATTAATTGACCATATTAATTGTGGGTTTATTTCTAGGTTCTCTCTTCTGTTCTATTGATCTATGTGTATATTTTTGTGCCAGTACCATACTGTTTTGATTACTACAGCTTCATAGGATATCTTAAAATCTGGGATTGTGATACTTCCAGTCTTTTTCTTATTTTTCAAGATTGCTTTGGCTATTTGGAGTCTTTTGTAGTTCCTTATTTTAAGAGTATTTGTTGCAGTTCTGTGAAAAATGCTGTTGATATTTTGATAGGGGTTGCATTAAATGTATAGATGGCTTTGGGTAGTATGGACATTTTAACAATATTTCTTCCTCCAATCCATGAGCATAGAATATCTTTGCATTTCTTTCATCAGTGTTTTATAGTTTTCGTAGTATAGGTCTTTCACCTCCTTGGTTAAGTTTATTCCTAGATACTTTGTTATTTTTGGTGCAATTATAAATAGGATTGTTTTCTTTTTTTTATAAAAATTTTTAAAGTTTAATTTATTTCTGAGAGAAAGATAGCATGAGCAGGGGAGGGTCAGAGAGAGAGGGAGACACAGAATCTGAAACAGGCTCCGGGCCCTGAGCTAGCTGTCAGCACAGAGCCCAACACGGGGGCTTGAACCCACGAACCATGAGATCATGACCTGAGCCGAAGTCAGATGCTTAACCGACTGAGCCACCCAGCACCCCTAGGATTGTTTTCTTAATCTCTCCTTCTGCTACTTCACTTTTAGTGAATAGATATGCAATGGATTTCTGTATATTGATTTTGTATCCTGTGACCTTACTGAATTTATTTGGCAGTTCTAACATTTTTTTCTGGTGGTGGTCTTTATGGTTTTCTATATATAGTATTATGTCATCTGCAAATAGTGAAAGTTTTACTTTTTACCAATCTGTATGCCTTTTATTCTTTTTTGTTATCTAATTGCTATGGCTAGGACTTACAGTACTATGTTGAATAAAAATGGTGAGGGTGGACATCCATATCTTTTTACCGATCTTAGAGGAAAAACTCTTAGTTTTTTCCCATTGACTATGATGTTAATTATGGGGTTTTCATATATGGCTCAAGAGAGTAACTTCCAAGTTAAAAATTGATCCCTGTTTCCTCTCTGACAATAGTTATCTTTGTCAATAAACACTGACATTCATCACTACCAAAATTTTGTTTCTGCTTATTAGACAAAATTGGAGTGGTTCTAGTTAATGGTAATGGGATACAGCAGAATGTTTTAGACTTGGATGTATATGAAAATAAGAAACAAGTAGTACTTTTAAAGTGTATTGTAGAAAATGGCAGTAACCTACCCAAGAACTGTCCACATGGGTGTGTATATTGTCAGTATCCCTCCCCTGATCAGTTTTTATGTTGGCTGTCAATGACTTTGGCTTTGAAGTCAAGGACAGTGGAAGTTAAGACTAACACATGAACTTTAACCTTTGGGTTAATATGGAAAAATTTTGTTTATGAAAAGAGAAAGTTGTTTATCCATTATCGAAGAGCAGAATTAGTATCAGTCCTGAAAGACCTAGCCATAGAATAGGTTTGGTTTTCTTGAGAGTGATTTGAACTAATGCCTGAAAGAGTAAAATCAGGTTGTAACAACAGACCTGTGTACCTAGCAGTACTAAAACGTGAAAATAAAAGATCATTGGGATGACAAGGTAAGACAAAGGGAAAATGGAAATTTTGTAGGTAGAACAGCCAGCTGCCTTGAGTAATTATGCAAGAAGTCTTTTCCTGTGACACAACAAACTCTTAAGCTCTTCATGACATCAAATAGCCAATTCCTCTTCCATGTCTTACCTGTCTATTCTTCATTCCATAAAGGGAGAATCTCAAGCTCTTATGATTTTATATCAAACCACAGAACACCATTTTTTTTCCTACGCCATCTTTAAACTGTATTGCCAGAGATAAAGTTGACCTTCTAAATTGCTTGGTTATATTATTTTTCTGTAAATTGTGAAAAATATGCATCCACATTGGAACAGATTAGCCTAAAAGTGAGTAGGTTTTCATATTCCAGATAACATTATGCTGTTGTTACATTTTTTTCCAGTTACATCGCCAGCTAGGTATATATCATATGATATATATCATATACATTATATATAAATAATTTTTTAAATGAAAGGATCAATCATCAGAGATCAATGTCACTCTTAAAAGCAACCATATTGCTGTTTCTGTGAGAAGCACTGAAAGATAAAATCACTCCATGTGATTTAACAACAGCAGCATATTCTTATTCAAATTATATTTATAAGATGAAGCTTCAAACCCTATTAAGATATTAATACTGTGTATGAGAAATGAAGCAGGACAAGAGCTGAGATCAACAGTGTAAAACATATTTAGTGAAACTAAGACCTATATTCCAAAGCAAAAATCCCTGATAGAACCCCAATGTATGAAAACATTTTTCCACTTGTAAGTTTAAATTTATAACTATTATATATCACAGTCATTTAAAGTAAAGATGTACTAACAAATAAAAATTCTGAAAATTAGTGTCACAGATAGCCAGATAAACACTATAATAATTCAATTTATTGCTATACTTTATTTCTACAGACTTGAGCAAATCCTACATCACATACATAAGTAGTTACAGTGGCTTCATCAGATAACACAATAAGCATTCTTCTGAGGTTTGCACAAAAATAAATTTATCTGGCTGCACAAATCAATGTGACAGTAGATATCAGCATATTAAAATATGTATGTCATTTTATTACATGTCTTAACACAGTTAAAATATTCTTAATGAAGTTCAAAGTAACATTTTTGGAATGCCCAAAAGGATCTCTTCAGAGTCAATACTAGGGTACAGTTGGGATTTGCTGGTATGGAGGCTCCCAAGAAGAGTTATTCAGAACTGCTTTATTGAGAATAGGAGGAAATAACAAAGTAGTATTATAGTTACTTTTTATAGAGCTTGTTTAAGTAGCTATCATCAACATCACCAAATCTCTCCTTTAATAACCCAAATACAACCAAACTATTTCAATTCAAACCTACAGCTGAAGGATACTGAAAATAGTAACTCTCAAAATTACTATTATCTAGGGGCACCTGGGTGGCTCCGTTGGTTAGGCGTCCGACTTCAGCTCAGGTCATGATCTCACGGTTCATGGGTTCGAGCCCCATGTCACACTCTGTGCTGACAGCTAGCTCAGAGCCTGGAGTCTGTCTTTGGATTCTGTGTCTCCCTCTCTCTCTGACCCTCCCCTGTTCACGCTGTCTCTATCTATCTCTCTCAAAAAGAAATAAAACATTAAAAAATTACAATTATCTAGTAGGTTAGAATGCCAGTTGTTCACAGCCAAGTAAAGATGGTAGATCTGGCTAATGGAAGTGCTAAGCTAGAAGGCTAAGGAGAAGGGAAGAAGAGAAGGAAGCACAATGGAAAAGAGAGATGAGATCATAGATGCAATAATACAAGGAGAAAAGGATAGAGTCATCAAGCTAAATCCTACTCATCCTATCAGGATTCAGTTTAGATGTGACTACCTCTAAGTAGTCTATGTCAATTCCCTAAAACTGGAGTAGGTTCTTTCAGCCTAGTAGGAGTAAACAGAGATCAGTTGTAGGGTATCCTTTATGTTTGTTTATTTGTTTTTCAAATATTTCCTTTCCTGAAGCCAAGTATAAGCCTATTGCCTCTTCTTGTCATACACTGACACTTGCTTATACCTAACTCTAGACTATATATTTATGAGGACAGAAATCATATCTACCATGTGCATGAAGACCTCTCATGCGTATCACGTTGTTGGTCCCTACCAAACGTTTGTGGAATGAATGAAGAATTGAAGCAGTGATAGATATTTACTACTACATGGAAGGAAAGAGAATGAATGAGATATACAGGGCAAACTACTTTGGATTGGAAAGGAGTGAAATCAAAGTGTCCGAATATATTTTAGCGAAGTGCATTTTTCTTTGGACCTTAATTTTTGTTTTTGTCCCATCTGAAGACAAATGCTACAGTTTCCTCAGCCTAGCAAGGGGTGAGGATCCGATCACTTCTAGGGTGATTCATCATCAGATATAGCTCTCAGTGGAGGAAGTGGTGATGTTGATGATTAAGCAGAAGGCATTTCCCCCCTAGGAGAGATGTTAGGAGGGCCTTGCAGTCCTGGAAGTGCTGTTTTTCATTGAGATGCAAAGTTGAGATCTTAATCTCTTGGAACATTGTGGTTCCCTGGATTGCTCAGTAAGAGACAGCCAGTAAAAATAATAATGTATAGTATCTTGTATGTGTATAGCTTTTCTCAGCTCTTAGAGCACTGGCATATTCATCACCTTATAAGATCTTCACATTGGGTTTGTAAAGGGGATTTGGCAATGAGGAAATGAAACCTCAGAGATAAAAATCCAAGCTCATGTGGCTGAAAAGTGGCAAATTGGGATGAGAACATGATGCTTTTCATCCAGGTTCTGTGTGACTGAAGTTTTATAAATTCATTGCTGAAATAATTGCTTGTGAGCAAAATCTCCCAGTATACCTTCCTAGATTTGGGTATAAGACAAGCATATAGAAGACTTTGTGTCTTTTTATTTGGTTAATTGTGGAGAGGAAACCCAGTCAAAACAAAAAAAGAAAAAGAAAAAGAAAAAGAAAAACAAAACAATCTTTTAGCTGACCCTGCTACATGCTCTTGAAGTTGCATCAGGAAAAATGTATCACTCATTGTCTTAGTTAAGCTAGTATGGTCCTGAATGGGCAATTGTAGAGTTACATTGTAAAGAAATTTCCAGGGTTGCATTTTTAAAAATATAATTTATTGTCAAAATGGCTAACATACAGTGTATACAGTGTGCTCTTGGTTTGGGGGGTAGATCCCCGTGATTCATCGTTTGCATACAACACCCAGTGCTCATTCCAAGTACCCTCCTCAATGCCAGGGTTACACTTTAATGAGCAATGAAGTGTGTGTATTGTGTGAAGCACTTTTATTCCAAAGCACTTACTAAGTGCTTTCTGATTCACCCATTCATTCCCTTCCCCTTAAGAAAAAAGAAAACATTCTCCTTCAAATCCATTTGTATAATGATAGATGTGGATTTCCTGAACTCTCATCAGATGTTTTAAGGTTCTTTTTAAAGCTTAGAACTATGGAGACACATCTGTCCACCATCAACTCTCATAATCCAAAAATCTTTCTAAATGACCTGAAACAGAAGTTGTATGTGTGTTTCCAAGTCCCAGATCCCTTTTCTGGTATGTCTGACTATATCTCTAGCACTCCATTTTACTTCTCAGCATATGCTGAAAAACCGACCTTTCTTGATCTGGGCACAGAGAGAATCAGAAAATATTTTCCCCTTGTGTTCGTGATAGGAAGAAGGCAGGATTAGGCAGGATATGTTCTGCATCCCAGGATGTGGACAGGGATGAGCCACAGAAAGCCTGGGTGGTGGCAGCTTTATGTGGCAGCTAGCAATGGGACAGGAATTTGTCAGAGAAGGTCATCCCCCCAACAGGCAAAATGTTTCCAACTCTTCCTGCAAGTGGAAGGACAATGAGGACTTCTAGTCAGTGGTTCCTCATGGGTGGGCTATGCCTCATTAAAAGGAAAGCTTTAAATTCATATCATATTTAGACTGCAGTTGAAGTTTTTAGATTTTGCATATTTTATGTGCTTTTAAACTCCCAAATGGAGGGAGACACTTTTGAAATGTTGCATAGTTTTCTCTGCTTTTCTTAACCCCTAAATGGATATGCTTTTTAAAAAAATGTTTATTTATTTTTAATATTTTGAAATGTTTATTTTTGAGAGAGAGAGACAGAGAGAGAGAGAAAGACAGAGGGTAAGCAGGGGAAGAACAGAGAGAGGGGGAGACACAGAATCCGAAGCAGGCTCCAGGCTCTGAGCTGTCAGCACAGAGCCCAATGCAGGGCTCGAACTCACAAGCTGTGAGGTCATGACATGAGTCGAAGTCAGACACCCAACCAACTGAGCCTCTCAGGCACCCCCTAATGTTGATTTATTTATTGAGAGAGAGAAAGAGTGAGAGAAAATCCCAAGCAGGCTTTGCACTGTCAGCACAGAGCCCAATGCGGGGCTCCATCTCATGAACTGAGCCGAAGTCAAGAGTTGGAGGCTTAACCAATTGAGCCACCTAGGCGCCCCATGCATGGATATGCTTTTTGAAAAATACATTTATCTAATAAATCCTGACCCATATTGGGTTTCAGTGGTTATGAAATCTCTCAATGAATGGTTATAAAGAGTATTACTGTCCTCATGGAGAAAACTGATAACATTTTAGATATTATCGCTTCACTGGAAAAGGTTGCAAACCACTGAATGGAGAAAACGAAGGTGCTCAGCTGGCAAGGACATGGCACAAATAGGGCACAAACCCAAATCTCCTGATGCACAGTGTTAGGGTCTCTGCACACCACCAGTGAGACTGAGCTGGTAAAATGTGGGAGCTAGTCTAGTTTGTACTTAGTTGCATTTTAAAAGTGTGTATATAGGGGCGCCTGGCTGGCTAAGTCTGTTAAGCATCTGACTCTTTGTGTCTCAGGTCATGATCTCATGGTTGGTGAGTTCCAGCCCCTCATATGGGATTCTGTCTCCCTCTCTCCCTCTGCTCCTCCCCCACTTATTCTCCATCTCTTTCTCAAAATAAATAAGAAATAAACTTAAAAAAATAAAAATGTATATATAAACCTAGTTTATATTTAAATTATTTTTTTAAAAACTAAGGCAGAAATGAGTTACATTCTCCAAAAGTAGCTTCCTTCCACAGTGATTTAGGCACTATTTTTTTCACACTGGGCTGGGGACAAGTGAAAAGGTGTAAATGAATATGCTAAAGTGAAGAAAACAGAAGCATAATTTTCACCCTTGCTCCTGCAATTAATTGTATGTTAATAATTGCTTGTAGGTTGATGGTCTGGGGGTAGACCACCTTTTGGTTAAAGGGGAGATTGTGTGAGATTTAGAAGATGGAAGTAAAGCAGGGCCATTACCTTTGGAAGGTTATGCCCTTAGCCCTGGTGATGGGCAGACACAGGGGTACCGGCCAAGACCCATCCTGTGCTCCACTCCATTCTTGGTCCAGCTCATCTTCCTGACTGATGATTCTGCTGACAAAAAGTGGCCTCAGCTGACAGCATCAGGTAACTGGTTTCAGATCCCAGAAGGCAGTAGTAGTTATAGAGCAGGAACGGCTTCCCAGAGGCTGCAGTTTCCATGCACGTCTTTATGATCGTCTTCATGCTGGTCCTGGGTCGGCGGCCAGATGTATTTGGCTTCTTGGACTTCCCTGCAAGCTCCAAATAGTGCTTCCGGTAGAGTAGTTAATGACTTTTTCTCTGGTTGTCTAACACCTCCCTTCCAGGTCTTTATAGAGGATTTGTCTTCCTGACTGAATTCTGGCTGATAGACGTCTAAAACTGAAACAGAAAAATAAACATAACTAGACGAGATTGACAGTCCACAAAACTGACCCGCTGGGGGAGACGATTTGTAAATGTGTTGCCCAATAGGAGCAAGTTAGTTCACCATCTAGTTTCCATAACCAATTTATTTCTTCAACTAATAAAAATAATATCTATTTCATGAATATTTATTACAACTCAGGCACTGTATACCTATTATTTCTAATTAGTTTAATAACCCTTCAGTGACTACATCAACAATTTATAGATAATAGAAACTGAGGCTACAAGTGATTAAGGAATTTGCTTAAGATTAAAACAGCTCAAAAGTTCTGGAAAGTTCTGGAGTCAGGTCTGCCCCATCCCATTCCGTCTTGCATTGTAATGATGATCCACATATAGTACTAACAACTCTGAGGGGGCAAGCTAGGTGGACTGAAAACCTGAGTTTTTCTGATTATTAGAAGCCACTGATTGTATTTCACTTTGAGCTTCTCTATTTAAAGCCTTCCAGCTATCTGTAGTATTATGTTGTTATTGCTTAAGGTTTAGTATTTTGAGTTAGGATTTCTTATACTTGCAACCAAAGGCATCTGAGCCACTACTTCGTAGGAAAAAATCTGAATCTGGAAAAGATTGTGATTCATAAAGATTCTCGACAGAGATAATTAAGTGGCTTCTTCCTTTCCCTGAATTACAAATTCCTTATGCCCACCCAATTCCCTTCGATTTATTGGTCACCAAGAAAGTTTTTTCCTCCAGAATTTATTTTATCAGATACTTTGACACTGGGAGGCAATTGTCTTTTATACCTGTTTTATATAATCATTTACAGGAAAAAGCCAAGATACTGCAATAAACCATGATTCACAAACCCCGAGTGACCTGAAATAACTATTTTTTCTTTCTTATAAAACATACAGACAAGTGTGAGGAGGGGGGAGGGGTAGAAAAGAATGTGGAGAAAAATCCTTATATAAACTTAACATCCATCAAAGGAAATAGGAAATTACTACATTGTACTTCTGGGCTATCACTGAATTTTAAACATGAAACTAACTTAGCTGTTTCTTCTCAATTTCCAAAAATAATGGAGTGGAGGTGAACAAAAGAAATGAGTTTAGGTTCAAGTCAAAACAGCCACAAATCAGTAACAGATTAACAGCATGTCCATTGCTAAAGGCAACATACAGACCTAGATGATGTAGGGAAGATAGACACATCCTGATTCTTAATCACATCCTAAAAGCAGTCTCCAAATATAAATCGTTAATGATATCCATTCACTCCGATCTCCACCTGAAACGGTAATTTTCAATGCCAAGGGTCTATTTAAAAGACAAAAGAGATTAGGGTGATTTGCTCTTTGTTTTTAATTTAGTTTTTTTTTTTTTCTAAATGCCTTTGGGCCCATTCGACTACACCTGTAAACTCATTTATAACATTTAAACATTATCAAAACACTGAAGAACTAGCTGCCAGTTCCAGAAATGGAGGGGAAAAAAAGAAAGAAAGAAAAACACATTTCTGTTGATTACATCAGACTTTCTTTTTAGAAAGATTCTTTTAGATAAACTTTGAATAATGAAATTTTAAACTCGCAAAGCTGCAGAGTCAAAGAGTTTTTCAAGTGAGGTTTCTAACCTAATAGGATATATTCAGTGACCCACTCAGCCATGAAGAAAAGTGAGGACACAGATGTTTATGTGTGATTACATGCTATGTTTGCCTGCATCCTTAGCTGGTATTGTATATGATCTAAAAACAAAATGTATAAACAGGGCTGTTGTCACCATTCTCAATGACTCACACATTCTCAGGGATCATTATTGACCTTTCCATGTAAGCACAACATATATGAGAAATGACTAGTATAAAAAAACATCAGAAGAAAGAAAAAGGGAAGGCTTCCTAAAAATGTCTCCAGGACATACTTTTTAACAGAAATCGGTCCTGGGATACTGGTTGAACAGGAATATTATAAATCCAGTCTGGGTCTAGACAAAAAGTGAAAAGAATGCAAGCTGGCATCTGGAGCCCTTCCTGCTCCCCCAGTTACTGCCTTTCTTCCTCTCCTGAATGTCCACCTCCTCTCCTGGATGTCTGTCCTCCTCTCTATTGCCAGGCTGCCAAGTCTGTAGTTCAGTGTTTGCTCGCTTTCTTCTCCGACACTCATGAGGATTCCGTGATTGGGATCTAAAGAAGCTGTTCCTCCCAGGGTTATTTACATCATACTAAGAGGCCCTCAGAGATAAAATCAGATCCACGACTCAAAAAGGGGTTGTCCAACATGCATGTGGTTTGAGGCATTATCATGAGTAATTGAGGAGATATTTTTAGTAATGATTTTGAAGAATCTGTGCTTAACACTTACAGCTCACTACACAGAACCATGCAATAACAGCATTGACCAAAATAAAAATTCAACATCAGTGGCCATACCAATATTTTTAAACATACAAATCCAACAGGGTGTGTATTTTTATCTGTTTTATATCCTGGTGTATCCCATGTACCTAGCACAGTTCTTGGGACACAGCAAGCCCTTCATAAATATTTGATAAATGACTTGAATAGATGATTGTGTGTTTTGTTATTTGTCTTAGTTTAGTTTAGTTTAGTTTAGTTTAGTTCAAGGAGCCTTAGACCAAAGAAAAGAACCTTTAAAGTATCAAAACATTCTCTTTTTTTCAGGATTTATGAAGTGATGTGGGTTAGTTGGTGATGTCTCAGGGGACAACAGTGTAGAAAAAGGCAGTGACAGCAGGACTTCATTCTGGGATAAGTCACTGACTAGGACCAATGACCCAGTATCTCCTACCCCATCCCAGCATTTTATCTTCTGCCCTGCACCTGAGACTCATGTCTCTTTCCACATCACCCCTAACAACGTTAATGTTTTAGTAGTGATTGGCTAACATGTTCCAGGTAATTTAGGTGGGTTGAACCATATTATAAAGTCATAATTCATTAATTAATCTAAATATTTAGACAAGCTGTTGACAACGTACAAATTCTGGACCCACTGTGAATGTCACAAGTAAGAGGCTAGACAGTAAATTTTCACATGTGACACTATATGATAGAGTTAACATCAAATGATGGACATACAATTAAAGCAATGAATTGCTAAGTACATTCATCATTGAAGAAACCACAGACAAGTATAACTGTTATGAATATTCATGGATGCAAATAATTTATTTTTTAGGAAGGGGAGGAAGGAAAGGAAAGAGAAGAATGATAGGATAAAAATATGCTTATAAGATTATGTTTTTAAGATCACCCTTGCCCTTCAGAAAAATTCTACTTATGTTATGAGCTGTATGTTTGTCTTGCATTTTATATATCAGGAGCATCCATTCACCATTTCTAGGCAAGGACCTTCATCTTTCAGACTCCTGGCATCTGCACTTCTTGACCTAGTGTGTATGTGTGCATTTCCCCTGAGTTACTCATTTATTTGCTCTAGTGTAGTATCCTAAGCCTTAATCTAATAATCCTGCTAAATATATAGTCAAGAATACTGTGGTTCCATAACAAATGATAAAATGAATTCAGCCATACTGGATCTGGCAGCTGGTCAAAATCAGTGATCCTCAGATACAAATCAGTCTCTGTAAGACAGAGGAAGACAGTTGTTGTTAAGAAGGACAGAAAGACTCCTCAAGGACATTGCTGGGGCTAGAGAGGAATTGGCCGTCAATGGCAATTCAAACTAATATTTTAAAATGACCACAGCCCCCTATGCACACTAGTTAATCACCTTCATGAACTCTCCACCCTATTATTAGACTAGTAAATGTGCAAGAGGCAAAGAGCAACCTGAAGGGATTATTTCTATCCAGAGGATAAATGTGCTTTATGATGAGGGCCCAGTGAAACATCTGCCAGAACTTTACACCCTTTGCATGCATTGGTCACTGGGTACATGGGTAAGTCACTGTCTGTATACAAGGGATTAGGAATCCAGAGATTAAAATTGGGAAGGAAAAGCAGAAGCTGTTGGCAGAAATAGCAATAGTTGTATTATTTGGAAAAAATCAGTAATGAGAAGTCACTTATTCAACCATCAAATATTTACTTGTTCAATAAATATTTGAGCTCCCAGTATAGACCAGGTGCAAGGACCATTGCTGAAGAAAATAGGGACCAGTGCCTGCCCTTAAGGAATATATAGTCTAAGACAGATTCCTGGTGAAAAGGAATTTGGGTGTTTTGTTTATGAGAATTTGAGGGCAAACATATTTACATATATTATTGAACATAGAAAGTCAAGTTGCCCTAAATGATGGAAACAGGGGATGTTTTAAGGATACTTCTGCATGGAGGAGGGCACTTGCTGGGATGAGCACTGGGTATTATATGGAAATCAACTAGACAGTAAACTGTAGTTTTTAAAAAATGGATACTTTCCCACAGGTGGCAGAACTATGGCTTTGAGACTGATTGCTACTCCTTATAGCTATGAGGCTTGGGTGTATCATGGAGGAGCTTCTGATTTGAATATTTGGTCCTTTTTCAAAGCTTTTTTATTTTACATGATGCATTTTATAAACTTAAAATTTATCTCTACGTATTTGGGACAGCCTGTTCCAGACTCTTGGGACAACATTATTCTGGCATATGCTTTCATGCAAGTTGCAGGTGCTTTGTTAATATCTCCTCTGAAGACAGACCTAAAAAGGCACCCATCCACTTGCTTTAGGGCAGCAATCGACATTACTAAACAGGTACTTTACAGCCAGCCTCAAGGATTTGTTCTTTGTATCCCTACACCGGAAGTCTGGTGCTGTCCCCAAAGGATCATGAGAAGTTTTTAATGTATATGGTGCACCGACTTGAATGTTCACAAAAGTTAACCCCTCTAAAAATACTCTGCTCCCCAGAATTTCCTCCTTTCACCCCTAAGAGCCACTGTAAACAAGTTTATTCTGTTAGTTTTAGAGTAGCCTTATTGTCCTCCTGTTCAGTCATAATGGTTCATAAATGTTAAAGTTCATTTCCAAAGGATTGTAATTCACGGTGGAGACAAATTCAAATATCAGAATAGAATTTTATTTTTTTCTTTTCACCTGATAAAAGTGTAAAATAACCAGACCATCTGTTTCAGAAGTGGGGGATCTGCAACTTTGGTGTTCTATCTTAAAATAACAAGTTAAGTTTCATCTTACATGACCATTCACTCCATCAGTACTGGTTTCCTGGAGTATTGTGCTAAGTAGGTCAAGTGCAGGTAAAAGATCACCATTCCTGGTAAAGGAGGTCTCTCATGGGTCCAGTAGTCAATATTTATGCATCCAGAACCCAGGTCTGCCATGTACAGGCTGTATGAACTTTGTTGATTAACCTTTCAAAATATACTTTCTCATATCTAAAACAAGGAGACCAACTAAAACAGTGATTTCCAAATCATGGCCCCTGGCTAGAGGAGGCCTCAGTTTCACATAGGGACCAGGTCTGAGATAAAAATTCCATTGGCTTGCCCAGAACATGTTCGTCGGTTTCTTCAGAGCCGGAAAACTTTCATTTTAAACAAAAATCATGGATGGTATTCATTCTTCCCTAGATTTGACAATCACTGGGTTAGAGGAGCTATGGAGTTTTTGTGTTTTTTTTGTTTTTTCTTTCTCAGCTCTAAAATTATTTTCCAAATAGAGTCTAGAAAAAAAGAGCAAAAGTATAACTGAAGTAGGTGGTCATATGAAATACATCTAGTGGAGAAATTCCTATGGAATTCCAAAGAACACAAGAGTTGCAAATCGGAGTCAAGACTCAGGGAACACCCCCTGCCTGATCCTTTATAAGGACAGGAGAGTGGTTTCCACTTGAGCCTCTTTGCTCCACAGAGTCAGAATATGCCTCTGATTTCTTGATGACTATTAAACACATCACATCTTTTATGTTTGAAGCCAAAAAGGAACAAAGAACTGAAAACTATTATCCTTGAAAGCTGTTTTACATAGAAGAAATAACATAGGAAGGGAACATTAAGTAAGATGCCAAGGTAGAAGATTCACCTTGATTATCTCATGCAAGATTTAGCAATCAGATAAAAAAATAAAGAATTTTTGGTAAGATTTAGTGTTGAGACTAATGAGGGTCTGAAAAATGCTGAAGGGAGCACTTCTATCCCATTTAATAATAGCTGTGGGGTTCTGACAGAGTCTCCATTAGCAATTCCTTTTTATGATAACTGAGTTTCTTGATTACACATGGATTTCTAAATCACATTGGTGTTTTAAGACAGAAACAAATAATGGTGCCAATTCTCTTGGGCACGGGAAAGAAATTCCTTTTTCTTTCCTATCAAGACCACATAGCCTATTTTACTTTTTCCTTTCTTGGTGCACAGAAAGAACCTCATGGTTCAGAAACTACCTGACTCTAGATGTTGCAACTCAACCGCTTGTAAAACTTGGTATAGACACTAATTTTAGATAGTGAAATAATTTTCTCTGTTGACTTGGGCAGCTTCACAGCTATATAAGGTTGAGTGCACATATGTGCCCCACTGAGGATATGTGTATGTGTATGCTTAAGAGCTGAGGGGCAGCAGGGTATGGGGGGAACATGTTTTCTGGACTAATCCAGGCTTGGCAAACTGTACCTCCAAATCTGGCCCCCACTGTTTGTTTTTGTAAGTAAAGTTTTATTAGAACATAGCCATATTCCTTCTTTATGTGATGTCTGTGGCTGCTTCCATGTTGCAATGGCAGAGCTGAGTAGTTGTGGCAGATATTGATTGTATGGCCTACAAAGCCAAAATGTTTACTATCTAGACCTTTACAGAAAACATTTGCCTACCACTGAATTACAAATTCCATAATCTAATCAGCATCTTATGTAGAAAGATGACTCCATGAACACAGCAGCGTGCAGATGATGAATGCACTATAAATAAGGATGGGGGTAAGCAAAAGACACCTCCAGATGTATGAGAGTGTCTTGTGTACAGGTGAGTTCCTCAAAGCCCCTGGCTCTATTAAGAGCATTGAATATCTGAAAATCCCTTTCTCTACTCATAAAAGTGGGGAAAGACTGGCTCCTTTACTTTAAACAAGAACTTTTAATGTATTTATAATTTAATAGAATTTCTGTTCCTTCCCTTCCCCCATCCCTACGCCCTACCACCCTCTACTAAATTTGCTTCACAGGAAGGAACTCTACAGTAAAACCTTGAGAGATTAGTGGTCAACAGTTAATCAGGACTTTGAGAAAATTAGTAAAATTCACTTTAGAGGAAGGTTTGAAGTCAAAAGTGCATTTATTTTATTTTAAAAATTAATTTTAGTCCCTAATTTTTCCTATTTGCCTCTATTAGGATTATAGTTTTTCTTTTAAAAAATGAAATTTGAAATCTACTTATATATACGATAAAGTCTACTTATATAGAATTACATTGTTCTAATTCAAATACAAAAACAAGCAAATAAATGAATAAGGGCAATACTATACGAAAGGGTGGAACTGTGCTTTAAAGTCCAGCCATGTGGCTTCTTATGGAAGTATAATGAGTTAAAGATGAAATTCTTTTTCTAGTTTGCATACATCTTGCAAAGATTCTGCCCAGTAAAATGGTAATTGGAGTCGTTTTTACAATAAATATTATAATTTTTAATCCTAATATTGTAAGCTATAAAATGTCTTCCATTTCCCTAACATATGTTTTTTGTCCCGTTGCTCAGTCCAAGAGACAGAAAATAAAATAAACACCTTAATGAACAAAATACCAATCCTCCTGGGATGCTGTGCCTATCTTATGGACATAACATGGACCAGGGATTTTGAGGATTCTCCCCAGAGAGGAAAAACCTGCCTCACTTCTTAACCCAGTGTGGTATGCAGAAGTATTCAGTCTGGTTGGTTGCTAAATTGTTGCAAGCTCCTGGTAACTTGCAATTTGCAATTATAAGTGTATTTGTGAAGTGGGAGTGGGTTAATCTTCCCTTTTTGAGCTGATAGTAAAGCACTCCAAGATGGCTGGAAAGTTAGGGTGGAGTCTTTCAGACGCTGGGAGGCTGATCATGAAAATATGGCTCTCTGTTGGTCTTTTTTGTTAATTGCAAAAACATGAGGATGAACTCCTGTTAAGGAATCATATTAGAAACAAGCTATTTGGAATATTTCTCCCTAGTGATTACAGACATGTCGTGAGGAGAACTGAGACTTTGGAGGAAAGGATAATCAGGCATTGGGTGTTTAAGTGGTTACTTATCTCCAACTTACCTGGTCAGTGTGTGAACTTTTCAAATGACCATTTATTTCTTTTGTCAATGCAAACATCCTGACTGTTATACATTCCAGTGAGGGAGAAATTCTACAGAGATCTGGATAAACTCATCACAGCTGTTCTACCATCTGACAACCTGATGGTCATGGGGGACCTCAATGCACATGTTGGCAGTAGTGCCAAAATGAAGAAAATTATTGAACCACAGAGGATTAGTTTCTTCCTGCATGGTGAGCAGACCAAGCAAAATCTTGTAATCACAGACAGCAGCTTCAATCATAAAAGTTAGAAGAGAAATATCATGGATATGCCACAAGTCAAAAATAATGGCTGCTCACCCATTCTGCTATTGTTTTACAGCAGAATGCCAAGGGGTTAGCAATTTGAATGGATCTAAGACCATTACCCAATATGCTTCAAATCCTGAGAGCAGAGGGTAGTTGTCTACTACCACGAGACTGATATTCTGAATAAACTCAACTCATAGAGAATGATGATACCTACAAGGGATTTTTTAAGGACAGTAAAAGAACCATCATAGAATAGAAGACTCCCTGTGGCAAACCTAGCATAAATCATTTTATGCTGTCATTTGCCTATAAATACACCAAACTTCAAACTGCAGTATTTTTAATTCTACAGCATTGCTTTCCATGGTTTCCCAGCTCTGAAATATGGTAATTCTGGTCATCCATGAAATCCCCGACTCCTTATCCTCACAAAATACAACTGCTGAAATCTTGACAACTTTTAAAGCTCAACTCAGGTGTCACTCACTCTTTGAAATTTGCCCTTCCCATACTCACTTGAAATGATCTCTTTTTCCTCAGAATCTCTAGAACATTCTTGCCTAATGCTAGGGACTTAAAAATACTTGTTTTATTATAGATAATTATGTATATGTTTTAATTGACCTATAAGATTTTTTTGCCTTCTTTAGTATAGAGAATGTAATATATTCATTTTTGTTTCCAACAGCAAAGGTCTTTTATACAGTAAGTTCTCAAGAGTTATGAATCAAAGATCCTTTGGCTTAGATCTGAAACTGATTTGGACATCATCTTGTGCTTTCTTTGATTGTGTACTTTTTAGATATTTAGAGGACCAGTGACCAGAGTATCTATATAGTGGTATCCAAAGTTTCAGCTCTGAATTGTCAAGGAAAAATGTTGGCTATACAGAGTCGCCATGGTAAAAGCTGTCAGTGAATTCATGTCATGCCTCTACACACTAAAATACTGAAGTATTTAATCCTCTAAAAATGATAACAAAGTCAAGTATAGTAGGAAGTCACCTCATAAAAAGGGAAAAATCAAAGCCTAAGATATGTATGCTAATGCAAATGGTAGTAAATGTAAGAAAAATGATATTGCATGAAATGAAATAAGGAGTTCTGTGACATTATAACATGGGTTCTAGCCTAGGCTTACAGTGTGAATGGTTAATAAACCTTCTCCAAGTTTCTCCTTCACTGACAATACATTCTTCCCATGGAAGGTTCTTTGTAAGCTCATTTATAAAGGCCATATAAAGTGTTTTGATCCAACTAGAGATATATTTTATATAAAAATAAGGTAAACTCACAGAAGTGTGCCAAACCTAAGCCATCTTTGGTTCAGGTCAAAGTCAGGTGCTTAAAAAAAAAAAGGAACTAAATTTTCAAATCATTAAAACATGCCCCCTCCATTTGTTCTTTCTTCTGTGCCTATTTGAGACAATAAGAGAAGACTTGTTTGCTTTTTAATGTTTCATATGAGATTTAAGGGAACATAGCTTTCTCCCTTCCAAAGGTACAGAGAGCTTGGATGACTGCTAAAATAAACAGTGCACATTATGTGGCAAGGTTGTGGCATGCCTTTTTTTCTTGGAGCCAAGATTTCAAAGGATAACTTTACTTTAACCTTTGAAGATCTGGGATCCTGACTTTATTAAATTCTGAATATTATATTTTGCTCTGTGGGGTCAACATGATTAGCTATCGGCAGAGGGAGGAAAAAGGCATGGCCACCTTTAGAAAACTCCTAAGCCACAAGACCTATTTTTCACTGGATTAGTAAGGCTTTTCCTTCTCAAGCAAAAGATACAAAGAATCTTTGGGGGAGTGTGGGTTATTCTCCAGAGAGAAGGGAGCAGTAATCCCTGGTGAGGCTCTGCACTCAAAAACAGTGTCCCCAAACAACATCTTGCTCCCATTACTGCTCTCTTCAACTTATGTTGACAGCCAAAGTTCAGGGGTTGCTTTGCTTCCCTTGTAGTTGATGTTAGTTCAACATTTGACTCTAAAGGTGGAGCAAGCACAGAAATTAGTGCACAAGAATAGGAGAAGAACCTTGGCAGCCAAGAATAACATATGTTTTACACTTGGGGTAAGTACACAAATTAAAATTGGAAAAAGTGGGCAAAAGTGAGATAATTGGCTAATATAAATACCTGTCAAATCTGACTTTCTCACAGAGATTCTGAGCTGAGAAACAAATAAAATTACTTACTACCCCCAACCCACACTCTATGTCTTTAAGAAAACTTTAGGGTCCTTTTATGAGTTTTGGCTCAAGGAATCTGGCATATAAGTGGGAAGGGATTAAGGACAAGGTTTCTTTAACTATTTTAAGCCAAAAACTGTGTCTAAGAAGAACTCCAAAAACAGTATCTCTACTTATTTGAAAATAACTGTAGGCAGTTGACGAGAGCCTAAAAAGCATGAAAAATTATCTTTCTTTTGGGGGTCCACAGTTGAATGTGCTACCTGAATTTAATGGATCAATTTGAGTTGACAATAGTAAATGGTGATATGATCATGTATGATTAGTTGAGGAGTTTAAATTCACTTTATGATTGACAGTTAAGAATGGAACTGAAATAATTAGATGTGGCGAGCAGAATTTTGATAAATGTATATTTGGTGTTGAAAATGGGTCAAAAGGCTATATCTGATCTTTTCTTCATCAGCACACTTTGAAAAGTGTATTGAATTCTTAGGTGTTGTTGGAAAGCCTGTTTGATCTTTACTTCATTTAGATAGTATAATATACACAGGGTTGAGGGCTAATCTTCTTTGCTGATTAGACACAGAAAATATATATTAGGTATAGGAAAATTACTTCCTCCTCATACAAGGAGGAAGTACTTTTTTAGGGAATTTTTTTTTTTTTAGGTTAAGTGAGTGGGACTCATGAGACTACATGGTTATAGATTCCAAAATAGCAGAGATAAAGGGGAACAGAAATGTGATGGTGAAGGCAAGTGTTTTGAAAATAAAGGACTGTTGGAAAGAGAAAAGGCCAAAGCATATGGCAGTGACTGGACCCTGCAAATAAAATAAAAGTGTACACTTGAAACTAATATTGCATTGTATGTTAACTAAGAACTTAAATTAAAATTAAAAAATAATAAAAAATAAAAGAGACCAGTGAGAAACTTCCAGAATCACTGGGGGGAAAAAAAAAAAAAAAACATTTAATAAGGATGTATAATGGGGCATCTTAACCTTCTGTAATAACTGGGACACATGATGCCCCGACTACAAATCCCTGTGTGAGTGCAGAAATAGATGAAGAGCTCAGTAGCAAGAGTTGAGATAAGCCTGAATTAGAGAGTTCAACGGGTACAGGGTACAGGAAATAGGAACTCTAGGTCACATAAATTCCTAGGATTTCAAAGAAATCCTGTGTTTTATTTTCCTATTACATATGGGATAGGAGTTTTAATTGAATTTTATGTCAAGCTAAGTTATTGAGGTGACCTCAGTTGATACTTGGATTGTTTGAAGTAGGGTGCTTCTATTTTTCTCCTTTAGTTGTCACGGGACCATTCAAGAGAACTCAGTCATGATAAATAGAGGGCATATCCCATCTGATCATTATGGAATCTACACTTAAGTAGCATAAGAGCTCATCAAAATAAATGGGGCTAATACAATAATCAGAAGATCTGTTCAAATCATCTTCATACACTTCATAATTAACCACAGTTTGGTACTGAGATAATAAAGGAAACTTGGGATATCTTTTATGTATTCTACCTTATTCCTAAGAACATGCTTTCCTAAAAGTTTTCATGTTATTTTGAAATTATTTTAAATGCCCTAAAATTTTCTGGGCTATCCTAAGTGAAAAAATAAAATTTGAGGGCACCTGGGTGGCTCAATTGGTTAAGTATCTGACTCTTGATTTTGGCTTAGGTCATGATATCCTGGTCATGAGATTGAGCCTCATTTTGTGCTCTACACTGTGTGGAGCCTGCTTAGGATTCTCTCTTTCCCTGCCCCTCTCCCCTACTCATGCTCTCTTTCCCCAAAAGAAATAAAATAAAAAATTAGATAAAATAAAAATTTAAAGTAGAATGTATGAGCAATTTTAGCAAACCCTCAGGAATGTCTTTTTGTCCCTGGGAGACAAAAATTCCAGCAACAATATACCTGTGATCCATCACATAACTTCATAAAGATATTTCCAAGATGACACTACCTAGAACTACCTTGTTTCCTTCATGTTCCCTCTATGAGAGAACTTTCAAAGGAGTTCTAGGAAATACCTAATCCTGACAATGCTGTCATTAGTAAGAAGCTCAGAGACTGTAAGCACCTTTTCTTATGAGAAGCTTGGCAAGAATTTGGTCTGATTTCAGTCAGCCAAGAGAAGTATAAAAAAGTCAGAAAATTAAGACACATCCAGAGAATTAAAGAGTATCCGGGACATTTTTTTTGAAATATTAATTTGTTATTAATCCATCCTTTCTCAAATTAGCTCATGTCCAATAGCCACAAGTGAGACAAAGAAAAAAGCTATAAAAAAAAGAAACAAAGAAACTCCCTAATTGTACTAAAATAATTATACATTTAGGTTTATTTTTACTATATTAATTATATTACTAAATAAAACAACACATAGTTTACGGGATGACATACATAAAAATGAAAATGGGTCTTGGGCATTTAATTTGAAAACAGTCTTGAATTATTTCCAAGCTAGAGCCAAGATAAATATTTTTTCAGGATTTGGGGGATGATGTAAAGTTTGACTGGACATTGTCCTTTGTGTTGATTATCAAACACACTCATAAAGCACAACTTTTTTCATATTATTATGATAATTATAATTGAACTTTCATATAATTAGTTAGGAATTAATTTATTTAATGACAATCCCCAAAACTGTAGAATCTATGAGAAAAAAATATAAATAGGAGGTACCTGGTTGGCTGAGTCAGTAGAGCATGTGACGCTTGATTTCAGGGTTGTGAGTTTGAACCCCACACTGGGTATAGAGATTACTTAAAAATAAAATCTTAAAAAAAAAAAAAAAAAGAAAACATACTGGGGCACCTGGGTGGCTCAGTTGGTTAAGTGACTTTGGCTCAGGTAATGATTACATGGTTCATGGATTCAAGCCCCATGTTAGGCTTTGTGATGACAGCTCAGAGCCTGGAGCCGGCTTTGGATTCTGTGTTTCCCTCTCACCCTCCCCCCACTGTAAGAATAAATAAACATTAAAAAGTTAAAAAAGAAAAAGAAAACATAAACATATGTTGAATGAATGAATGCTTGAATGAGCATTTATTCTTTTATTTTTAAGTATTTTAAAACCAGATATAAGAATTTCTAATTTATTAGACTTATTATTTTGCTATTTGTTAATTTAGTAAATAGAAACTAAATCATGAAGAAAGAAAATCAAATTCTAAAGATGAAGTTAAATTCACTTTTTATTTCACTGCTACATATATAAAGTTAAAGGGTTTTGTCTGTTTATTTGATAATTTTTTATTCATCAAAACTAAGACATTCTTTCAAATTGTTTGGTTCATCCAGCATTCTTGTTCTCAAATATTCCCTACCCCACACTGTTCTGAACCTCACTGGTTTTCAGTGATTTCTAACATTATACATGAAACATTCCTCGGAGGTAACTACCAAATTACTTTAAATTATTTTCCTTGCCAAAAAAGGATATCTTAGTGTACACATTATAAAGTACTTTTCTTGTATAACATGTAATTAATATTTAATTCCTAGAAATTATCATCAATTACAAAGCTATTTCTTTAAACAGTATTTGTTTTGCTAAATACAGTAATGACTTTGAATTTAATTACTATACTTTGCTATCAAATACTAAGTACTTCCACAAATGACTTGTGAAGGTGCCACTGTTTTCTTGCAACTTGAAAATATAATTAGTAATGTGAAAATGAATTTGTTTTGACCTTTTTGATTTTATATTTTAGATAAAGGGAGTTCCAAGCAACATGATTCATAGAATTATAAAAATTTAAAGTTTTGTAATAATTTTGCAAAAATTGCTTTTAACCATATATTTCTATTATTTTCTAGGACATGGGTGTAAATCTTCTAATACCCTTTTTTTGGCTGTAGAGGCAAGATAAATTATAATATTTAAATAATCATTATAAATACAATATGTTCTTCATAAACATCTTATTTTCAGGAATTTTTCAAGGCCAATACTGCATTTGATCCAAGCTACAGAAATACTAAAGTCATTTTTATCTGACTTTATCAAACATTATACCAGAACAGGCTTTGGATGAGGAAAATGTGTGGTTTTTGTACCTGAGTACATCACTGCGTTCTGTAGCAGATTTTGCCATTTTGTTTCATGATTACCTTTAAATCTATAATGTGTTTATGCTGCTGCATTGTCTACTAAAAACAATTGCAGTGAAACTCAATCCATATTAACATTTTTTGACAATTATAACCTTACTGCCACAAGAAATACTTTAAAAATTAAAAGTGCACTTAGACTGACAAGTGTATCAATGAAATATTTTAAGAATTAAATTACTTAAATCTTCTCTAAGGAAGTTTGGATGGAAATATGAGTTCAAAGAGAAAAAAGAACAATGTAAACTATTTGACTGTTAAAAGAGAGCTCTTTAATGTGACATCTAAAAATGTCTAACAGTGGGTACCAATTGGCCATGGTATTTAGATTCTATGGGTTATCTTTTAAAGTATGGTGTAGCCATTTTATTTGAGGATGTCAATATTATGACGTTTTGGAAACTGCAGCATTTGCCGTTTATTTTTGCAAACTATTTAACTATTTAACTTTTGCAAACTAAACTAAAAATGAACAACTTTAGATGTCAATTTAGAAATGTGTAAGAAGAGTTCCATTTAATATATATAAATATTCCCCCATTTAGTAGATGGAACTAAATCCATTTTGTCCGCATTGAGGGTGGGCTAGACTTAGTACTTGATTCAAAAGAATAAAGAAAGGGGGAAATAACAATTTTACAGTGGAGAAATCTGGCAAAAACTATCTCAACCAACTGGTGAACATTAAGATTACCAGCATGTCAGTCATAAGGATATCATGATTTGCTATGTACCCCATAATTTGATATGATGAGGAGGGCTTCTCACACTTGTGATCTTCTTTCTAAAACCCTATAAACCCAACTTAATCATGAAAAATACCTAATTAGAGTTTTACAGAATACTTGGCTCTTATTTCTCAATACTATCAAGGTCATGAAAAATAGAAAAGACTGAGAAAATGTCTTAGGCCAAAGGAAACTGGGGAGACTTGAAAACTAAATACAATCTGGAGACCTGGATAGTATCCTTGTACAAAAAGAAGATATTAATGGAAAAATAGGTAAAATCCAGATAGAGTCTTGGGTTTAGTTTATTTAAATGTTTAAGAAATTAAAAGGTATGAAAAATTCTCTTAAGGACACAAAGGCAAAAAGTTTAAAGATATTTGAGTACACAAAATATCTTACAGATATGCAAGTAGATATGAGGTTTTTTTTTTATTATTCAAACATGGCTTTTAATAAAGACATTTTGTAAATAGCTTAAATACCTACCAATATTATAATGAATAAGTAAATGTTGGTAAAATTGAATAATGAGTACTACACATCAGTTAGCAAGAATGAAATAGAATTGCATCACAACAGAATTAAAGCTAAAAAATAAGAAACTTGTCAAATGATATGTACAGTGTGATGCTGTTTATTTAAAGTTAAAACATACCTTAAACAATTCTGTGACTTGTGTGTGTGTGTATGGATGCACCCATATTTAAGAAAAAAAAATACATACATGGGAATATTACACATCTACTTCGAGTTAGTGGTGAATTCTCAGTAGGAGGAAAGAGAATACAATTAGGGAGAAGTGTACAGAGGGTTCTGATTTTATATATAACATTTTATTTTTAAGAAATCTTAATCAGTTATGGCAAAGTGTTAAAAACCATTATGATTATATTATGATCTGCATGATTCTAAGTAAGTTCACTTTTTAAAACATAAAACTATAGAAATGAATAAGTAAAAGTTCAGGTGAGCTTCAGGTATGAATAATAGGGAATTACTAACCATAAGTCCCCAGGAATAGATAGTACTTTAAAGTTCAAGTGATAAGCTTGTGTGACCAAACTCAGCATTCATCAGGTACCTGACCTTTAGCCAAGCCTAGAATAGGGATATGGCAATGGGCCTGATGAGAAAGAATTTCAACCCAAGAGCAACCAGGGCACTAGGGATTCACACATAAGCACACAACAACCAGAATCTACCTGTTAGAACAGAGGTTCAAGATAAAGAACAAGACAGCAAAAAGTAGGAATTAAAACCAAGTTCAATATTTGGCTAAGAAAGTACCTCAACAGTATTACCCAAAGCAGGTATCATTGCTAACATGTCACTTTGGTCAAGTTGCTTATGCTTACATTGTCTTAACCCTCCTGTCTATAAAATGGAGATAAAAATAATGTCTGCTTTGTAGAAGTTATGAGTATTAGATGAATTATTATTTGTTAGGTGTTTAGAGCAATGGCTGGTACCTAGTGAAGTGTGACATAAGTGCTTATAAGATAAAAATAAATATCATCATGTCTAATAGAAGTACTTTTCTCTAGCAAAGTTGATGTATTCTACTCAAATAAATTAATTGTCTCATTTGGCAGGAACAACATGATCATATGCCAAAGCTTGAATTGCCCTACACAGCCTTTTCTCTAAAAAATCCAGAATGTGTCTCATTTGTGTGTGTTGACAAGTGCTGAAAAATGAAAATCTCTTTTTTCTTGTGTTTTATGGCAACACTCATTGACCTATATGTTCTGGATAAGCGCAGTGTTAGTAAGGACTGAAACAGAGAAGAGTGGAAGTTTCAGGAGAGGCAGGTGTGAGTCATTTGCATTTTTTAAAGATATAAGCACCTCAGGTTTTACATAAAAATGAAACCACTATTAATATAATAGAGCAACTGGTTTAAAGAAAGTGTATATATATATATATATATATATATATATATACACATTTTCCCCCCACCTTGGAATGGTTTGAAACAACTTCTGTCTGAAAAGTATTGTGAATGCTGTGTGACATATGATCTGGCCAAAATACAAATACTTTCCTTTTTACTGAAATTTAGAAGAGTTCCTTTACTTGCATTATTGCCTAAAACATGATTAAAATAAGTATTTATCTTCTCTACATCAAACAGAAACCTATATCAGCTCAGAAGATGTTGGGGTTTATTAAGTGATCTATAGTTCTATTATTGAGGATTTATATGTACTTTCACATAGTAGTACGCCTCCAGCCTTTCATGTACATAGCATGTCAGAAGTATGTAAAACCTGTCTCCTGAGATATTCAGAAAACATTCAGACAATTTTAATACTGTTAAATGATGGTAAAGAGTTTGAATTCACTAATGTCATTGAAGGAAATCTAATGAAATAATGCATATTTAAAACATATCATTGTTTTGTCTCTTTTTTTTATCATAATATGTAATGTGGATGCAGATGCCATTGTTTGTCAGTTATAGCATTCACATGTAGCATAAGACCATAGCTCAGAGCATCAGGAAGTGAGAATATTTGTTTCTGCAAGGTTGCATTAAGGAAGCCTGCCTTGGATGGGAGTAACATACATATGTTACAGAAGTTACAGAAAACAGTTGTGTCTAAAATTTTAGTAAACCACTTTGCTCAATATAACACATAGAATTATTTAATTTTTATTATTATAATGATGTGCTGAGTGGTAGATTAAATTATTAGATGATTGCTCTCATCTTGCTCTTAGAGAGACAAGGGAAGAGAAATAAGCCTTGGTACAAAGTCCTATTTTGATTATTTTCAATGATCAAATAGCAATAGTAGTTATTCAAAAAGTTCTATTACTCATCACCTAATCTGCACTAATCACTGAATTGATTAACAAGTGACTCATCATCAAACCAACCATCACTTTAATCTGATTAACTTATTCTTTTCACCAAAGAAACTCTCCTGAATATTATGTATATAACATCACAACACATGGAGCATAGGAAAAAATATACCTTTAAACCCAGCCTGACAGCGAATATGTATCAGGTTGAACTGTATGAAATTGCCATATGTGTAGGCCAAAAACAGTCAAATATCAGCAATCTTAGTTATCGGTTCAATCTGATATGAGTTTTAAACAGAAATTATCAGTTTTACCTTCCAAATGTTTTAAAATATGTAGTTGTACACTTGAAATAAGACATTTGAATTTTGATGAATAAAATAGAATGATTCATCAACAGAAGACATAATCTGGCATGACCTTTCTAGAAGAAAGCCCATTACCCAGAAGAAAGGAAGGTTATATGTAAATCAGAACAGTAGATTGTTCTTTCATTTTTATTACAATTGACCTATACTTACCTAAAAAATAATGTTTAAGCTGTAACTGCAAAATAAAAGGAAAATAAGCCATAAAGGATCCCAAAAATGCAAGAAAGATAACTAAAAATATGCAAAATAGAACTGATATATTTTTTCTATGGCAAAATTTATCTCTTCTTTCAGTACTGGAAATCTATTTGCATTATATAACTTACATTGTATATTTTAGGTGTGTGTTTAGGTTAATATTATACCCATCTTCTGCTATGGAAATGTCACATGACCAGGGGTTGACCAACCAGGGTCCTCCAATAACCGTGACCACTGGAAGTGCATTGGAGATGGGCATGCTACAGACATTAGGTTAGTTTGATATAAAGCTTCTTTGAAAGTGTATCTTCTTTTCGCTGGGATAGCAGCCTGTAGGTACAAGGTTTGTGTGAACCTGCTGGTGGTGAGATTTCTCATGAGGAAACCCCTTTGAGAGTAAAGCCAATAAGCAAATGAGAGCCCAGATAGAAGGTAGTCTTGGAATGATGTAAGGATGAAGTCGGGGCCAGAGTACATTCCTTAAGAGGAGAGCCTCATGTGTGAGGTTTTGGATGAGAGGTGAGGCCGTATCAAGAGTCTCAAGCATTAAAACACTGGGGAGGGAAGGAAGGAAATAGAATCTTGAAATGGACTGTGGACAAGGATGCTGAGAAAACACCTGGGTGGGGATCAAAGATGAAGCTGACCTACATTATGATTTTTCTGAGACCAGCCCTGCTTATGCAGCTCACAGGCATTTTGCCTGAAAAATATTTATAATCTGAGTTGTCGTGGCTTAGGCATGTTCTACAGGGAAGTAAGAGAAATAGTCAGAAAAGCCTGGGTGTAGCTATCAGGAATAGACTGACCATTCTTAACCAAAGGTTTTGAGGTTTATTTCTACAGTTTCTATGTCTTAATGGTTGAACTGGCCATGACACATCTATACTTTCAGTATTTAGCTGAATATCATTTCAAATATATAATGTTGATAGAGTTGGAATGGTTGATTCAATGTCAGCCATGTCCTAGACTTAGTAGTTAAGATGAGAATGTAAAAAATAAACATTAGGCATTGTAAGAAAGCAAATGGAATTACAAATTAAAGCTGAGCATGAACATCAGGTGGAAATAGACTTGATTATGAAGTAGTTTTACAAAATTACCTTCCAAATTAGACTCTGAAGTTTTTCAATATGGTGGCCACTGTCATAGTGACAGTACGTGACAAGCATCAGATCTGACATTTGATATATTGGGAAAGTTACTCAATCTTTCTGAATCTATTTCCATGTCCAAATAGTGAAGCCAGTGATACGAACCTCATAGGGTTGTGTTGAGAACTGAATGAGGTAACAAATATAAAGTGCTTGGCACCTGGAAAGGGCTCAGTACATTGTGGCCATGACTTTTACCACAGAATTAGGGAAACATGAAGATAATACATGATGCAATTTTGCCTTTATACAATTCTATGTATACTATATCTACTGTAGAAAGTTGTTTCAACATCTTTAGAGATCAGTAGCCCATGATCATAAGTTAGTATTCAATTTCTCTGAAATCAAGAAATTCTTCCATATGTCAACCAACATTCTTACTAAAATCTAAACATTCCTTTAAGTTTCGTCTTTTCAGAGGGGGAAAAAAACTACTTACCTTCAGTTTGATATATTTAAGCATTGTATCATTTGCTTCCTTCTCTCTTCAGGTTAAGCGGCCTTGATTTGTAAAAAGTGTTCTAGCTGCCATTTCTTTTTGTTTTGTCATTGTTAGTACAAAGCCTGTGATGGTGAACCAAATTGTGATGATGCTTTTCTGTCCCCAAAAGCCTAGAAAGTTGGCCTATCACTTACTAATGGTTACTGAAGTTGAGGGAATATATTCTAATGGCCTCTATAGTAGTATTGTGAAGTCAGTGCAATAGAAGTAGTAAATATGTACATTTACCCCATTTCTTCTGTTCAGAAGAAGCAAATGTCATGAAACCGTAAGCTGATGAATCAAATTCCCATCAATAATAAAGTTTGTGTTAGAAGAAAAAATATTTGGGCATTAAAGAAAATAGCTAAGCAGAGGACACTAGATTATGGGAAAAAATAGAAACTAAAATTAGTATAAAAGGAAATCTTTAAGCTTTATCCAATTGAACCACAATGCCATAATGCTCAATCAGAAATTGAGCTAAGTACACCCTTCAGACTACCAATGCCTGACTCAGCAACACTGAAAAATGTATTGATGGCTCTTCTTGGCTTTGTTTCTCTCTTCCCTGCAACAGGGATTCTGTTAATGGAAATTGCACATAAGTTTTCTTGACTTTGTTTCTACAGATTTATTCCTATGTCAGCAGGTAAGAATGGCAACTTCTTTTGAATCAAAAACAGCATTAAGAAAATATCATTGCCTTTTCCATAGACTCTACTAGAATTAGTGTATTGCAACTTTAAAAATTCAATGCCTAAGAAATGAGGCAGTAAAACTTCTGTCTGGTAGACTGACAAGAATCATGATGTAGGCATATCGTTGGTAATTAGTGCCATGGGGCTTGATGAAATTATTGGGGAAGTGAGTGAGTATAGAGAAGTTCCTAGGCCTGAACTGTGATTGTTAACAGGTTGGGAAGGCAAGAAAGAATCAACAAGACTGAGAAGGAACTGCTAGCGAGGCAGGAAGAGCCAAGAGAGAATAGTGTCCCGGAAGCCAAGTTAAGAACCCATTTCATGAAAAGGAGAACATCGAATGCTGAAACATTGAGTAAGATGGAAAAAGTGGGGGTGTAGGACATCAAAATCCTCAATTTCAATAGTAGAAAGTGAATAGATACTACCTAAAACAAGAAGCTTAAGTAGCAGTAGTATATGCATGTGATTTAGAAATCTGAGGTTAATGCCAAAAGAAATAGATCAAGGTGCTGAAAATAGTTGCCTCCAGGGAGTGAGGAGGCTTAGGCAGGGGTTGCTGTTTTTATAAGCTTGATGGAATTTGTGGACTCTTTAAATAATGTGCCTACACAACTCTGATTTTTAAAAATGTTAATTAAAAAAAAAAAAGACTCCTAGGGTACCTGGGTGGGTCAGCCAGTTAAGTGTCAGACTTTGGTTCAGATCATGATCTTGTGTTCATGGGTTTGAGCCGTGACACATCCAGCTCTGTGCGGACAGCTCAGAGCCTGGAACCTGCTTCAGATTCTGTCTCCCTCTCTCTCTCTTCCCTTCCTCTGCTCACACTCTGTCTCTCTCTCTCTCTCTCTCTCAAAAAAAATAAACATTAAAAAAAAAAAAGACTCATGATCTAGCCAGTGGATCTTCTGTTTTTGGTTAAGCCTCAGGGAGGCAAGTATGTATGTATATATATGTGTGTGTGCGTGTGTGTGTGTGTGTGTGTGTGTGTGTGTATTTGTATATATAATATGTAATAATATATAATATGGAGAAATGGTACACTAGTCTTCACTGCCATTCTTCTGATAGCAGTGGGAAGCACATTGAGTGATAGCTAGGAGAAGGTATTATTTTCAAGCAACTTTGACAAAGGATACCCTTAGCTCATTATCACTACAATTTCTCAATTCCAGAAACTTATAAGCATGGAGTAAATCTTCAGTTGTCCACCCTAGAATATCCTTCTTCCTCCGTCTTAGACCTAATCTCTTGGATTCTTAAACTCTGGTAGGACAAGAAGGGAGTTGGAAAGATTATTAAATGTGAAAGTTAAGCACAAAAAATACACAGATCTAATCACCTGAATTGGATGAAAAGTGGAGACTGAGACCCAGAAACAAAGGAAAAGCCTCTGTTCCAAGGTTAAAGTTGACCTGGCAGTAGGAGTGACTAAAGACTACGTATGTTAGTGTTAAAGTGGTGTTTCTTAATTCTAACATGCCTCAGGTAAAAAAAAAAAAAAAAAAAAAAAAAAAAAAAAAAAAAAAAAAAAAAAAAAAAAAAAAAAAAAAAAAAAAAAAAAAAGTCCAGAAGTGAGTGGGATGAGAGGGTCTATTTGAGCCTGCAGATGGTAGTTAAACAACTCCATATCCAAGGTGAGCTTGGCAGTGCTCAGCAATGCTGGCCTCATCGCTTCAGGAAGGGCAAGACCAGAATCTAAGCCAGGATTAGAGTAAAGCCAAAACTAGATCTCAGGCTGCTTTGAGGTTCATTATCTCATTTTCCGCATTGAACAATCAAAGTCTCAGTGGTATGGCCCAGACCTGCTTGTGAATCACTGAGATAAAATGACTCGATACTCTATTTGAAATTGACAGCTGGTTCAAACAACACGCCCACATGTGGGAGCTGGGAATCTTTAGCCCTTCATTTGATCGGGAGGCACCTGCCATCAGCGTTGTGATTTATTTCCCAGATTTTATTGGCTTTTCTGATTGATTCTTAATATCTCCATCTCTACCATGTAATCCTTTGCCTTTTTAGAACCTAGGCCACCATAGTTATTGGTGTATTTTAGTTCTTAGTAAATGATAAAGACTTTTGAGACTTTGAGGGATACCTTTGCTATAAATCACAAGATGGCTTTCGTCTTCCCCAAGTGGGCAAGTTGGACATTGGGAAAACACTTCATGACTTTGCATTATTTCTTGCACTTGAATTTGGAGGAACAGAGTCATCAGTAATAGCATATCAGAATGAGTGTCTAAGAAACATTTGATCCCATAAAATATGATTCTACTTATCTGGACATTGCAGATTCAGTGGTGAGGCAAATAAAACTTTCTCATCCCTAACCAATGCCATCGTATAAGATCATAAAAGCAGTTTGTGCTAAAACCAGCTCAGTACCAAGCACATTACTGAAGCAGAAGAGATAATACTGCCTTTCAGCAGTGCTGTGAAAAATGGTATTTTGAACAGTACAGGGATAATAAAAAAAACCATTATTATTACAACTACTACTCACTATTGAAGGAAAGTTGCTGTGGTTTTTGGAAGTTTAAAAAAGGAAGTATATATTATTTACATTAAAGTTTCAGTATGACCTTTCTGACAGTGGAGTATGATATATGAAAATTTCCATGAATTATCAAAGGAGGTTGTGAAGTTTTCTTTTCTTTTCTTTCTTTCTTTCTTTTTTTTTTTTTTTTTTGCATAGTATCATGGTTAGAATAGTTGCTCATGGGCATAGGTTCTAGAGGTCACATCTTTCTACTAGCTTATGTAAGAAATGAGAGAGAAAGGGCACCAGTCAGACCAGCATGGAAGTTCCCTCTCTGGTTTTTGGAACTTACCTCTTATCTTCTCCAAGCTTTATGTAAGAAAAAAAATAAGGTGATTGAGGAATACCGTTTATCTGAAAAACAAATATAATGAAAACTGATAAAAGAAATAGGTATACTTACGAAATTATACATGAAAACTTCCCAGTAGAATATCTGATGCTCTGTGTATACTCAGTAAATGTATCTTTTCATGTTTTGTCTTTTCATGTTTGTGTGAAGGCAATTTAATGCTACATTCAAGTGCATAGAATTTGGAATCAAACCCGCAGGAGTCAATTCTGTTTCTTGCCCCACCCCTTACCATGTGCCTCTGAGCAAGTTACACAATTTTCTTAAGCCCAAATCACCACAAACTCAAAATGGAAGTAATAATCTCTGATTGATGGAGTTGTGAGTGGTTTAAAATGAGAACATTTCTTGGGGCGCCTGGGTGGCTCAGTTGGTTGAGTGTCCGACTTTGGCTCAGGTCATGATCTCACAGTTTGTGGGTTTGAGTCCCACATTGGGCTGTGTGCTGACAGCTTAGAGCCTGGAGCCTGTTTCAGAGTCTGTGTCTCCCTCTCTCTCTGCCTCTTCCCCACTCGTGCTCTGTCTCTCTCTGTCTCAAAAATAAATAAACTATATAAATAAATAAAAGGAGAAAATTTCTGTAAAGCACTTAGCGTACTATTTAGGATATGATGAACACTCATTAAATGATACCTACTTTATTGTTCTCATTTAAGAAAGATTCATTTTCTGTACGATTGTAAGTTAGTTCTGATATGTCACTGTGAGAGCACGCTTATGGGGATATTTTTTAGGTTGGGTACCGCCAAGAATCAGCAGGGAGAAATTCAAGCTTTTGTGTTTGGTACTTTTCAAAGTCGCTTAAAATTTATCCCCAAATAAAACATATTCATTAGTGTCACATAAGTGTTTGAGGCACAAGTTTTGAAATTTCATCATCTAGTTTCCAGACTTACTTTCATAGTATTCCAGGTGTGTGTTTCTGGGAAAATTTCTTAATCTTTATATACCTCATATTTCTCATATGTAAAATGGGATAATACTAGTCATACTATAAGTTGGAAGTATTACATAAGATTAATCTGGAAAAGAACTTAGCACGATGCCTGGCACAAAGTTGTGTAACCTGTTATAATTATTGGCTGACATGATTTCGTTCTCAGTAGCTGCTGTCTTGGAGAGGCTTTCAGAAAGTGTAATTGTTAGAGTTTTTTAAAAAGATGGTTAAAAATAGACCATATTTTTCCTCTCAGACTGCTACTGTCATAAAGTATGGTACATGCTTTTTTAAATCGTCATATTTTAAACTTATATTTCTATATCCTTAATTCTGTTGCATGTCACTTTACTTTGACTCTCAGCAACTTAAAACTGAAACTGTCTCCATGTGAAGTTTACCCTCTAATCAAAGTGCCAGTTCTCTTCAAGAATCCTTTGTGTGCGAAGTTTAGAATCACAAAAGACTGGAACCTTTCCTGCCTTTTAGATAGTAAAGGAGCATGCTTCAAAAATACTCTTTAAAAGACAATATTGAGATTTACATTATCAAAAATTCAAAGATGCTCTTTTCAAAAGCTAAACCACCAAAGCCTCAGGCCAGTGGAGATGTGGTAAGATGCAGCCAGTGAAGCTGGCCAGGGTATTACCGTGGATGAGTTGGAGGAGGAATTGCCCCCAAGCAATGGTAGCTCTCAGAAGGGGGCCTGCCCTTCACAATTTAAGCTCTTTGAAGCTGCATTTCCTTCAAGCAATGAGAAGTCTTTGTGGTGATGGGAAACATACATTTATAATTATAGAAGAACATAGTGTACACTAGACATGGTAGAAAAGAATGCAAGGGTTTGAAGGAAAGTCTTGATATATACACAGCCTTACTCATGCAGTGTCTTTGCTAAAATGTTGGGTATTTCAGTTTGTACCTAATTGAAATGGCCAGGAGGCATCATTCCTGCATAGCCTATTCCCTTTCCAGTGCCCCATTTGGCCTTGACCCAACCATGCCAAAATGGTACTATAGTGCTGTCTTTGTAAACTCAGTTGCTGCAATAAAATGCATAAAAGTCATGAGATGATTTCAAAATGACAAAACTATATTTGCTTATATAGCATTTGAGAAAGTGAGCAAAATGTAATTGAATGATGCCTATAATATTTTTTCAATTCCTCTAAGTAAAGCTTGAGCTGATTAGCCCATTCTACCTGAATCATTAGTTTTTACTATAGAATGATTAGTTTTTATTAGAACTTTTACTGACATCTCAAGTTTATACATTCAAACATCCTAGGATATAGAGGAAGAGTTATTCATGTTTGATTGATGGGAAGAAAAATAAGGCAAAATAAGCAGAAGTATAAGAATACATGATACCAATAAATTTATTAAAACATCAAGCTAGTTTATATTTCTGTATTTCTATAGTAATTATTATAATTTTATATTTTGAAAGCTCAGTGGAGAATATATAAAAAGATAAACTAAATAATAAAAAGTATAAAGAAAGCTTCACAGTAGACTTTAAATATAAAATCAATGGAAAAAAGAACCCCACATCTTATTCCCCAGTGGGAAGACCAAAGATGAAAAGTAAAAAAGCCCTAGACGATTCTTGAAGAATTTTCTACTGGATGTCATATTGTGGATAAACTACTAGAGACATAATGTAAGCTGATAGTCAACCCCAGTCTATTCAATGACAAAAACAGAACCCTACAATTTTATCCTAATAATTGCTCATCATTATACAATATGGTATAAAAGGGAAAATGTAGGCTTTGAAGTCAGTTAGAACTGAGATGTGCATTCTGGATTATTACTCCCTAGCTGTGTGAATTTTAGCAACTATTCAGCCTTCTTGAGCTTTGTAAACTCCTATGTACATATTGAATATAAGAGCTAACACAAAGTATAGGAGAGGTTAAAATATGATGATCCATATAACAAGCCTAGCTCAAGTACTAAAATATAATTGGCTCTTCAATGTTACTTCTTCTTTCTCTCTCTCTCTCTCTCTCAACCCATTTTTCTTCTAGAATTTGAATATGCTCCAAAGAGAAAGGAGGTGACTTTCACTATGATAGCCAGTGTAGATTCCTTTGAAAGTCCATTCTTTTTAGCCACATGCTTCTTTATCTCTCCTTTTCATGTGTAGATGTGTTTTTGCCCATGTGTGGACATGTCTATGCATGTGTAAAGTCACCTTTCTCTGTACTTGCTCTTGCTGGCCATGAGTAAGTTTGGGGCAAAGCAGAATCTATTTTATGCATAAATTGTTCTAAAGTTCAGTAGGTAACTCGTTATTTAATCTTGGCTTAATAGCCTACGTAGGTCACGGGAGGTAGAACTTGAAGATAATGAAGCAAATGATTCATTGAATTGACAACATTATTATATTCATATATTTCAATTTCATTATGATGAAGTAGATGGCACATTTGACTAGAAATCTTGACGAGATTCTCTCCTTGACAACACTACTGATTTGTCATATGACTATAACTAGGGTGTGTCGATTTTTTTATCTTCAAAATAGAAATCACAGAATAGTGGCTCTTTTCCCCACAGCAATTTTTCATGTATAAATTCTAATTATATTGTAAGTAATTTGGAGGCCCCTGATACCAATTCAAAATAACATTTTGAGCATTTCAAATGTACTGTAAAAACTACCAGTCTCCCTCTGGGTGTGCAGATTTCCTCTCATAGTTTATTCTGGAAATATGGTGAACATGTCTCTTTAAAAAAAAAAAAGAATAAGAATAAGACAAAAAAATTGTGCTGCTATATAGCCAAAAGCTTGTGTTGGGGAGGGGAATATAAGAATAGCATTTTGGAGGTTGATATGCTTTTATTTAATTATTTCTAAGCTTGGTGCCAGAAACCACTGAAAATAAGTGGCAGTGTCACATGGTGGTTTGGAAGAGTTGACAGCAAAAGTAGACATCAAAATCAGCATCATAAAAGCACCAGGCCATTTGCTTGGTTGTTACCAAGTCTGGTGAAGAAAGGCATAGAGCAAAAGAGCTCACGTTGGAAATAATGATTTCTCAGTTGTATTCCATCTCTGCTGATACAAATACAGCCAGTACCCAATTGCTTATAAAGCATATCCATTGTATTCTTTGGGGAAAAATAATTATAAAATAGTTATAAGTGTCATGGATGGGAACTTCTTGGAAATAAGTATCAGTCATAATGAAGGACCAAGGAAACAGACTTGATTGGAATCCCTGTGAGGACAGAGGATCACACATTCTTTCACCACGGTGCCCAGCACCAATGCCTGACCTATAATAGGGGATCAATGAAAATCTGTTGAATTAAGAAGCAGACTCTTGGTGGTCTTCCTACATAAATTACAATACATAAAATGAAGGACATTTATTTATAAGACTTCACTCTAACATATTCACCCCAATTCTTATCACCAGAGAAGATGGCACATCAAAGTATGATTATTCAGCTTCGAACATCTCCCTTCCTCTCTGGTCCATGGTCTTCCTAATACCACTCCATTGCTGTCTCATATTGGTTGGTTTTAGTTGTGCACTGTCTTTGGAGTTTGGTTTTATTGGCAATTACTCCTCCCTCCAGCCAGAGGGAGAACATGTAAGCTTATATTCTATTTACTGTTTCACAAGGAGTCAAACTGACTGGAGAAGCTTGCTCTTGCACAGTTCTCTCAGAAAAGCAATCAACAACAATGACCACCATTTATTGAGCATTTACTATGTTCCACACAGTCTCCTGAGAGCTGTACACAAGTGACGTTTTTAAACCTCAACTCCATACATGGGGTAGTATTTTTGTCTCATTTTAAAAATCAGAAAATAGAAATACAGAGACCAAGTAACTTGCTCAATGTCAGTCTGTTCTTTTTTTAATTCTTATTTATGTTTTTAATGAGAGAGAGAGAGACAAAGTGTGAGTGGGGAAGGAGCAGAGAGAGAGGGTGACACAGAATCCAAAGCAGGCTCTAGGCTCTGAGCTGTCAACCCAAAGCCCGACGTGGGGCTCAAACTCATGAACTGTGAGATCATGACCTGCACTGAAGTAGGATGTTCAGCCAGCTAAGCCACCCAGGAGCCCCAGTGTCAGTCTGTTCTTGAAAGGCAGAAGTGGAATTTGAACCAAAGTCTCTCTGATATTAGGTCACTTAAAATCAACCATATTTTCTCTGAGAATCTGTGACAGGCACACCTCTCAGGACAATTAAATCCTCTTCACCTTAACAAGGCTCAGCTTTTCTCTTATACCTAGAACCCTCTTGAACTATCTGTCCCTCAATTTTTCATTTATTCTGGGCACTTTTATTATAATAAGAGAAACCCTACTGAACTAATCAAGCTAAAAAAAAAAATGTGCACACTCTTTGCTCGGTCATGACTTTATTGCTCACTCTCCCATGAATGTCTTAAACTCTCAGTTGTCAAGCGTGGTATTGTTGGGCATTTACTCTCTGCCTTAGGCACAGTTAGAAGCATGGGCACAAAAAGCACCAGAACTCTTTGATGACTCATCTTCCCCTTTCTCTGGGTAGTTGATTTCATTCTCAGACTGGGTCTCTCCATATTACTGGGAATGTGACCACTGGGGAAGGGCTGCCTTTTTTCCTTTAGGTTCATTTGAAAAACTTGACCCAACCTCTGGTTGGGCCTGTGTCTGGACCTATCAACACCAGGTCTAGGTAGCAATTCTCATCAGAACCACATGGAGTGTTGGGAAAGAAAATGCTTCTTAAAGGAAGGAGAGGGCTAGACAGCTGAATCTTCAATCCAGTCTCATCAGGAAGTATGCTTAGGTAGATACTTCTAATGAATGGAAAAGGAAAGGTATAAGGAAATTTCATTCTAAGATCAATTAGAAAGATACAGTTTCTTTTGTTGTCTACTGCAGTCCCTCCATTTAGGGGAAGAATAGGTACCTGGTGATAAACTTGCTGGGAACAAAGGACTCTTATAATACTCCTGTAACTCTTGTATCAGAATATTATGCATTCAGCCCTTACTTAATACATAGGAAGAAAAGAAAAAGGAAGGAGAGGGAAGGAATAGAAGAGAGGGAGATAAAGGAAGAAAATAGAAAAAAGCTACAAAAGAGGATTAGAAAGAAAATCCTATTGTCATATAAATCCACTGAAATTTGTCAGAAAGTAAGAAACAAAAATAAGTAAGGTGTAGATGTGTACATATGGGGAATTTCAATCTACATCTGCCCTTGTAGATTAGATATTATATAATTATAGTTTTTTGGTGTTTTTTTTTTTTTAAGATTAAACTTCATGTCATTTGATAGTGTTTCAGGCTCTTCAAGGAAGTCAATAATGAGTGTTAAATTGGATTACCTGCATCCTTTGCATTCTCTCTTTGTTCTAGCTCATCAGCTGGCAAGCAATTGCAACAGCTCAGCCAGGAACCCACACTCTGAACAGGAGTTGCCTGTATATTCTATATTTACTCTGCTTATTCTTAAGCGTACAAAGTAAGAAGTGTCACTTTGAGAAAATGATGTTTTCCAAAGTCCAAAGTTATCTAAACCTATATGAACCTAAAAAAAGTCTTGGGTTGGGCTTATGGTTTGAGGTTTGAATTGAAGCTTAGGTTATTCTTATTTTATCTGCACTAGTTTTCCATCAGTAATTATACTGTTTCTGTATCTCTGTCTTTCAAAGCAGGACATTATCATGGGTTTGTAAGAATAAACTAACCAAGTTGTATGCCCATATGTCAGAATGAACCTGGGCTAAACATGTCTACAGGTTCACAACCCTTTAACTACATGTATATTTGGTTCACTTTGGTTGGTTTACATTTCTTAGTTTTAGCAGGCCATATTTATATATCATAAAAATACCATGGAGATACCTGGATCTTTCAAACCCAAATATTATACAAATATGTAATCATAGAGTATCTTCTGGGTTTTTTCTTGGTGAATAAACTCACCATGCTAATTAAAATCTGTTATACTCACAGATCTTTCTAAGTGAGACAGCCCTGTCTGAGGTTACTACTAAAGTGGGAAATTTATGAGACTATATTTTGCATTAGATATTGCATTTGTGCCTCTACCTCCCTCCCACAGCCATTAGGACAAGACTGGATAACTGAGCCAACACAGCCAATCTCTAGGCTAGCCATATACCGATAAATTGTCCTGCCATGGAAGATAGATTTGTTATTAAGTCAATAGATAACTTTCTTGGAAACTTAAATTAGGTAATACAGAAATAATAATGGTGTTAGCATGGGAGCCAAAGCTTCCAAATAATGCTGTGAGTCAAGTCAGGACCATGATAGTCCTTAGGTATAGTCAGTCAGCAGTACTAACCATTTCCAGTAGAGCAGCTATTTTACTAGTATTATTTCATTAAATTAGTTACTATTTTCATTTTATTTTATAGTTCATAAAACTGAATTATTACCTATGTTCGAATAGTTAACCATTTGCAAAGCTTACATTCAAATTCAGATTTATATCACTTTATAATCCATGATCCTTATTATTATGTTGTATTATAAGATAGGATTTCAGGAAGCAGAAACAATGAAAAAGCCTAAATTGAGAAAAGACACAAAGCAAGGGGAAAAAATATGCCAATTGGTACTGAGAGGAAGTGAAAGTATGGGATAGAAAGCTTTGTTTATTTAATAGTAGGTCACTATCTTAAAAGTTTGGATTTTACTGCTCCTATGGTTCCTAAAACTAAAATCTATACTCTATACTTGTGAAGAAGGATCCTTCTATGGCTTCTCTATGGGGTTGATGGTAAGATTCTATCATTCAAATGGCCCTTCAAAGTATTTCTAAGGAATGCTCCCTCCACCCCCACCATCTTGACCTACCTTCAATGAGGGTGTCCAGCTCTCCTAAGTGAGAAAAGCTAATTTAAACAGAGGACTGCCCCCTTAGCAAGGTATACTTATCCATTTATTCATGTATAAGTTCACTTATTCATGAGCAAATTAATAACTATGTACAGCACTGCATAATTATAATAATTTCTCTTTTGAAGAAATAGAAGAGAAATATTCTTTTCTGTAGAGAGGATTTGGAGATACTCCACTATATTTGTGCAGTTTATTCATTCAATTGAAACTACTTCTCTGTTTATACATACATTGGAGTGTAAGAGACTGATGTTGCTCAAAGGAATGTCCTTAAACATACAGGAACATTTTGAATATAATGCAAAGTACGTTAATTACAAAACAGCATGAATGAAATTAACAAAGTAATAATATTTTGTGATCATATACTAGAAAAGAGAGATTCTGGTAGATCAGTACATGTGTTTGTACTAACCTCTGAAAGGATAACAGAAAGTGAAAAGTAAGGATAATGTGGCAAGCTTTTCATAAAAATAATATTGATTTATTTTTGGTGTAAAAGTGTCTTTTGTTCTATGAGAAAATGATGACAAGAGTTACAGTTATTTTTGTTACATGTGAATTTGGAAAAAAGGATTGCCAATCTTATTGTTGGTGTCCAGTTTTTATTTAGTTAAAAAGCATTTATGTAAAATCCCAAAGTTCAGGAATCACTGGTGTAGATGATCGTTATTACAAAGTTGATGGGAAATTTTGGAGATTAAGAAAGAAATAGATGAATGAGAGGGGAAAATAGCTTCCATTACATTTAGTCTCTGGGAATAATTTTTTAAAAATAGAAAAGTTAGAAGCTAAGAACTTTTACCTTTAAAAGCTTTTTATTTTGGGGTGCCTGGGTGGCTCAGTTGGTTAGGAAACTGACTGCAGCTCAGGTCATGATCTCATGGTTTGTGGGTTCAGGCCCTGAATGGGGCTCTGTGCTGACAGCTCAGAGCCTGGAGCCTCTTTCAGATTCTGTGTGTCTCGCTCTCCCTGTCCCTCCCCAACTAGCACTCTGTCTCTATCTCCATCTCTCTCTCTCTCAAAAATAAGTAAACATTAAAATATCAAAAAAAAACAACAACCACAAAAGCTTTTTGTTTTAACACACCCAAACTTTGGGTTATGTATCTATCATGAACTATGATTTTTTGAGGTTTTCTCATTGTTGATGGTACTTATATTTATCTATATTCCATGTGAATGAATATGATAAGACAGCACCCATAAAGTAAACTTCTAGAATCATTTTCATTAAAAACATAGAGCTAATCTTACCACAGAATCTCATTGGCAGAATAGAGAAATATTGCAATTCACCACAATAAAGTAAATATTTCAACAAGATTAATACCTATTTACAAATGAAAACTGCTGAACCATGGCAAGTAGAAGCCACCAAACATTTGATACATGTTTCAGCCAGGTTCTAGCCAAACCACCAAATTGTACTGTAAAGTTATGCATCAAATAGAAGCTCACAGAAGAAGAACTAATCCTAGAATCTAGGGGAGAACAGGAACAGGTTTAGATTTCAAAAGTAGCCCAGTAAGCTTTGTGGTTCTTACTTGATCGAAGGGCACTTTCTCCCAGGGTAAAATGACACTTTTCTACCTGTTTTAAGAGCAGTTGGGTTTCTTTTATGTTCAGACAGCTGACTCTGGCTCTGCTAATTGCCCATTCTTGTTTATTTGCAATTTTGATAGCATCGCTTGTCATGCCTCCTTTTCCTTTCCCTCCATTATCTTTCCTCTGAAGATTTCTTCTACACTTCCTGTAACAGGGGCAATGCTGGAAATGTCTAATCTTGCTGCAAGGACTCTCATCACACTATCTTTATTGAGGAGCAAAGAGCCATATCAAATGATTCAATATTGCATTGGAAAGGCTAACCTTATAGTCTTAGAACCAGATTCTTAACAAATAAAATTCAAGTTCAGCTTTATTCTCAAGACAACTTAATAATTCAGTAGGACTAAATCTGAAATTGAGATAATTCTGTCAGAGTGGACCTAAAACTTATCTCCCACATCCTTAAAACAGGAGACTTCTACATGAATGACAGTAAATCTGGGTAAGGGGAAGAGAATCATAGAAATAATGTTTAATCTTCAGTGAGAACAAATGTAAAAGATTGAAATTTTTTGTATACTGGTAAATGCCAAAGCTGATTACCTCTTCCTTCAAGCAAATGGAAAAGACCTCTTGTTTATTCTTTAGATATGATGATTTGACCATAAGAAAACTGGATTTTCTTATATATTTTCTAGTCAGGTTAACATTTACCTTTGTAGGTCCAAAATAAATTTCACTAAACAAAAACATTTAATTATTTAATAATTGATTGAGAAATCAATATCTTGAAGAACTATCTTGCACTCCTCTGTTCAATGCAGCATTATTCAGAGTAACCAAGATACGGGAACAACCTAAGTGTCTCTCAGTGGATGAATGGATAACAAAGGGGTGGTGTGTATACACAATGGAACAGTATTCATCCATTAAAAAGAAGGAAATCTTTCCACTTGCAACAAGATGGACAAAACTGAAGGGCATTATGCTAAGTGAAATAAGCCAGAGAGACAGAGAAGACAGATACTGTATGGTACCACTTACATGGTGAAATTAAGAAAAAAAAAAATCTGAACTCATAAAAACAGAGGAGAATGTAGTTGCCAGGGGCTAGGAAACTGGAGGAGAGACGGACAGGTTGGTGAAAGGGATCACTTTCAGTTAGAAGATGAATAAGGTCTAAGGATCTAAAGTACAGTGTGGTGACTATGGTTAATAATACTGTACTCTTTCCGCCATCTTTCTATGCCCCTACAATCGTGCGCATGAATGTCCTGGCAGACGCACTCAAGAGCATTAACAATGCTGAAAAGAGAGGCAAATGCCAGGTTCTTATCAGGCCATGCTCCAAACTCATCGTCCCATTTCTGACTGTGATGATGAAGCATGGTTACATTGGCGAATTTGAAATCATCGATGATCGCAGAGCTGGGATAATTGTGAATCTCACAGGCAGGTTAAACAAGTGTGGAGTGATCAGCCCCAGGTTTGATGTACAACCCAAAGATCTAGATAAATGGCAGAATAATCTGCTCCACTCCCGCCAGTTTGGTTTCATTGTACTGACAACCTCAGCTGGTATCATGGACCGTGAAGAAGCAAGATGAAAACACACAGGAGGGAAAATCCTGGGATTCTTTTTCTAGGGATGTAATATGTTCATACAAATAAAATGCCTCACTGGAAAAAAAAATAATACTGTATTGTAACTTAAAATTTGCTAAGAGAGTAGATCTTAAGTATTCTCACACATAAAAAAAAGTAACTGTGAAGTGATGGATGTGTTCACTTGATTGTGGAAATCATTTCACACATTTCACAATTTATACTTCAATGAGCTAATAAACACATAAATACATAAATAAATACAAACCTTAAAATAGATTTTAAAAACATCTGTATATGTCTCAAGAAACACATTTTGATGAATTTTACAATATACTTGATTTTAGTGAGATTGGAGCATTAAATATAGACAAAATAGTCTTTTCTTCTTCCAAAGGTTTACATATAAGAACTCCTCCTGTGTTTATCCTGAACATCAGTTCTATCAGAAATTTTGGGGACCAGGACTATTTGATCTATTTTAAAAAATAAAAACTAGAAGAGTTGATGATGTCAACCTATGTCCTATAGGAAAACTTAGAAAGGAGATGGGCCAATCAAGTGTCCTGCTAATTATCCTAATGGAGGAATAGGGGAAACCTCATCTTTAATGCCTCCCCTAAGAGACATACAGAACATTTATTAAAATTCCTTAAAATGTTTCTGTGAGATAACTTCTAGCACAAACCCTCTAAGGTAAAAGAATATTTTATGAACCTAGAAATGTTTGGCTTTGGGGATGACACTGAAAATCAGGTATGGTTCTTCTGGCAAATTGGTTTCCTCTGACTTTAGAGTGGAGGATCAGTTGACTAGAAAAGGCATGTTAAGAAACTAGATGTTTTCTTTGTGGTTATAGTGTCTGGAAAAACCTTGTTCATACATCATGGACAATGAGGGTCATAAAATAAAGATTGTCATATTGGTCACAAAGGCATTATTTGAGCACAGTCCTTGTCTTCTGTCCCATCTGAAAGTGAAGTCTTAACTCTGGTCCACCTTCTGATGGGCTAGAAGCAGCATTGCATCTGGAACCAGACAGCCAATATAAGCAAGGATAGCATTTGACCCTGCTGCTAATTTCCTTTAGGAAACATTTTCTATGGTCAGTTTAACACTACATGTGACTATTCAAGGGAGGAGTTACATGCTACAAAGACATGTCCCTATCTTATAAACGTAGAGCTAGCAAGTGAATACTAAAAAGGAGGTCTTCTTTTCAGGGATCTAGGAAAGATACATTCTTACTAGGAATACTTAAAGTTAAGTTTGCCTTACTATCAAATTGAAAAAGGAGAATTGAGGTAATACCAAAGAGGTGGAAAAGGCTTATGTGTTTGAATTAACTAGATTATTTACACATAGTAAACTTTTTGAATGTCTCTACATTCATCTATGGATCACCAATTGATCTCATAAATCTATTAGAAATTTTGGTTTTGAAAACCTTTACTAAGTTTGGGAAATTAATAGAGATTTCACTATTAATAGAGAGTTGTTCCGGGAAGAAAAGGAACGGTGAGTGAGATGATGGGGAAAGCCAGGGGAAAATACCAACTACTCCATTCACCAAATTGTGTGCCACTTCTGCACTATCCAGAATTGGTGAGTGGAATTTACATTCCCGAGCTCCACTAGCAGGGCCATTTGCAGGAGAGGAGAGAGAGATGCCTGTGTGTCACTTTCAGTGGGTGAGACTTCCCTACCCTCTCACCTCTGCCTCTGGCCTAATACAGATGATCATGATGACCTTGGTCTTACAGAAGATGGTGGGACCAAAAGTGCAAAATGGCTGGAATGAGCGATAAATGAACTTTATTCATATTGGTTTCTTTGGAAGAGTACCTAGTTTTTCCCTAATCAATATATGAAACATTTTTAACTTAAAATTATAGTTGGCTTGACTCAAGATTGAAAGAGAACATCCAAAATCATTGCCCCTAAAATCAGAGAACATTCCACCACCAGAATCCATCCCCACAACAGTGACATTTCTTGCCCTCTGTGGTCCCCATTTTTATTTCTCTGAAGTTAGTACCACCCAGCAGTATACTCTGTGTTCTACACAACAAAGCAGATAGTTTTGTGCTCTTGAAATATCCAGTTTGTTTATATTTTGTAGTTTTACAAATAGCAGCATATAATATGTAGAAAAATCTGATATTCATCAAGCTGTGTCAACACCTTTTCTTTATTTTTAATTCCTTAACTTTACTATATCTTTTGATTCTCCCACTCTAGCAAACTTATCATGAAGTTGTGAAAATGAGAAATGGATTTACTATTGTCTACTTATAACACATGGCGTCAGCTAGGTCAAACTATCAGGCCATTGATGATACAAAAGTCTATAGTTAGGAAGATAGTTATCTAAATTGTGCTTTCTATCAACGTGTTGTTCTGTTTTCACAAAGACTAATCAGAATAATCTGATTCTTGACTAGAGAAGTACTACACATCCTGTGAAATGATTATACCCTAATAGTCTACTATGGGAATAGAAATGTCTGGATTAGATGATGGATGTTGGAAATATCATGCATTTGTAATTCAAACCAATAGGTCTAACTCCTGAATGCAGTGTTGAAATAGATGGAATCAGTTTGACTTGACAATTGCTTATTCCCTAATCTCCTTTCCTTCCTTTCTGGCCACATGTGTTCTTTATTCTTCACACAATCACTTCCCTTGACTGCTTACTTCTGATGAACCCTGGCCCTAGTACAGCAATTGCCCAAGGCTTCTGTCCTTTGGACCATGATTAAAATCACCTCACTTTCCATTTCCCTCTTCCCAAATAGTCCTCCCCATAAATACTTGTATTATCTCAGAGCCAAATGTTAGAGGGAAAACTGTTTGATATGGGAGAGGGTTAGGGTGGTACCATGGTTTAGAATCTGCAGTTAGACCCCAAATTTCTTCTTAGTAGCTGGATGACATTTGGGTCAGTCTTGAGGCTCAATTTAGTCATCCATAAAATGGGGATAATAATGCCTAAATCACAAGGGAAGCACTTACCACAGTGATTAAACATAGTAATTCTCTATAAATAGTAGCTATTTTTGTTATCATTTTCAGGAGGCTTTGTCTTATAGAAGACCCTTTTCAGAGCCCAAATTAAACTCTTCTTGGTTAATTTTATCATAGAAACACAATGATAAAGTGAAGTAAAGTATCTTAATTACAACTTGAGAAATTTTATAAGGTAAGAGGATGGGAAGAGGAATAGGTCACATAGGTAATAACTGAAATCATGTCTCTAAAACCTGCTCTTGTTTCTGGAAGAGAAACTCCATGAAGCTCAGGTAAGTGCTTCTCAATATCGTCATCACTCTGTGGGAAAACTGGTCAGTCTGCCTGGGACACTCCCTGATCCTTCCTGAACAGGTTAATAGCTACTCACACCTCAACACTTAGCTCAAAGTCATTTCATTCAGCAGGCCTCCAGTGACCTCTTGATAGCAGGTCAGCTACCCCTCCTGCTGTGGATCCTTTCTTGATGAGGTTCTAACAAATCACACTTTACCGTAATTGTTCTTAGCCTCCCACCCCTGACTGTAAGATCCTCGAGAACAGGGCTTTTGTTTGACATTGTATTCTTTGTGTCTAGTGCAGTTGTTAGCCCAGAAGAGACATTTAAAACATTGGTGAATGACTAAATAAACACATTCAGAGATTGACAAAGGCAGGCAGCTGAGGGAGAAATGTATGGGAAATAGGTTAAATAAAAAGTAAGAATAAACTTACATTTAAAATATATTGGCACAGAGATGTGAAGACTTCAAGGGAACATCATGTCTGACTGTCTTTTTGTCTTTCTTTCTAGAGAGCAAGGGAACATCTTGTCTGACTTTATTATTTATTTATTTATTTATTTATTTATTTATTTATTTATTTACAGAGAGAAAGAGCATGATCCGAGGGAGAGGGGCAGGCAAAGAGGGAAAGAATATCTTAAGTAGGCTCCAGGCTCAGCACGGAGCCCAATCCCATGCCCTTGCGATCATGACCTGAGCGAAATCAAGAGTCAGTCACACAGTGGACTGAGCCATGCAGGCACCCCCCTCATGTTTGACTTTAAGAAGGCTATAAATTCATTGCCTTATATTTGTTCAATCATCAAATAGTAGCTGACTGCTTCTGATAGGTTCTGAGGACACAAGGGAGAGAAACAAGACTCCTGACCTCACAGAGCTCAAAACAAAGCAGAGAAAATAAGGGTGTTAACAAATAACAATGTGATGTGGTTATTGCCACACAGTGGAGGGAGCATTCGGCTAACTCAAGGTTAATAACATCTGAGTTAAATCTGAAAGGTGCACGCAAAGGGAAGTAAAGAGCTAGACAGAATGACCTCTGCAAACATATTTCATTTTTATCATGTGTTTCCCGGTCCAGCATAAACTGGCTGCATAAGGATGAGGAATGCATGGCTCACAGAACTGAAGCTTCTGGTGGAGACTTCAGGAATGCTTAGGTCAAGAGGCTCAAATATTGTCTTCAGACATCTCTGTCTCTGTTTCTGTCTCTGTGTCTCAATCTCTCCTCCTGACTCTGCTTTTTGCTTTGTTGATATTTCCTTTCTTGATTTTTGCTTAATGAGACACGGCAGCCATGAGCAGCTCCAGATACCCCCTCCAGATTACTATCTCACAAATCCTAGTAGAATTACAAAACTCCGTCTTCCTTTTGGCACCAGCAAAGCCCTAGAATATAGTCACATTTACCTGGCTCATAATATGCCCATTTCTTAACAAGTTAGTGCAGCCAGAAAGAGAAACTACTCTGCCAGGGTGCTTGAATCATCTGTGTACCTCTGGAATCTAGGGTGAGGGCAAGCCCATCAATTCACATGGCCTGTAAATGGGAAGCTGTGTCAATGGAAAAATGTGGGGAGGAGCCAATGCTCCACATGACAGGGATGGACATCAGACAGGCAAAAACCAGTGTGTATTATTAAACACACACTCTCGCAGAAAAACACACACTGGTGGACCTTAATGACATTTCTTTCATGTGTCTGTCTTCCATAACAAACTTATTAAATATTTTAATATTATTCCTGTAAACATATCCTTATATATTATACCACACACTCATATAAATAAACACAAACATACATAGCAAATCACAAGTTAAAACACATGATAAAAGCTTAACAATAACAACAATTTACCTGTGGAATACCATAAATATCATACTTTTGGGATTTGGTAGAATTTATCCTAGCCAAAGTGCTTTACACTTTAAAAAAATTAATATTTATTTTTGAGAGAGAGAGAGCCCACACGAGCAGGGTAGGAGCAAAGAGAGGGAAACAGAGGATCCAAAGCGGGCTCCATGCTGACAGCAGAGAGCACAACAGGGGCTCGAACCCACCAACCACAAGATCACAACCCGAGTGGAAGTTGGACACCCAACGGACTCAACCACCCAGGTGGCCCCAAAGTCCTTTATACTTTGATTACTCACTACCTGCATTACTACTGGCTCCCTCATGTATGGCCTACAGCTGTCATTATCAAGTGTGATGATTGTGAGCACTCATTTGCTAGGGATCACTGCATTTTTTTTAAAACTGGAAAAGGTCTTAAAGACCATACTGTTTATCCTTATATTCTACAAATAAGAAATGAAGCCCAGAGAGGTTCGATACCATGCAAAATTTACAGATTTGTTGATGCACCAGTTTCCTTAAGTAAAACTATACATGACACTTCTCCATAGAAAGGTAATTGCAAATGAGGCTATCTCCCTACTGTTTTGTGCATATGAAAACCCGCAAAAGTAAAGAAGAGCAAGGCAGCCCCTTTTCTGCCAGTATGAAAACCCTCCAATATAAAACACCTAAAAATATTACAACACACACACACACACACAATTTGAAAGCAAGAGAAGACTTTATTTTTCCTTTTCATTATGATTTAGAAAAAGTCGTGGTCATTTTAAGGATCCTAATGAGTAGCAATTTATGGGAGAGCTTGACCATGTGCGAAAACAAGGACCAGTCACTTGACTTTTGCCCCTGCAAATTCTTCATGAAATGTGACAAGCTTTTCCCGTGATATATTTCTACTTCTGTTTTAAATACCAGAAGAAATGGGTGAAAATTAAAATGTAACATCCATTTTATGTGTTTCAAATACCAATCAGCATATTCCATGAGACTAACTCAAATAAGGCTCTACAGAGAACTACTATTGTCCATGTATTCTTAGCCAGGACAGAGAACACGCAGCATGGTAATTTAAATTAATTTATATTTATTGTGACATAAAGTGGTCATATAAAGGGGAAAAAAGTGAGAATCATTGCTGTGTTGTATAAATGGAAAACAATAACAGAAGGAATATCAGTAAAAATCAAAATAATAAACCAAGTATATGTTGTTTTGTCAACTTCTACATATGAAAGTTTTGCTATTTAACATGGGTGTTACACCACCAATGATATTGAACTCTTAAAAGATTTAATAGTACATTTTCTTTTTCTTAGGAACATAATTTTGAGCTCAAGAAATTATCAGCAAACATATAAGATAGGCATCCCCTATAGAAAATAATTCTAAAACCTGAATGTAATCTTAGATTGTTTTCATTTTTCAAAACCCTCTAATTCTTGAATCCCTGGATTACAGTCTATCCTACTAATATTCCTCCCTCTTTTTGGAAGTTGTTTTAATGTTTGTAGTTGACTTTAATGGTAGGTGTGACTTGATGTATTAATAATCTTATATTTTTATTCTCGAGGTTACTCCACCCTTGCTCAGGAATGAACCATTATTCTCTGCGATGTGGTTTTAAGAGAACACGTTCTTCAGTTAATTTTCTTTGACTTGACTTTACCATGATATCAAAAGAGAAAAAATCCCCGTAGGCATTCACTGTTATATTTCACTCTAATTACAGAATTCTTCAGCAGTATACTCTGAAACTTTAACTTTCTGAAATGGATGTTTTTGGGGTAGATTAAGGTGACAGCTATAACGCTGGGTAGGGCTTTGAAGTGTTTAAAAATTCCTCCCCACAAGATAAGCCTGAAGCTGAATTTCAGCCAAGAGTCTGTAATTGCCTGAAAGTGTGATGTTTTCCATTTGTTTCTTCAGAGTGTTTTCCACTTTATCCACAGAGGCAATGTTTTCCTATTCCAAGCCTCATCTTTTCCACAAAAATTTCCTATCCTAAAGAGATTTTAGTGCATCTATCTCAGAGAAGGCAAATATGTTATGATGGTATCAGCCAACCAGTCATTATCTAATCACCTATTAGATGTATTTTTAGTGCTTTTAGAGAAATATGATTGCTACAAGTTTGCCTTCCTTAGACAAGATGAACCCTCATGAAACTATTAGGAAACAGTACTAGCTTAATGTGTCCTCTAAAGGCCAATTGGAAGAAATGAAACAAAGGATAACTGCAATTGTGTCAAAAAAAAAAAGTCCATCGAAAGTCAGCTAGAGTTTATAATTGTTTTTAAAACAACTTTACTAAGATATATTTTTCATATTATACCAACCATCTATTTCAAATGTATAATTTTTAGTCAGTTTACTCAGTGGTACAACCGTCTCCATAAATCAGTTCTAGAACATTTTCATCCCCTCAAGAAGATCCCTCATGACCTTTTACAGTTAATCCCCATTCCCACCCCCAGGCAGCCACTAATCTACTTTCTGTATCCAGAAACTTGCTTTTTCTAGGCATGTCATATAAATGGAATCATAAACTATGTAATCTCTTCTGTCCAGCTTCTTTCACTTAGTAATGTTTTTGAGATTCATCTGTGATGCAACATCTGTCATTATTTGTTTCTTTTTAGTGATGAATAGTATTCCACTGTGTGGAATGAGTTTTAGTGGCAATTGTTTTAAAAATATGGTTTTTTGCAGTGCCTTAAAAGCTATAAAGGTTGATGGATGAATTAAGCCTTCTTTCCCCCAAACAATCAGTTAGCACAAGAGATCCCATGACTAAAAGGGGCTTGAAAAATTCACCTAGGGGATGCTGCATACTCCATTCATGCAATAATTTACCAAATACTTACTGAGGTCCTATACTCAATAGAACCTCTGCTGTCCACTGAGAAGAGAGTAGGGAATAAAGGAGGCATCATTTCTGTGCTTATGGCCCCAATTATGGTCCTTTAGGGGAGATGAGCTTTAAACAAATAATTAAACAAATATGCTTTGATTTAAATTGAGATAAATGCTTCAACAAAAAAAGTGCAGGGTGCAGTAAGAATGAGTAATGGAGGCATCAAGCCTAGTCTGAGACTCGGGAAAGATTTCCCTGTAGGAGTTATATTTAAGCTGAGATTTGAAGGACAAAATATTTGGACAGGTTTACTAAAAATGAGGAGGAGAGATTTCTGCTCAAAGAACAGACTTGGGGAGGATTAATGCATTCCAGGAACTGAAGGGCTGCCAGGGCGGCACAAGTGTGATGCTGGCATAAAGGGGGTGGGTATGATGCAGGAGAGGGCTGGGGAAGTAGCAGAGGCCAGGCTGTGTGACTTCATGGTCACTGTAAGGTTTTGGATTTTATCTTGAGGGCAAAGGATGCCATTGAAATGTTTGAGGCCAGAGACTGATATGATTATATTTGTGTTTTCAAAGAAAATAGTAACTCTGTTGCATGAAGGATAGATATTTGAGCAACCACAATATTGTAACAAATTGGGATAATGAGCTCACTATTAAGTTTCACATGTTATCTGCTCGCTGATAACTAAGCATCCCCATTTTCTAGAATGGTGCCTGCTATGTAATAGGAACTCTTCTGGATATTTATCCAAAAAATTGAAATCAGGATCTTGAAAAGATATCTGTATTCCAGCATTCATTCCAGTATTATTTACAGTAGCAAAAATTTGGAAATAATATATGTCTATCAGTGAATTGATGCATAAGGAAAATGTGGCATGTACATGCACTTGAATATTATTCAGCCTTAAAAAAGGAAATCTGACCATGTGGGACAACATGGATGGATCTGGAGGACCTTATTCTAAATAAAATAAGCTAATCACAGAAGAACAAATACTACATGATTCTCCATATATGAGATAGAGATAGAGCCAAAGGCAGAGATGGAGATAGACAGAGATAGAGACAGATAGAAACAGATAGAGATAGATAGATGGATAGAGATAGAAATCCCTACTCATCAGGGAAATACAAATCAAAACCACACTGAGATACCACCTCACGCCAGTCAGAGTGGCTAAAATGAGCAAATCAGAGAACTCTAGATGCTGGCGAGGATGTGGAGAAACGGGCACCCTCCTGCACTGTTGGTGGGAATGTAAACTGGTACAGCCCCTCTGGAAAACAGTGTGGAGGTTCCTTAGGAAACTAACAATAGAACTCCCCTATGACCCAGCAATAGCACTGCTAGGAATTTACCCAAGGGATACAGAAATGCTGAGGCATAGGAGCACATGTACCCCAATGTTCATAGCAGCACTCTCCACAATAGCTAAAACATGGAAAGAGCCTAAGTGTCCATCAACAGACGAATGGATCAAGAAGATGTGGTTTATCTATACCATGGAATACTACATGGCAATGAGAAACAATGAAATCTGGCCATGTGTAGCAACATGGATGGACCTTGAGGGTGTTATGCTGAGCGAAATAAGTCAGGCAGAGAAGGACAAATACCATATGTTTGCACGTATAGGAGGATTAGGAGGAACTTGACGGAGGAACAAGGGGGAGAAGAAGGGCGGAAATGGTGGGGGAAAGGGAGAGAGGCAAACCATGAGAGACTCTTGAATGCTGACAAAAACTGAGGACTGATGGATGTGGGGGGGAGGGGGGATGGGCATGGAGGAGAACACTTGTGGGGATGAGCACTGAGTGTTATGTGGAAACTAATTTGACAATAAACTATTTGTAAAAAAAAAAATTAAAAATATAACTACCAAAACAAAGAAAAAAAAGAAATATAGATAGATGGATAGATAGAGATATAATATAGAGATAGATAGAGATAGAGATAGAAATAGACAGAAATAGAGATAGAGATAGATTGAGATAGAAATGGGTGAGAGTAGAATGGTGGTTGCCAGGGACTGGAGGAGGGGAAATAGGAAATTGCTATTCAGTGGGTACAAAGGTTCAGTTATACTAATGATTTATTGTTGTACAACATTGTGCCTATAGCTAACAATACTGTATAGTGTACTTAAAATTTGTTAAGAGGGTAGATCTCATGTTAAATATTCCTCCACAATAAAAAATAATTGTTGAACAAATGAATAAAAAAATAATAAGCAACATCCCCAGATTTAGGAATAGCCTACTTTTCTTATAAATTAGAAGGGATTCTTGATTACCTCAATAATGAACTTATTTTCATCATTTGCCCACTAATATGTTTTATTGAGTGGGAGAGAAATGAGTGAAGTGAGAGCTAGCATGTCAGAAATAATGAGTAAACTTGAGTTTGGGCAGGGAATGCATATTTCTTCCATCACATGTAATGGCAAGAGAAATGGTGAGGATTTCTGAGGTAACTCACGGTAGATCTACATCACATAGGATAATGAATGCTAACTTCTGTTCAGTTAGAAGGGAAAATCTTCTAACCCAAATCAAACAAAACAAACCAATAGACCACTGATTATTAGAGGAAGATTATAGAGAAACAAATAGATTTTTCCAGGGTTTCTGAATTTTGCTACTAGTAAAACTGTATGGAGTCATTACATCAGGCCTGCTCAACACCTGCTGAGCAATGTCTTCCTTCATCAACCTTAAAATTGGTTCTTTCATCTCCAAACTGTGCAAAATGTAAAAACATTTCCCTCTGCCCTGGACTCTGGTTGCTAGAAACAGACTCAGAAACCTGTTGCTGACATTTTTACCAGGAATACTAGTTACACTGTCTTCTCAAAGCAGAGAACTAACATCCTGGGATGGCAAACTTAATGACAGCCTTTATTATTAGTGCCAATTTTAGAATATTTTAGAAGTCACTGCTTTAAAACATACATGAACTGTTTTAGAATTTATTGTGTGAAAAATCTTGGCTACCTACTTTCCTTCATTCATCAAAAACTTAGAATGAATTTATACCAGGCATGAAATGTCTCTTTGGATTTTTACTAATAGATTAATGATGCTAATAAACATTCAGGCAAACCAAGAAAAAATGGTGGGACGTTTATTAGACTCACTTCTAAGAACCTGTTAAAAATAAATGGAATCATTTAATGATTGAATGTACCTGTTTACATTTCAAAGCTGATTAACTTAAATTTAATCTTTGTTTTCTTTCATTAGATGCTGTGGAAGTTCTCTGTCATTACTTTAATTAGATGCATTAATAAGGTTTTAAGACACCTCTGCACAGAACTATATGCAAATTCAAGAGGATGAACCTGAATCTGGTAAGGTAAAAGTCCTGTTTCTAATGTGTTAACTGAAGGCCGGTTACTTTTTTTTTAGTCTTTTTTATATTCTTTTTAATGTATGTATGTAAGTGTTTACTAGAATCAATAAGAAATCTTAATCCATTTTAGTTCTCATTTGGATCTCTATAATGTACTGAAGCTCCCAGGAGAAACTCAAGATCTTTATCTGCATTTCATATAATGAACCTAAACACTATGGTGCTGAGAATAAAGACAAAAAATTAAGTAAGCATGGATTTGCTCCTGCAGGAAAGAAAGAAGACTGCATATATACCCATAACACAAATTCCTTTTTAAGTAGATATTCGAGTCTTATTTATCTCAAAGGAGCATAAAAGAGAACTTGAGGTTCATTTTAGAATCAGCTGTCTCTTTAGAACTAGATGAGTACTTAGAAGCTCTTGAATTATAAGCCAGATTAGCCCATCTGAGATTTGGAGGTGTCGTGGATTCTTTGGGTTAAAATTTAAGATCAGTGTGAAAATTTTGCAAAGCTAGGTTTGCTGTCTGAATGACATTGTATTTGACCTATCACTAACTCAAAAATTCATGTGTTTACACATAGAAATAACAGAGATCTGTGAAAAGCATTTTGGTATTCAGTGTTGTGAAGCTTGTCTTGAGCCTTAAAGGAATGCTAACTTTGATTTTATTAGTGATAATTTTAAATGAATTCATGTAATTTTCTTTCATTTGGGAATCACCGTTTTCTTACACACCTGCCTAACAGAACTGGAACATTAAACTAAGATTTATAAATATGTAATTGGTGGCATATATCCGCATGAACTATAAGGTTCTTTCTTAAGAAGAATTCTATAATAAATGACTTCTATTAAAATGGTCTAATTAGTTTTAAGTATTTAACCAGCATTAACAGAGAGATTCAAAACCCACCCTACCTAGACTGCATATTAGCTTATAATGACTTAGGAGTAATCAGCTTTCCCTGATGGCTTCACAAGGAAAAGAGGAAATAAAAATAAAACAGTTTTAGAACCAGGTAACTAATTATACACAGATTATTTGTAAACAGCTTTTCTGCTTCAAACAAAAGAAATAAGCTTAGTTGAACCGAACTGGAGCTCTCACTGCCAAACCCACAACAGAACCATTTTCTTAAAAGAATAGTCCTATATTATGGATGAGTAAGACACCAAGCTGGGCAGTGATCAAAAAACAAACTGATATTTGCTCTCTAACTAATTTGAATGGCTGGGCTTTGGAGCAGCTGGGATGGAGTTTGTATTTTTTTTTTTTTTAAAACAGAGGCCTTTGTCTGAATTCCCAGTGAGATGCTGGATTATAAACAAATGCATTCTTCCCCACCTCCTTTCTAGTAGCTATACAGCTTTTCAAGGAAGTCTTTGCTTCTGTCATTCTTTCCTGATTTGAAGGGTTCTTGGAATCCATAATAAATGCAATTGGAGAAATTGTCTGAAAATCTTGAGCTAGGGTTTCATGTCTTCATTGGCAATGGTCTTCACTTTAAAGTTATTTCTGGAGTAAAATCAGACCCATGTTTGCTTTGAAACTAATTGCGTGTCCATTTTGTTTCTTGTTATCATTATATTAATTGAAGTTCTGTAGTAGTCACTAGTGGTTATTGTATGTCAGGTAATGAGTTAGTACTAGACTCTCGCTCTCACTTTCATCAATACCCCTATAAAGCACATATAATTATCCATGTTTTAGAGATAAGAAGACTCTGACTTGTTGAGGTTAAGAACTTATTCAAGTTAAGGGCAGTTGGGTGGCTCAGTCAATTGGGTGTACAACTTCAGCTCAGGTCATGATCTCTGGTTCGTGAGTTCAAGTCCCACATCAGGCTTTGTGCTGACAGCTGAGAGCCTGGAGACTGCTTCCGATTCTGTGTCTCCCTCTCTCTGCTCTTCCCCTGCTCACGTTCTGTCTCTGTTTCTCAAAAGTGAATAAACGTTAAAAAATTTAAAGAAGAAAAGAACTTATCCAGGTTAAACAACAAGAAAGTGGGAAGGCAGAAATGGTTCCATGTCTGCCTCACTCATGTGCAACATGCTCTGAATCATTGTGCTACAGAAGAGAAAATATGTTCATGATCTTTGCTTCTGAAATAAGTAAAAACAAAATTGGTTGCTCCAGATGACAAAGATTTTGAACACAGTGAGGGTTAGTTATATGAAGGCCAGAATGCAGAAGCCTGTACCAAGGTGTTATGTTTGTTCTCCTTGTGGGGCGCCTGGGTGGCTTAGTCGGTTAAGCGTCCGACTTTAGCTTAAGTCATGATCTCACAGTTTGTGGGTTCGAGTCCCACGTCGGGCTCTGTGCTGACTGCCAGCTCAGAGCCTGGAGCCTGTTTCAGAGTCTGTGACTCCTTCTCTTTCTGACCCTCCCCTGCTCACGCTGTCTCTCTCTCTCCTAGAAATAAATTAAAAAAAAAAAAAAAAAAAAAAGTTTGTTCTCCTTGTATTTTGCCCAGAATCTGCACTGTAATCAACAATCGTGTCCACATTCTCAAAAATTTGGTTCATGGAGGGGACCTGGGTGACTCAGTTAGTTGAGCATCTGACTCCGGCTCACAGTTCATGAATTTGAGCCCTGTGTTGGGCTCTGTGCTGACAGCTCAGAGCCTGGAGCCTGCTTTGGAATCTGTGTTTCCCTCTCTCTCTGCTCCTCCCCCACTCACCCTCTATCTCTCTCTCTGTCTCTCTCAAAAATAAACATTAAAATTTTTTTTTAATTAAATAAATTTGGTTCATGGAATTGCTTTGCAATGATTATGGATTTATTTACCCATATCCTGGTTCATAAGTGATGTCTTTTTCACTCAAAATTCTTCAGAAGAAAAGCTTTTAAAATGAAGCCTTGCTGGAGGTCATCTTTCACATACAATTGAGTCCTCTGGGGACTGAGAGGAGCAAAGTGTACTATGGTGGTCTAGAACAATAGAAGTCTTGTAGCCATATATGCCGGACTTTGATCCAATTCCTCTTACTGAACAATTTGCTTAACTTGGGTTCAGATTGGTCAGTCTGGAAAATTTTGGGTGAAAATTAAATTTGAGAGTGCATGTATATAATCACTGTGAGGTGTTGAGTTTCTGCCATCAATTCTATTTCTCTCCTTTATTCTTCCTCCATATCAGTCTTCCATCTTTATTTTCTCTTTCTGTCTTATTTCCTCCATTCTCATTCTCATTGTGTTTTTCCTCCTCATCATTGATTTGATATGGGGGAAAGTAGGGAAAATGGTTTCTAAATTCCCTGAAAGTAATTCTATTCTGCTACTTATGATGGTCACATTGCATAGCCTGCCTTCAAATTGTCATCTCCAGTTTTTAAAAATAATGGACATCTAAAAAATGGCCATTAAGGAGAATTCATTGAAAACAGATTCCACATTTTAGCATAAATATTCCATTTTGTTGATGTTTTGACCAAAAAAATGTTACTTTTGTACAACAACATTGCATGTGAGCAATTATCACTAAATATGTGACTTTTTTAGAATGATCATGAGGAATAGTTTTGCTAAAATGTTCTATGGCCTCATTAATTTTTCTAGTATTCTTTTGAATTGTATAGCACATGACCATTCTTTTTGCTGTTCTCTCTTTCAGTTAAAAACTGGTAGGGGCTTAGGTCATGATCTTGCGGTCCATGAATGTGAGGCTTGCATCTGCCTCTGTGCTGACAGCTCCGAGCCTAGAGCTTGCCTCAGCTTTTGTGTCTCCCTCTCTTTGCCCCTCCTCCTCTCACAGTCTGTATCTCTCTCTTGCTCAAAAATAAACATTTAAAATAATTTTTAAATAGCTGGTAGGGATGAATCCACATTTTGGGGGTCTCTAAGAATAAGAATACAATATTATGAAAATAAAATCGTTAAAAAGTGAGTACTCACTTAGAATGAGCAAAGGAATCATAATAAACTACAAATGAGAAAAATCTAGCAAATGTCCCATACATTATAAAAGCCAGAAAAATTACAAAATATTTCTTGTTAATTCACTGCTTGATGTACATCTGTAATGATTTTTCCTACTTTTCTGGCTACTTTATTTTGATTGCCTCTTTATCTGACAGTGATTTTATGTTTTCCGTAGTGAATGGAAATATATTTTAGTTTTTCCTCTAGCATGACTGTTTTCTATTATCGATAGTTTATAAGATTTTGTTTCAGCTCTACTACTTGATATCGCTTAATTCAAATATCTTTTAGGGGATATGTTAAATTTTGGAAAAGCCTCTGTCAAGGTTTTTGTTTGCTTGTTTATTTGTTTGTTTTTCATATCTAAGCTGTAAGATTTGGAGTACTTTTCCATAGAGCAGCTCTGGCTCCAGCCAATTATTTTCATTTGGGACTGGTTGCCCTGTGTTATTGAAAATCTTAGCATGACCCTGATGTGCACATTTTAGGTGAAATTTCCTCATTTTGAAATGTTAACATTGAATTCAGGTTTTTAAGAAACACTATGCGGATAAGCAAAATTTGTCTGTAGGTCTATACAAAGGAAAGTAAGACATTACATTTTTGCTTAATTTTTTATTTTCTATTTATTTTTTATTTTATGTGTGTTACTTTTTATTTTATTCTTGGCATTTATAGTTCTGTTCTCTCATACTAAGAATTTTTAAGAAGAAATATTATATCACTTTGTACCAATATATAACTTTAAAATCCTCACAGCTTCATTTTATATATTTATAATGCTCATATTTTGATGTCAAAAGGGAAATGTAGAGGGACTATGAAGGGGTGAAAAATTAATACTAAGTCTCATACTGAGTGGTAAAATATTGAAAGATTTCTCCTGATATTAGCAAGAAGGTAAAGATTTTTCCATCACTTTTTCTATTGAAAATCATATGAGGGACTTCCAAGCGTGAGGCCCATTCAATTCCTTTTCCACCAGTTTTTTTTTTTCCAATTTCTCTTCTGCTTTTTTGTTTTGTTTTAGTTTTTGTTTTTGTTTTTCCTGAGGCATATGTCCAAAGGGACATATTGACTATGACTCTCTACTGCAGGGTTCCAAAAAGCTTTCATTTGAAAAAAACCTTTCTCAACCCAAAGCATAAAAATAAAAACATAGAAATCTTCAAAACTACTGCTCTGACTACCATTGTTATAATGTGTGCCTTTTTGATTGGGACTAAATTCTCCAGTTGTTTTGTTTTTTGTTTTTATTTTTTTAACCTGAATCCTTTCCTCTTTTTCTATATCCCTCTTAAATTTTAATAATAAAACATTCTGTTAAGTCTCATACAATTTCATAAACAAAATTCAAAAGCTATATTTTGTATTTTAAAATTACCTTTATAATAATAATGTGTATTTATTATTATTACATGAAGTCCATCCACTGCAAGCTCCATCTCTCTCTCTCTGTCTCTCTCTCTCTCATAGCTTTAATAAAGCATGAAGAATGTATAAATGAGAAATGAAATGTCTGCATTCCCTGCAGTACTGGATATCTGCTGCCGCATAACAAATTATCCAAATATGTAGTGGCTAAAAACAACAAACATTCATTATCTCATAGTTTCTGTGGATCAGGAAGTCAGAAGCGGCTTAGCTGGGTGGTTCTCAAGAGAGCACAAGCAGGGTGTTGGCCTGGGTCGCAGTCATCCAAAGATTTGACTACGGCTAAAGGACCTGCTTCCAAGTTTACTTCCAGCCACATGGCTGTGGGCAGGCGGCGTCAGTTCCTCAGGACTGGTGGTTGGAAGTCTTTCTTCAACACTTGGTGGCTGGGATCTCCCAGAGCCACTGATATAAGAAAGAGGGCAAAAGAGAAAGCAAGCAGAAAGCCACAGTGCCATTTATGACAAAGTCTTAGAAGTGACATGCATCATTGCCACTGTATTCCATGGTCACACAGACCAACCTGGTATGATTTAGAAGGGAACTGCGCAAAAAGATGAATACCAGGCTGACTACTGCACCTGACAAAGGGAATTCCTTTCATATTTCATCTTAAAGGCTCATTTTATCTTGGAAGCAATTGCTGAAAACTAAAATAGATGAACCCAAAAAAGTCTGTTATAATTTAAATCATAGCCAGTTAGCTATTTTCATAAATCTTTAACAGTAATTTTCCAATTGGCAATATAGGGCAATACTTACATTTAAATATATGTCTAAGTGTATGTCACCAATTAAAAAAATTTAACATGGAAGGATTTGATATTAGATTCCAAGTTACTTTTTTTTACATTGATATTAAAGGAAAAATGGACGAAAGGTTTATTTTCTTTCAGAATAAGTGAAATCTGCAGTGGGTGGTGTGCAAAAATTTGTCACTTTGCAATCCAAATGAAACAAACGAAATCCAGACTTATTTTGAATGAGTTAAATCAACCTGAGCCTATAGCCCAGCTACTGACTCCACCATAATTAAGTGCTAATCGTATGGGTGTGCTGTTTTGTGAGGCAGTAAACCAGTTTCCTGAGTGGATAAATAAGGAGGTTGAAAGCTGGGGAGCTTAACCTATCAAAAAACTGCAATTTTCTTGTAGAAAAAGAGCAGACCTACCTGTTTTTGCTATTAGAATAAGAGTGAAAATTCCTAAAAAGTGAAGGAATGGGTCATTTTTAAATTTGACTAAGGAGTGGGGGCATTAGTGAATGTAGAAAAGTGTTTCATATGCCCATAGTCTCTATGTTGAATGTCTTCTGTAGAATTCAGCAATAAATATATTTGTCTACTTGTCAAATACTTTCTACCTGTAAAACATCTTTTATGCAAGCACTTGAACTCAAGTGTTATAGCTGAAATGAGCTACAGATTTCATCTGGTCTACCACCAATTCCCCATCCCACTCATACAAAGAATTTTACAGATGAGCAAAACAAGATTCCAAGAAGTTAGGTAACTTGTCCAAAGCCACATATCTAATATATAAGAGCGATTAAAATTCAGATTCTGTGTTCCAGTTGGCTTGAAATTGAATCCTAGTTATGTGCATACTATTTGACCCTGGGAGATTTAAACTCTGTGCAGTTCAATTTGTTCATCAGTAAACCAATATTCTCTACCACATTCATAAATTCCACAAATATGAGGCAGGCAATGGGGATAGACTGCAATCAAAGAGTTTTTGTCTATGGAGGAAGTAAAGGCTAGTGCTATGGGAACACAGATCCCAAATCTAATTTGTCCTAAGTAGTCACATATGAGCTTTGCATGGCAATGGGAAGGTGAAGACGAAGACAGTGGTCTAGATGGACAGCTTAGCATGTGCGAAGGTCTAGAGATTATAGTAAGCAAGGCATGGCAAGGAATGGCAACATGATTGAGGCTGGAATACAGATGATCAGCTGGGGAGTTGTAAGGACGGAGGAAATTAATGTAAAGGGTTTAGCATAGTGCCCAGCCTATAATAAACATTTGGTAAATGATAGTTGCTGTCACTAATTTTAGTACTGTTATTGTTAAACAATAACAATTAGCACTACAATTGGACCTCCAAATCCCTGGTTGAAATTATCTCTGATTTCCGATGTCCTCTTTTTTTTCCCCCTCTATCAATGTGATTTACTATAGTTGTTTTTCCAGTGACAAATATCCATTGCTTACTTGCTCTTTACCAGGACCTGTTCTGCTCTAGGCATAGAGAATTCAGCAAAATAAGAAGCATAGAAGGTCTTAACTTTTCCGGAGCTTACATTATAATGGAGAAAAATGGATATAAGAAACAGGAAAATAAATAAATGAAATAATTTCCATTAGAAAAGTTCAGTGAAGCGAATAGAACTAGAGGAATGACGAGAATGGGATGTGACAGAATGAGGCGGGATTCGAGGGGGCTACGCTTCTTCAGCTAAAGGTAACCAGAAAGAACTGTCCGAGGGATAGCATTTGAGCTGAGTCCTGAAAGATGGGAGGGAGCCAGAAGGAGAGCATTTCAGGCAGAAGCCCAAGTTGGGATCCAGCTAGACTGGAGGAAAGAAGACCTTGCCTGAAATGAGAGAAGCCTGTAGGGAGCTAGAGGTTGCAGAGATACAGCATTTAGACGATAAGAAAAGGTCCTTTGTGGTAAGATTATTGGGTTTCATTTTACATATGTTGGAGAGCTTTAACTGGAGGCATGGTATGATTGGATTTATACTTTACAGTCGTTTCTCAGTAATGGAACTATTTGCACTTCAGGTTAGACGATTCTTTGTTGTGGACGGGCTAGCATATGGAACTATAGGATCTTTACAGCATCCCTGGCCTCTACCCGCTCGATGCCAATAGCAGCTCTCGTGTTGTGTAAGTCAAAATAGTCCCCAGACATTGCTGAATGTCCCTAGGCAGGCAAAATTTCTCCCAGTTGAGAACCACTGTCTTAAAATGATATCTTTGGTCACTGTGTGGAAAGCTGGCTGGAGAAGTGAGGTGGAGAGGAAGGCAAGGTTTAAACAAAGGCTACTATGAGGATATGATAGCAGTCCAGTCAAGAAAAAAAGTAACTTGATGGTGGAGGAGTAGAGACTGTGAAAGAAAAGCAGGATATATTTTGAATAGACAGAAAGTATTTTGGAGGTCAAACTGACACAACCTGTGTCGAGTGATGCATCAACCATACATCTCGATCTCTCTGAAAGAGACCTGGCTGATCCCTATTTGCTGGTATAATTATTAATAGTGCCCATTTCCGGTTTCAAAGGTGTCCTCATTTGGACAGTAATTGACATCCCTGCCTAGTGATAGTTGAGTAACAGTCCTGAGACATCTACTTGTATTTTCCATATTATTTTGTCCAGGTAAGGCTCTTAAATTTTCAGCCTTCTCCTATCTGATGAAATAAGAAGAATACAACCTGTAAATATTTATAGAGAGTAATAGAGTAATTCAGAAGAGGAGAGAGGGGAAATATATATTCCATCACTTCTAGTATGTTAACATAGCTTTATAGTTCAAATTACCATTAATTTCTGGGCTTTTCATAAATAGCATCTGGGGAAAAGAAAATGAGGTACATATAATAGTAATGTATATATTTGTTCATTACATTTAATGTCTGAGAGGGATAGTTTGTTATGGTTCTACAAGTTATGTAAGATACATATAGTTAGAGATTTTAATAAAATGTGAACTTGTAAAACATTTTTAAAAATTTACCAATTAAGTACATGGGTAATTTTCTTAATTTTTCTAATGACTAATTGGATGTTGGAGCTCCATGCTTCTTCAAATAATGTCAATGATGTGTTAGTCCTCATGTGGAATGGGAAGCACACTTTGCCAGTAGTATTTTTAGAATAATGCAATTTAGAGGATCACAAGACAAAGGGGAAGAGAAAGGAAGGCCAAGAGAAAAAAAAAATGAACATCTCAGCACAAATCCATCTCCATTAGTAGAAACAAATGAACAAATGAACAAGAAAACACACAAGCCTGAGGGACCTTATGCAGGAAATACGTCATATGCAGGACAGAATGTTACCACAATGTTCAGAAGCACTTCTGGTTTTTTGTTCTTGTTTTTTTTTTTTGTTGTTGTTGTTGTTGTTCCATATTGTGTATTAAAGTACTATATGTAAAGAAAGTTTCCAAATTTAATTAAGCCTTCTGGAGTTACTATTATCATCCTCATTTTTCAGACAAAACACCTGAAACTCAGAGACCCAGGTGGAAGGTAGCCTCACACAATCCCCATCCAGGTGCCTCTAGCTCAAAAGCCCTTCTTCCTTCCGTTTGACTTCCTTATGTCATGCTATTACTGAGGAAAGCTCTATTTTGCAGTTGGGAAACTAACATTCAGTGTAAGGAGAGGATTTGTTCAAGGTCCCAAAGACAATTGGTGAAGCAAGGGCTTGAATGGAAGTCATCTAATGTTTAGCCCAGTTTATACCGTAGTATTTGGATGCTGAGAATATTAAAATTCAATGAGTTACTCAAACACTTTCAACAGCCTAGTGTGGTTTATCAGTGATTCATTTTTCTCAAATAGTCTCAGTAAATTAAGAAAAATGTTTTCATCCAAACCAAAAGAAGAGGAATAATGTTCAACTTCGTAGCAGAAATACTGAGGAAGTGCCTAGATGCAAATAGTGTATGTTTTGTATCTGGAAGCAAAAGTTGAAGATTTACAGAAACCTTATTATATTGCCTCTACGATTAGTAATCTGGGGAGAGTAGTTATAATTACATTTAAACATACGGACTTTGGAGTCTGAACAGCCTGAGGGTAAATCCTGGTTTGCCTCTTAAAACTTTCTAACTCCATGACTGTATTTCAGTTTGCTTATCTACAAAATAAGTATAAAATTATATTTATATCAAAGGATTCTTTTGAGGAATAAATAAGATTTTGAACAAAAAAGACTTACTAACTACTAGCCAATACTATTTACTAAGTGTTTCAACGAAAGTCAGTTTGACTACCTGGCTTTTCAGTGCCTTTTGATGTTGAAAGGTCTGTTTTAGAAATAGCTTGACAACTTACTTCTGGGTCTTCCCTTTTATGTGTGAGTGAAACAATTACTGTAGACACTTTTGAAATAATCTATACATAAACCTTCCTTTCTTCCTTTAGATATTTGGGGATCTCAGAGCAACTTTAAAACATCTATTGTTATTCTTTTACTTAAAAGCAAATACCCTATGAAGTTTAGAGAGTAAGGACTTGCCCCAAGTCACACAGAGCATGGCAGAGCTGATATAGGAAACTGGTTCTTGGCTCCTCGCTCTCCTTGTCTTTCAACATTACCATGTTAACCCTGTGTGATGTGTCCAGCTTATTTATTTCTCCAATTGAAGTTTTGGTTTCAGCAAGAAGAAATAGAGCGAATATAACTCTTTTTATTACTGTGGTGGATGCAGTTAAAAGGTAACTCAAATTTAGAATTATCATTTTTTAAATTTTGGCTATCCAGCCTTTCCCAAGTTACCTTTAAATATGTCAGAAGCTAAATATATACTGATAGTAGGTTTGCCTACGGGAGATTTAGTTCATTCTAATTGGCCAAACACTTTCAATTTATTCCTACTAAACAGGCCTTTGATATGGAGAGATTTATAGCTCCTCTTTCTTCTATCTAGAAGATAAATACAGTCCAAGATCAGAAGGGACTTCTTGTAAACCCAAGAAGGTTTCCAGATTGATGGGTTTTTATTTGTCCTAGCTTGTACTGGGCTTTAGCCCTGACCCATTCAGCATGTTTCAAATATATTTTATTTTACTTTATTTTTACATCTTTCTTTAGGCAACTGACCTGTGTCTCTGTTTGTTTCTTCACTCATTTGTGTTAACTGCGTATTTTTTAAACCAAAAGATTAAGTGGGGAGCCTGTATTGCTCAATAAATTTGCCAGAAACTGGGTAGGCCAGCTTGCCTCTGTTCATGGAAAGCATGAGTGTTTTACAATTCATTCTGGGAAAACTTATGAACCCATACAAAAGAACCACTTGCTGTATTGGACTTTGGATACCACAAAGGACTATTCAATTAGAGCTTCCATTCAGTCATAACTAAAAACAGTGTTGGGTGAGAATATGCTCATTTGCAAATGGGTATTTGGGTAATAGTCTCTTGATAATCCCTTTTTGATCAGTTCTGTATGTGGCCTATTTTTTAATTTCTTTATTATTTTGTTTTATTTGTAATGTGTAATTATAATTCAGTCCCACAGTAACAGAGATCTTTTGAAGAGTCCCTTTTCTTCCCAAGGGTCTTGACCAACATCCATTTCATGTTCAATGTGGCATCTTCATAACTGTTTCTTCATGTCCTTCCATCTTCCCTTAAATGATGTGGCCTGGAAAAGTCTCCAGATAATGAATTATTACCTCCCCCCAAACCCAATACTTTAGTTCTAACTAATGTGAACTCAAGAAGAAGACAAACATAGCCACAAACACTCACCTCTGTCTCTACACCTCCATCCCTACTCAGTATAAAGTAGCATATTCTCTACCTTGGCTCGGGAGAGCCTGACTAAAAATGTTATTCATCCATCCAACAAACCAAGAGTACATTTGCTTTGTACGTAGTACAAAAAAAATGCAAGGATGAACAAAACATGATCCATCTGGCATAGGAGACATATAGCTTAGTCAGGATTGAGATAAAACTAGAGGAATCAGAAAGACCCCAGACATATGAGCACGAGGGTTATGTGGAAACTAATTTGACAATAAACTATTTGTAAAAAAAAAAAGAAAGACCCCAGACATTTGGGACATACATCATCAATGTAGTTGATTTACATGTATTGCCTCTTTCCTTGCAATACTAGTCACTTCTTAGTGTCTGCTGGGTGAAATGCAGAGAGGGATTTCTGTTGTGATCTCTGACCAAAATGCTAACACAAACTGGATTGCTAAAGATTTGCCCTGGGAAAATCATATCACTGGAAATGTTTGTATGTTTGCCAGACGTTTTGCAAATGAATTTACTAATCTATGTATGAAGTGAGCTCCAATCAATATAAAAGAGGAGAAATATTTAAAGAACTATTAAAACAACTATGGACACTGAGCCTTCATTTAGTGAGACCTAGAGAACAATAGTAATGAGAAATGTAATGTACTGTCTTATTTTCTCATTTATTTTTTGCTTAGTTTCTTGGCAAATATGAGTTTGTGTGTTTCAGGGATGGTGATCTAGGTAGAACTTTACAAACTATTACTGGAGACTGAGTAACGCTTAAGGATTTATTGAGAAATAAGTAAAACTACCCAAGCTGTAGGTATTTTGTGAAATTGAGAGTTGTTTTTCTATGTTAAGTTTTATATGAAATTTTAAATTATTGTTTCTGATTCTAATTCCTTATTCTCTTTATTTAAAGTATATTACTTCAACCAGTAAGAATATATTTTCCCAAGAGACATCAACAGCCATGCAAAAAATTAAGAGTTCAAATGTTGTGACTATTAGACATAAGTTACATTAAATCTATCTTCCAATAACTAAGATTATTTTTAAAGAGAGAACAATGTTGCTACAAACCTTCAAATTTTCACTCACTGCTCTTTTTTGCCCTAGCATATACTTTGTTTAAAAATTACTTTTACTATAATTCTTCAATCCAAAATCCTAATTCCAAAGATGTTTTGGCAAATTTAGACTATCAAAGACTAAGGTAAGATATTTGAGGACATATTTTTAGAAAGAGGTCTTTCTACCATAGTTTTTACTCTCACTTCATTTCCTTGAATTTAGTTCTTATCCAGAGCAAGATGACATCTTTTAGAAATATGAAGATTGGGAAATGACGCAACATGCTTCCTATAATTTCTTATACCTGTTCCTTTCATATGTGTGGTCTAACCAAAGCTTGTCAGGTGTCCAATGACAACAGAACAATTTGTTATATCATACCTTGAAACAAGGATATTTAGACAATTTATATTTTTCAACATCTTTCAGAATAGTAAGCTTTGTTTAATTTTTAAATGCTTTTTTAATTTTTTTTTTTAATTTTTGAGAGATAGACAGAGTGTGAGTAAAGGAGGGGCAGAGGGAGAGGGAGACACAGAATCTGGAGTAGGCTCCAGGCTCTGAGCTGTCAGCATAGAGCCCAACACTGCGTTCAAACTCACAGACCATGAAATCATAACCCGAGCTGAAGCTGGAAGCTTAAGCAACTGACCCACTAGGTGCCCCCAGAATAGTAAGTTTTTAAATGATTTAATAGTTTACTAGAACTGATGAGGAACAGAAAAATGAAATATGGATTAATCTTCCAAGTTACTTTCTGAAGTTATTATACACTGAAAGAAAAGTTAGCAAATGCCTTCTGAATTGTTTCTAATTCTTCAAACATTAACGAACATTTGTGGTAAATTTTGTATATGTTACTTAGCATGAATAGGAATTTGAAATTTAACTAGGATTTTACTCATAAAATGACTGCAAAAATGCTTTCGGAATGTGCTAGTAATCAACACGTTTATTGATGATTTTTAGTAGCAAATGATCGTAACTTGAGTTGATCCAACTTAGGCATAAGAATTTATTGGTTCATGTGATCAAAATGCAGACAGCGCCTATCTACGTCTTAGGGACAATTATGTCCACAGGCAAAAATTTCTTCCAATTTTAGAGTATTCTTTTTGAAAAGCAGGATGGGAAATGTTTACTTTCATGATTATAGTGATGATTTTCCAGGTAAATACACATTTCAAAAGAGATCAAAGTAGATACTTTAGCCCCCATTGGGGGTAGAGGGGCAGGATAGTTCCAAAAAGTAAATTCAGTCTTTCAGAGGACAGAAGAAATTTAATCTACTTTTCCAACAAATGATCTCATGCACTTACACCAATAAAGAATAATGCAGTTAATTTTTTTTAAAAAAGTAGACACTTGAAATATGTGCAGTTAGTATAAAGTACTTTGATTATATCTCAATACATTTTTCTAAAAAATGAAAGGAAAATAGAGAAGTTTCCAAAAGGAAAAGAGAAAAGAAAAACAGAATTTTCCAAACTTACAGTCCTCAATTTTGCCCTCCAAAATTTTTTGGACAAGGATAAAATTGACAACTAAAATCCCAATGTTGTAAAGTGAAGAGAAATAATATTTAGTGGGTTTCTGCTATCTACATTAGTATCATTGAGCATTTTATCTATATGATCACATTGCTTCTGCACAATAGTTGAGATAACTGTTATTGTCCCAATTTCATCTAAGAAACGCAAGACCTAGAGAATGTATGTGCTTCTGAATTGATGGATTCAAATTCTGATCAAACGCCAAAACTCAGACTCATTCCTTTTATATATTTTTAAAGATTTTTTTAATGTTTATTTTTGAGAGAGAGAATGTGAGTAGGGGAGAGGCAGAGGGAGAGGGAGACAGAATCCGAAGCAGGCTCTGCACTGCCAAGGCAAAGCTTGTTGCAGGGCTTGAACCCACCAACCATGAGATCATGACCTGAGCTGAAGTTGGATGCTTAATCAACGGAGCCACTCAGATGCCCCTGGACTTGTTCCTTTTAATAAACAGAGATTATCACTGTTCCTTTTAAAACACAAAGATTAATTGTATATATTCCACATATAAAGGATTGTATTATCAGAGTGTTGAATATATAATCTACTCTAAAAGACTCAATTTAACAAATATAAAGGTCCTGATTTTTCCAGTTACTGGGCCAGGTCCTTGGATGAAAAGAGAACTAAGACATTCCCTACACTTTGAGGGTTCATAATCTTTCGTAGAAGGCAGATTGAGAGTAATAGGAATATATCTTGAGAGTAACAACAGTTTTCACATGAGAGAGACAAACAAATTACCACCCAGGTGTCAATCATGAGAAACCTCTTTCTTCTTATAAAAAATACACGTGTATATATTCACTTCTCACTTGTGTTTTGTTTTTTAACCTCCTATTAAATTAAGCTTTCTCTGAATGAGGGCCCAAGTTTAGCAATTACCTTTGAGTTAGTCATTTCAAGAGTAAAAAGATTTCCATACAAAACCCTTATAAAGCAATTTTGCAACTTTCCTATGAGTTAAATCTTTTTCCTAGATGTTTTGTCACTTACAGAGACCTCTGGTTCCATAACACTAATGTTTTTTCAGTCCTATATTAACTTCCATAGTTTTCTATAATTTTAAACAAAAGCTAAGTCTTTAATGAAAACAAACAAACAAAATACAATGGATTTCAAACAAACAGCTTAACCAGAAATGTCAGCTCTGTGAGACTTGTGACAAGTCTGGTTAGGGCCTTTTAAGAATTTTATAATTGGTTTCAGAATGGAAAAAATTTTCATTAATACAAACTAACAAAACTGTTTTTTATGACCTTCCCCTGTTCCAGCATGAAAACTAGAGGCAAAACAGAGGAGGCTGTCGATGGTCCCCATGTAGAATTCCTGGACACTCATACCTCCTTGGCAGTTTAATTCCACAATTAGAGATTTACCCTTATAGCTTAGGATTTCTTAACTCTTATTAAAATATAAGTATACCAGAGGATATAATATTTTGAACTTTTCCAGTTCAGTATTTACTAAAGCTAAATATGTGCCTACCCTTCGATAGTAACAGTTGCTTTAGTAGATATACAAGCAATAGAAATATTTTCATAGGCTCACAGAACTAAAATGTTCTGACAGCACTGTTTGTAATAGCACCAAATGAAAACTCCTTAAATGGTTATCAATAGAATAGCATGTAAATACATGTGGCTTATTCCACAATGGAAAATACAGCAGTGAGAATGATGAGCTGAGAGTATTACAAAATTGTGGGTGAATCTCACAAACATAATGTTGAAGAAAGAAGCTAGATATGAAAAGATACGTGTATGGTTTCATATGTCTAAAGTTCAAAATGAGTTCAAGGTCATCAGTGATGTGAGAAGTCAGAAAAATAGTTACTGTTTGTAGGGGTGGGGTAATGTCTTGAAGCGGGCAAGGGAGTTGCTTCTAGAGACTGGTAATGTCCTATTTCTTGATCTGAGTTTTCATTATGTATACATGGCCAGTTTGAGAAAACACACTGAGCCATACTTTTTTGGTTTGTGTACCGTGTGTGTGTGTGTATATATATATATATATATATCAATAAAAATATAAAAATAATTAAAAAAAACACAAAACTTTGTCAGTTACCATAATTTAATACCAATGAGATGAACATTTTTAAAACTTTACTAATGTGTGTACCAGAATCAGAATGCCTGGATATAAAGTCAGAATGCGGTACAAGAGAAAGGTGATCTGTAAAAGGAAGGCTGTGGGATGGTAGATGTATACAGGGATATAGTTGAAAAGAGAATGGGGCTGGTGATTCTCCTAAAGGATTCAGTTCACTGTGACTTAGATTTGATCTCTTAGAGAAAGGCAATTTATTTCAAAGAAGATACTCATTAACATATGAAATGCTTTGTTTCTTTGTGTGTGTGCATGCACACGCGTGTGTGTAAAGTGTCCACTACTTTATATAATCTACTACTTGAACCATTCAGATGCATTTTCATCCTTTGTTATATATGTATCCCACATAAGAATTAGATGCTCTCACTTCTTCCCAAGATGCGACATGCAAGATCATCCAAGAAAGTAGTAACTGGTAGCAATCTCCTAAAAAGACTTAATAAAGACTAGCCAACTAAACCACTGCCACACATTGGAATAGTTGCACCGGGGACTCTAATATTTATTGGCACCCTTCTTTTTTACCTTTTCTGGATTTCCTCATCCCCAGCCAATATTTTACCTGGTCTAGATTGCTTATCAGGTGGAGTGGCACAAACCTTCATTTGTCAGAGGTTTTCACTTACCCATTCACAGTTATCATTGGGCATAGAAATAAGGGTTCCCTTAGTGAATATTACAAGTTCTAGACATAATTTTTTTCTACCCCCATCGTGTAGTAACAAACCTATTATTTAATGATAATCAGAATAGATTATCCCAACCAAGAGAATCTCATGTCTTTGTCCACTGGTTCATGGTATGAGGTGTAAAACATGGCCAGATGGTAATTGGTAGTCCCAACTTTTACATCAATAGAACCTTTACTCTGTACATTTGTAGAAGTTCTTCCCTAAGAACTGGCTTCCTAACTATAGGAATGGAATGCACCAATTGCACAAGTGGTCTCTGAGAGTGCTAGTGACAGGGGCTAACAATCTCTTATTTCACCACTTGGTTCCTGGACCCATATACTTGGTTTATTTGTAAAATAGCACCACAAAAAAAAAAAATGTTCAATGGGCAGTCGTACATGACATGTTGAGGTTAAGAGAGGCAAAGGACAGATTCTTCTCATCTCCTGCCTATTATTGGTCAGATTGTCCCACAGGATGTTCATTCCTGCCACTTCTGGGTTTTTGGATTGTTTTTTGTTTTTGTTTTCTGTTGTTTTACCAAGCCCCTCTAGACTTCTGGGGTAGCCAAAGTCTCCATGTATGATTGGACCTGGACCTTGAAGCTAATGAAGATAATAAGGAGAATTAGTGTGTACTATATGAGGAGCTTTTGGTAATATGAAAGTTACTAAACTCAAGATCAGAATACTAAACTACCTTCACATATTTAAGATATTCAATCAGAAATTTCACAACTATTTGCTGAAGGATTTTATAAAAGAATTTCAATAGTACCTTGAAACTTATGAGTCTATGATTCTTAGGACAGTAAAGCTCTATTTATTAGGTAATTTTTTAACAGTTTCAAACAACCTAGAAAACCTAAACAATGCACTGAAAATCTTTGGAATAGATCCACAGTCAGTTAAATTCATTCAAGTGGACTGAGATTGGATATCTGATATTTTTCTCTTTGAGGCATATAATACAAAAACAAATTATGAGCCAAAACGTGACTGGGGCCATAGGTTGACAAGTGATGAGTTATGCTAAGTGACTTCAGTATTAGTATCAGCATCTTGGAGCACTCAGTATGGAAGTAACCAGCTCCCATAAACTTCACACTATGACCCGAAAGCACCATGATGAAAGTAAATTTATGGTTGATTTCCTCTGCTTCCATGTGATAATGAATATTGCAATATATTGTAGAAAAGTCTTTTTACCATATTAGTTAAAATGAAATATTTTGTGGAAAGACTAATTCAACCTAGCAATTATTTATAGAGCACTTACTCTGAATGAGTCTCTGTTGTCATATGTGGAGTAGGAGACAGAAAGTTGACTCAGGTGTACAATAAATATTTGTTAACAAATTGGCATGGTGTACCCAATGGTAATACTCTTTTTAAATAAATACTAATGTACAAAGTAAAAAAGGAAATGTTGTGCCCATAGATAATTTTAAAAGTGTCCTAAAATTTTAAGATCTAACCAAAAGTATCTATCACTATTTCATTTATCTAATTCTATAAAACTCATCATACAATAAATTAGTGGCTTGGGAGCACCTGGGTGGCTCAGTCGCTTAAGCGTCCAAATTTGGCTCAGGTCATGATCTCACAGTTTGTGAGTTCAAGCCCTATGTGGGTCTCTATGCTGACAGCTCAGAGCCTGGAGCCTGCTTTGAATTCTGTGTCTTGCTTTCTGCCCCTCCCCCACTTGCACTCTGTCTCTCTCACACTCTCAAAAATAACTAAACATTTAAAATGAAAGAAAGAGAGAAATTAGTGGCTTCAAAGAACAACTATTTTCTTATCCCTCATGGTTTCTGTGGCTCAGGGATTTGAACAAGGCAGTTTTTACATAAAGTTTCTTATGCAGTTATAGTCAGACATTGGCTGGAACTAGATCAGCAGAGGGGAGGGGGCTGAAGTATCTGAGAATTATCTTGGCATCTCTCTCTTCATGTAACTAACTTCCCAGGGCATTTCCATGTGATCCCTTTGCATGTGCTAGTTTGGGCATCCTTGCAGCATGGAGGCCGTAAGGTAGTTTGGATATCTTACGTTAAAGCAGAAAACTTCTTTGGCAGCATAAAAGTCATGTAGGGTATCTTCTGTCATAATCTATTGGTCACAATAGTCACAAAGCCTACCTGGTTGCAAGAACAGAGGATTAATTCTATCTACCTCTTGATGGGAGGAGTGTTAAAGTCACACTGAGAAGGGAATGTGGGTGTGAAACATGTTGTTACAGCCATCTTTAAAAAATGCAACTACTACAATTATGCTCAAAATATGGAAACTAGAAATTATCTGCTAACTTATAAGGAGAGTCCATGAAAGTGGATTTGCATTGCTGCGTTCATCGGAGAAACCCTAACACTCCTTTAAAAATTCAAATAGTGCCTTTAAAAATGTGACACTACCCAGTGTAATACATTATGCTCATTTAATTCCAGATGTTGGAGATTAAAAAGACAAGGAATAACTAAGACCTGACACCCTTTTACTTCCCCCCTCTCTGTTCCCAAGCAGAGAATCAAACAAAGTTCCTTTTGGAGAAAATGGAACTTAATCACATATTTTGTTCATGACAAGTGAATCTGAAAGGCAGCAAAGAGCTCTTGGCAACTTTTCATATCATGTAGTCAGAGCGATGACAAGTGCCTCCAAAACGGGTGTCCTACTGCACTGTAAAATAAATTGTTCACGAACAAAGAATCTGCAAAATGCCGCATCAGAAAGCTCTATGGGGTCCTCATAGCTGCTAGACTACAAATGCATGAAAGCAATCTCAGAGATTCCTCCGAGGATACTTACATTTCTTCAGAAAAAGATAAAGAAGAATTGCTCAACATGTAGGTTTTTTTAGGAAGGAAAACATCAACAACCATTCTTGGGTCTAACCATCTCAAGAGATTTGATCAATAGATCAAATCAATATCTTTTTTTTTTTAATGTTTTATTTATGTCTGAGAGAAAGACACAGCATGAGCAGGGGAAGGTCAGAGAGAGAGGGAGATACAGAATCTGAATCAGGCTCCAGTCTCTGAGCTAGCTGTCAACTCAGAGCCCGATGCGGGGCTCGAATCCAGACGCCTAACCCACTGAGCCACCAAGGCGCCTGATCAAATCAGTATCTTGGTTTCAATATGTCATCTTTCTTCATAACAGGCTCAGTCCTTAAGAAATACTTTCTTTTAGTTTCCCAAATTTGACTGGCATTTCAGCCTTCTAGCTAACGTGGATTCTTATGGATATAAAAGTAAAAGAAAAAAATTCATTTCATTAAATGCTATTATTTTTGTGTTCGTACAATAACAGGTTTTTAGTGATGGAAAGAAGCTTTCATTTTCTTTTTCATCTATGAATGAAGGGCATACTCTCCAGTTTCAGATCTTATCAGTTTTTCCCTCAGGATCAAAACATAAACAAGCATAAACATATTGCTTCATTTAAGGGGAAAAGATGCAAAAAGCACAAAAAAAATTGGACAAGTTGATGGACTCATTTTAGACTGCTTATTTCTGTCAGGAAGACAATGTTAACTATGTACAAATATTTTGTAAAGGATATTTTTAAAAGCATAAGTTGTTATTTTGGGAGCATGTCTACCTGTTGTGTAGTGAGAATTTTTGGAACATAATTATTTTGAAAGTTTTATTTTTGTTTACTTCAGTAAAGTGAATCTCAGCTTTGATATGGACCAATAAGTAAAAAAATTAATCCCTAATGTAGATTCCTAAAATAAAGTCACTGAAAATCCCAAGTGTAAAAGTGGGAGAATTATGACTTTGTAATGTAGCCATAGCATTAAGGAATGATTCCTAAGGCATTTTCAATCTGCAACACCTTTTAAAAAAATTAGTAAGAAAAATGACCTCGCTTCTAATTCGTTTTCCCAACACTGATGTATTTGACTTAGCAGTGTCTGGATCTAAATTAAGATTAGTCTCTAAAGTACCTTTTGGCGAAGGAAAACTATAATGATTTTATTACTCTTTTTACATGAACCAGGAAAGGGAATTTTACAAGCATGAAAAGGTTCTTAAATAGAGTGGGTAATGGAGGAAAAAGAAAGAATGAAAAGGTAAAATCGAGATCCTTTTCTCATTGCATTGTTTGGCTTCTCACATCACAGACAGTGGCGGGGCTGTTTGCTCACTTGGTTAATCTCATTTTTCCATTATCAATCCACAGGGTGCGTCTTCCACCAGTTTTAAGTCAGAGCTGTAAAAGGGACTCTAGAGTAACATAAGTGAGAGCACACAAAAGGGGCTCTTCTCTCATCACCCCCTGTGTCACTGCCATCCATGTCAGCAGGGAACATGTACTCACATGTAGGAAAATGTCTGTTTACAACTGGAGTGGATGCATTACTCTCCCCGTTACCACCATTTCAATTCACTGAAAATGGAATGGATTCGTAAGGGGTGTGTTTGTGTTTGCTTCCAAAAGGGATTCTTTTAGAATGGGCCGCTAATGTTGTAAACCTAATTATGGTTGGGTTTTCTTTTTTCTATATACTAAAGTCATACAGCTGGCTTTCAGTATTCATTCTTGTTTTTCTTTGCCCTACCACCTAAACTTAAATAAAAAAAAAACAAAAACAAAAAAAACAGACAAAGCAACTGTTCAACTTTTAGCTCATTTACATTACTTTTTTTAACGTACGCAGTATAGTTGAGTGATGTGAAGCCCAACAGATTGTAAATGGAACCCAAAGTACCTTGTTAAGACAAGATGTGTTTGCTGTCCACTTAAGCACTTCTTGTTGCTGGTACTTTTTCCAAAATTATCTGGATGTAAGTGATGTAGCCGGTGGGGTTGTGCCATGGAAAAAGCTGTGACCTATATTATGCTTCAGATGAATCTTTATTCTGCTTATGGTGCTGATATCCTGCACACACTCTTACCTCATTCTTTTAAAGAAGATTCTCTTGGCATAAAACAAAGCAAGCTCTCTTATAACATAGAAGCTGCAGATTTGTAAGTTTGCTGCAAAGATCTCTTACTTTTTAGCCAAAAAAAAAAAAAAATAAGGTTGTGATGATTAACATAATGCTAATTCTGTTGGACCCCTTTTGTGCTTCAGTTTTGATCAGCACACCGGTCAATAAGGCTAAAATTATACAGTCAGGAATTGTTTACTTTAAAGCTGCTTGCAAAATATCAGGAGACTTTTCAAAGCATTAGCAACCAATTTAAGAGCAAATGAGTGGTAGAGGGGTCAGGGAGAATTATTTACTTTGGAAGGTCAATTGAATATTTGAAGAGAGTAACAGGTTTGGCTTCTAGGGTCAATGTTAATGTATCTAGTTGTCTATTTGATCCTAAATAATTAAGCTGTAGAAGCAGGAGGTCGAAAAAGTTGTTGTAGATTAGGTCCCCAGTAGGGACCATGCCTTAATGTAGTTTGAACAAAATATAAGGCTGTGCAAAGTTTGTTGCAAGGGCAGGCCATAGCCTACTGTCCTGGATCTTTAGTCTGGGCAACTATACAGAGATCAGGGTAGTTACATTCTCCTCTGCAGAGCCCTGTACAAATCACAACATCTGTCCTGTGATCTGTGTTTTATGTGTTACTGCCACAAATGATATTGATTCTACACATGTGATTGCTTTGGGGAAATGCATAACCTGGTGGCTTCTGGAAGCTGAGTTATCACCAGTGTTTGAGTCACACACACATTTCAACATGGTCGGCTTTCTTAAAATCAAAATACAACCCCTAAGTATGTTAGTTAATTGCAATTGCTGTACTTGAATTATATTCATGATAAATTAGTACTGGCATGTATCACATTTACTTTTTTTTTAACAAAAAAATTTATGTCCTTTAAAATGATTGTGTTATCTGCAAGAACATTTACATTATAAAAATAAGGGGGTGAGAAGTGGGAAAGCGTTGTGCTTTTCCAGTGGTAATTTTACCGTGCTTGTGGCAGGCATAATTCTCACAGATGGACGACTTAGTTTTTTCTTTTACACATCACACTCGATGAATTGAGTGGTCACAAAATTAATAATGATAAAAATAAACAAAATGCTGTGCTTTTTATTTTAATTTTAATCCAATTGTATGTTTTTAAATGTACCAGATTCAAACTCTTTTTTATATCATCTAATTTAAAAGTCAACTGTCCAGTCAGAAATGAAATAATTTTTCATCTTCTGACCTCTGATTAAAGTAAACTCAAGCCAAAGGTTTATTTGGTATGCAGATCTGATTTTTCATATAAAAATCATATTTTCTGGGAGGAATTTTCATTGCTATGTCTGTGCTCTGTATGGGCTCTTTTGCAAAAGTTCAGTAAGAAATTTAAGATTGTTTTCAGATACAAATCTTATACTCACCATGAATCTTGTAGGAAAAAATTATTTTTTTTTGCAAATTGTTATGTTTGCTCAAATTTTATATATTTAGAGCTTCAGGATGTAGACCAGATTAATTCGCCAGATTTTGAGTTCTTTTTGGTTAGCAAAATCAAACTAGGCAAAGTTCCTATTTGTGTTAATAAGTATAATCATGGCGAGATTGGGATATATGGTTTATATAAAACAGAAAACAAAAATTCTACTGACCTTTGTCAAATTCAGGTGAACAAAAGGAATCATATAGGGTTGAACTGAATAATCTTAAAATGCTTCATTTTTACCTCCTAAGGATTACTTTCAGAGGTGTTTCTGAGATGTTGATACTTTAGGTCTCATCTTCACTCACAAATATTTTAAGTTTTGTAATAGCAGTTATTGTCATCATATACATAATACAGAAAAAAAAAAGAATCACTAGCTAGCCTGGATCTGGTATAATCATGATATAAAATATATTTTACATTTAATAAATGTAAATTATGTGTCGAAAGGTAAAGCAACCTATAATTAATATAATTTGGCTTGTGATAGCCAGAACACATCAAAGCAGTCTGTTTCTTATTGACTAATGCATGGGCTCTGGGCAATCCCTCCTCCTCCTGCCCCCCATCGGTGGGGATCTTTCAAGTTTAATAGTATAAAATGTCCATGGAAAGGTTTATTTTTCTTTTTAATAAAATGTCTGCTTGTCATTAAATTTCGTGGGTGCTGGGTGATTATTCTAATGGGATTTTAACATATGAGAGGAGAGGGGTGGGTGTGTGTGTGTGTCTGTGTCTGTGTCTGTGTGTCTGTGTCTGTGTGTGACAGTTTCGCACCCTTCAACTGCCAGATGAGCAAGGGTACAGATGCCTTTTATTATCAGTGATTAAGAAAACACACACTGCTCCTTGAAGGACAATTTTGTATTTGTAAATGAAAATTATCCCCATGCACTCTGCATTTGACTCTCCTCATGCCAAATGGAGGAGAAAAAAAAGGTACATTTAAGATATTAAGAAGAAATATATATTTATTACTCCTGAACACTCTCTCCTGTTAAATTGTCAGGATAGAGTGCTTCTGTAGCCTGAAACATTCCTGTTTGTTTTTAAAGCACTTTAGAAATGATTTGCATTAAGACAGGGTATTGAAAGCTTCAAAAACTGGAAGAAAATTGTATCCCTCTTATAGGAAGCCATAAAAAAATTTTTTTTTAATCCTTTGCCTTTAGAAAGCTTTGAAATGCTTTCTAAAAGAGATTGGAGAACCAGACTTGAATTTATTACAACCGTCTTTTTAAAAATGGAAGTCAAGCTGAAAGCGTTCATTTTATTGTTATTCTAGTTGTAGTTGCTGCTGCTGCTGCTGCTGTTTTGATCATGTACAGTCTTACTGTACCTGGTCCCTTAGGAGACCTGCATCTGCTGAATGTCCTTGTTACCTTTCAGAGCAATGATTTGATGAACTATATATGCTGCAAGCGGGGTTTGGGAGGAGTTCTCAGCTTGCATGTCTTCCCGTTTTCAGAAACTGTGTCTAAAGGTTTGCATAATGAAAAGTTAGACCAGAAGTGCTCACAGTCCCCAATCCTTTTCTTTGCTTCAATTCTGCCCAAATAATGCATCTATTACAGTTGTTCTCATTAGAACATGAAAGCACTTCCCCCTGATTTTTCTCTCGATTTATTCTAGATAGCTCTCTTGCATCTTTTACTTTTAATTTTTATTTTGTATAATGTTTTTCTTGTTTGTAATAACACTCAAGGTAGACAGAACGAAGGTACGTGTTGTGTATGCTAAAATCATCCATATAATCTCTAACAAAGTCATCACATTTGGTCACAGACGTATTTGATTTTTTTTCTCAAAACCTATTTTCTTCCAGATGATAATCTCTACACATGTCTGAATAATGCCTTACTGCTTAGTGAAGAACTTCAAACAGCATTAAGAGCAAGGCTTCATTTTCGGTACATCATCGCAGGGCAAGGGATTATTGTAATCCCCATTTTATAGATGAACCATTTGAGGTTTAAGTAACTTGGCCAATGCCTGGGAGTAAGTTACATATGAAGCCAGAGTAGAACTCACAGTTTATGATTTTGATCTCAGTTGACTTCTCTGTCTTTCAGCAAGTGAATTTGTTTTCCAGTTTTCTAACATGAAAGAGCTAGGTGATTTGGTGCGACTTCTATCTGTAAAAGGCAGAACTAAACTCATAATGTTAGATCATTTCCTGACCCGATTTTGATTTTCGTATAGCTACTGATATAATTAAAAGCTTCTCTTCCAGTTTGCACTTTGGTTTTCTTATTAATCAAAAAAACAGCTTAAGTTAGACTTTTGTGAGGGCCAAATATACCATTGCCAAAAATTCTATCAGTGGAAGAAGTGCTGAGTTTATAGCTTTTTTCTTTCTTGTTGTTTAATTAAATATATGAATAATAATGCCTACATGGCTGTTCTCCCCAAAAGGTAATATGTGAAGTTTAGAATCCACAGAAGAATTTTAAGTGATGGCTTCAGCTTTCCTACACCTATTTCTCGACCGATAATGTAAATGCATCATTGAGACCTCAGGATCACTATGCTGAAATCTGACTCTACTATATTATACATATTCATATTGAAAATCTAACTTTGTTTGCCATGTCGTAGTAAGAGTAAGAATTTAAGAGCCTGTGACATAAAATGTGATATTCTTTTTCATAACGAGGAAACCTCTATGTTATTGAAAGACTTGAAGAGTTAGTTTAAGCTTTTCATTTAAAAAAAAAAATACCTCTGAAATTTTATAGGAAAATAGTCTGGGATTTCTGATGTCAGTCACAATAGTTTCCAAATCGTAAAATGGTTTCTTAAACAGAAGACAAATTAATTTTTTTAAAAAATGAAATTACACCGCTTCTGGAAAAAATAAGATAGCTTCATTTTAATCTACCTAAAAATTAAGATTAGGATTAAAATAAGTAAATACAAGCTTTCTTTTCTATGTTAGAGCTGGTATGTGACACAGCTGACCTAGAGATTCTCATTTATAACTAATTACTTGCAACCATCTGAATAAATTTCCTCTCCGTCTAGAACTTTCCATCCTTAATCACAAGCCAGTAGTAACTTTTTTTATTTTAAAAAATATTTAAGGAGAAATTAATAACACTATTTCAGTGATTTTTAAAGGGGAATTGACATATCCTCTTACATTTAAAATATTATCCAAATAATTCAAAAATACACCCTCCAAATGTCAAACTTGCCTAAAGTCTTTAATTCAACACAGAATTATTGATCTTTGAAACTTTAAACATATGCCTAATACATTTAGGTGCTAGAAATGTTTTAATACATGGGTTACATAGTGTTTCTATGAATCTCTAATCTGTTGATTTTAGAAGCATACATTTAAATACTATACATTCCATATTCCACAGCAGAAGACCTTCCAAATCTAAAAGACAGCACTGCCTAAAGGTAGTGTAATTGGAGAAAATCATAATTGTGTTTCACCAACTTGATTTTCTCTGATTAAAAAGAAAAACTTTAAAGTTGGAACAGTAAACATTAAAGGCAATTTGACATTGCTAGCTTTGAACGAATAATGTGGAAATCAGAGTTGAAAAAAGTCTTTAGTAATTCAGGCACATGTAATATTCTTTATGTTATTGTACAACAGCTAAATGAAAGACAGAAGGTAATAGTTGCTAGTGTAGTTAAGATTCAAATAAATAACATAGTGGCCGTATTCATATTCACATTTATGCAAAACTGGTTTGAAACAATGCATATGTCTTATTTAAATAAAGCTCAATCAAGTACCTCAATAACTGCACAGAGAAAAAGCAGAAAAAATAATCAGTAATTAAAATGCAAGTTCCAAGGGGGAATACCTTTCAGAAGAAAGCCACAGAAGCACCTGATTATGAAAATGTCAGGCAGTTTTCATAACTGTGAGTGCCATTTGTTAGCAGGTGGAGGTAAAATTTTTATAACAGCCCTTGCCTGTCAATAGCTTCATTATAAAGCTGGTAATTTAATGAAAAATTCAACATAATTATTAAATAATTAAAATATTAGAATAATTTCTCTCTTACTCTGGTAGCCCCCATTTTAGTCACTGCAAATTATATCTTCTTTTAGTAGCTTCTACTCCCTTAGTTCTTTAGCATTTTCAAAAATTAGTGATTTGTCTAATATGTTTCTGTGAAATGCTAGAATAGTCAGATGGAAGTCACATATACTTCTTAAAATATAAAAATGACATTTCCCATGAATGTATGTGTTATACAACACTGCACTAGCATTTTTAGTAATAGGCATGTAACAAAATAGTTCTGTTTTTATAAAAGTGGCCCTTTCCCTCTATCTAGTATATAAGACACCAGTTTAAAATCTCCATCTGAAGGTGTAAAAGACAGAAAATAACATTCCCTTTATCGTCATTGTACAACCACTGAAAAAATGAAACAGAGGGTCTACCTCCTGATTTATTTAGTTGCATTTATCTAGATATATTTTCTGAATAGGAGAATTTCAAATGTACTCTTCTCTACCTAAAAGTTCTTTTTATATTTAACCTTTCTTATGTAAGTAATGACTTTATTACTAGAAATCTGTAATTCCATGTTAGTTTCTCCTAACTCCAAAATGGATCTCCAGAGTTTTACCCATCAACCTGAACCTTCTCCTGATTTGTCCTAGAGAACTCTTCCTTGACTTCTCTTAGTGCCTTCCTAGAGCCTTCCCCTTTCTCATGTGTGAACCTATTTTATGCCCTCCCTGCCTACTGCTTCTAGTTCTTCTCATTTTAGCATTTTCGGCCTTTCTCTAAAAGATTTGTAAGTATCAAATAGAGTTAGTGGTCACCTGTTGTTCATGAAGGACTGTGTGTAAACTTCTTCCCTCAAATCCTTATTGAACATCTATTATGAGAATCTAACTATGTAAACTGCTTTGATATTTATATCCATGCTTCTGACCACTAACCAATTAGATAGATAGAACCATGGCTGTTTATTGGATATAGAAGTTGATGTACATGTTGAAATTTGTATGAGAAGTATCAGTTCTGTAGCCCGCACTCCGTAAAGCATTGCATTGAATGCTTTCTGTGTAGGACGCTGTGGATTCCTCACAGGAACCTGCGGGTATAGTTTTCCTTGAGCCCTCTCTTTCCCGTCTCATATCCATCAGCTCCATCAGCAAGTACTGTCTTTTCCACTTTCAAAATATATTCAGAACATGACTATTTCTTACCATCTCCATTGTTACCAGCCTGCTTTGAGCCACCAGAGTGTCTCACCTAGAATATTGCAATAGTTTTCTAAAGGACCTTATAGCTTCTATTCCCTCTATTCATATCAGCAGAGTAATCTTGTCAAAACACAGGTCAGATTATATCACTCATTTGCTCCTTGCCCTCTATTCGCTGTCCATTTTACTTAGAGTAAAACCCACAATTATTTTTCTGTCTTGGTAGATCCTTTATTATCATCCTTTCCACTAATCTTCTCCAATGGCCCAGGTCTTCTCTCAACTCACAGTCTGCTTCTGGGCTTGTCTGGTTTTAAACAGATCTTTCCTCACATGTCACCTTGACAAGATAATGCCTAAACTGGGCTTCCCACCTAAAATGCCTCCATTTTCCCCACCCTGATTCTTCCTCTTACTTTTAATGCTCTGTTTTTTCCCTCTGTATCATGTAACAGTATCTAACATACTGTATATTTTGCGACACATTTAAAAAAAAAATTAATGTTTATTTTTGAGAGAGAGAGAGAAAGAGAGAGAGTGCAAGCCGGGGAGGGAGTCACAGAATCTGAAGTGGGCTCCAGGCTCTGAGCTGTCAGCACAGAGCTCAGTGCAGGGTTCGAACTACAAACCATAAGATCATGACCTGAGCTAAAGTCAGATGCTTAACCGACTGAGCCACCCAGGTGCCCATGTTTTGCTACACATTTTTACATACATTAATCATGTCTGAGCTCTTTCTGTCCTAATAGAATGGAAACAACATAAAGGCAGGGATTTTTTTAATTCATTTATAGACAAGAATGGTGCCTGGCATATGGCAGACACTGAATAAAGTTATTAAATGAATTAATAAATGCCTACATGAGATAGCTAATGTTATTACCTGTATTTTAGCAGTAGGTTAAAGATGATGTTTCAAGTGATCAAATCATGTGTCTAAGGTCACAAAACTAGTCTAACTCCAGAGCTGTGCTTTTAAGTACTATTCTATTCAGCCTGCTAAACTGAAACACTAACTCCTGAGACCGATGCTTTCCCCTCTTTACCATGTGATCTTCTACCTGGCATGTCCCTGTAAGACATAAATCCAGACAAATAAAAAAAAAGAGTAAGATGGCATTTTAGCTGTATTGAATATAATGGCTTGTAGAAAGTAGGCACATGATAAATATTTGAGAACATAAGATAAATTAAAAGATTAAGAATTATCATATGGGTGTTTACAATTTATTTTAAATATAAGAGATATGATGTTTATCAGCAAGTGGCTCCATTTCTTTCTAGCTGAGCGGCTTTGGGAAGTTTCTTTACTCCTCTGTGTTCCATTTCCCAATTATGAGATGGAGGTAGTGGTAAGGAATAGGTGAGGTTCTGTGTACTGCTTAAAGGAATGCCTAGCACATAATACCTGCTCAATGAGTTCCCTATTGCCATTAGCATAATTATGGTTATTGCTGTTATTTTAGGTTGAATAAAACACAGACTGCCTACTGCTATAGCTCTACTTGATCTCGCTCCTACCCAACACTCAAACTTCGTTTCGTCTCCTTTCCCCCCATATGCTCCAGCTGCCATACTTTTTTGTTCTTTCTTGCAAAGGCCATTTCCAGTTCAAGGCCCATCCCTGCCTTTGCAGCAGTGTTGTCTCAACAAAACGTCATCTGCTTAGTGTGGCTTCTGCAAATGACCCAATGAAAGAGGCTTACATCTCTCTTACCAATCTCTGTCAGTTTTCCTTTCTGGATTTTCTTTCCATATTTGGAATTACTTAATTTCTTCCTTTCCTTTTTTTTTTTTTTTAAATTGTCTGATTGCCAATGGGAATTTAAAAAACAAGAGGGCAATAACCTCATTTCTTTTCTTTACCACATCTCTTTAGTACCTAAAGCAGTGCTTAAAACATATTTTCTGGGTGCTCAGTAAATATTTATGGAATTATTGAATAAATCAACAAATGAATGAATGAATAAATGAATGAGTGAATGAATAAGAAAGCAAGTCAGCCAGCCAACCTGGTTCAGATTAGGATTCTCAGATACAGTAGTAAATGAAAACACATCTGACAAAGAACAATATAGAAGGTGAAAAAGAGGGACAACTCATGGGCAAAATGGACATTTTGTTTTAACTTCAGTTACAAATATTTTATCAAACTCTTTAAATACAGGTCTTCTATTTCCTCATAGCATTAAAGTGCAGTATTCAAAACGGTACAATTGCAGAACATTTTGAGGCTTGGTTCCCATCTGTCTTGAAGGTTATTATTTTGGTACATGGCCCATGTTCCCAGGGCTCTTTTCTCTAATATAGCCAGCATATCATTTGACCCCTTAATTACTGAAGAGAATCTGAATCCCCATGCTTTTGAAGTACCTGCAGGTAATGTGAATCATTAGAAGCATATGTCATAAAAACTGAAGACATTTTTCAAATCACTTAAATTATAATAATTAATTTAATATGCTTCATATGTTTAAACTATATTTAGTTTCAAGCCATATGCTTTCTTACATGAAATGGAGTTCCAGATTTTTCTATTGCATTTAACGTACAGTATCCAGACTGGACTTTGTCCAGCACATCAAGGGTTAACACACCTATACTTAAGAAACATGTCTTAATATCTGAAATAAGTATCAAGAAAGTATTTTGCCTTTCTAAACAGAAGAGACCCACTTCGAGTAACGGCATATACTAAGCCAGGTCCTTCTACACTGGTGGGTGCTGGCTGAGCTTTCTGTTCAAAGAGCTCAGCAGCCACAGCTCTGCTAAGAATCCTGATGTCACAGTCTAAGAGATTTTGCTGTCACAGGTTCTTGGCTCTATTCTGCAGACTTCTTTTTTTTTCCTCCTGAGGAATCTGTTTTTCCAAATACTTTCAGATGCAAGTTTTATTCTTTTGTCCTTAGATTGTTTTACTCTTCACCCGCACCCCCCATTCTTTCAGAGATGAGTTAGCTGTTTTAAAGTTTGTCATTGCTTCTGTCTTCTGTTTTGCTTAGCTTGTTTTGCAAGTGTTAGCATCACAAGGCCATGTAGCAGGTAAACTGTACTGCCGTGGCTTTCAGGATGAAGCGGATATAAGGGAAAGATTGCTGACAATTTGCACAGTGACAAATAAAATATTTTATGACAAATATAACTCGAACCGGAAATGTTCATCAACTGGCACTGTTTCCTCTCCTTAGATATTTGAAATGTTTTTTTTTTTTTCTTTTAAGAAATTATTTAGTTAGTGGCACACACTAAGTAGTAGGTTCATTTTAATTTGTTCTCCCTACTACTTTCAACATTTATTGGGTAACTGAGCTGATGATGGGCAGGCTACCACTTTGTGACAGAAAAGTCCAGATTAAGGGCATTAATTGTTAAAACTATTGTGTCAGTTCTCTGACTTTTTAGACTTACCTATAGCAAAACAATGGCATCATTTTAGGAAACCATTTCTGATAGAGATGGAATTTTTTTTTCACCCTGATTCAGGACCCCTAGTGATCATTTTATTTAAGATAAAGAACCTCTTTGTTTCAATTTGTATAATTTGGGTTACTTCACTGGTGTAATAACTTGTTCCACTGTCTGTTGTCAAACAATTATGCATAAAATCACCCTGATATTACTCTAGGGAGATTGTGGCAACCAGAATTTACCACCACCTACATAGCTAAATTTTGTAAGGTTCTTATTCCAATACACGTGATTACTTGTTTTGTTTTGTTTTATACAGACAAGTAGTTTTCCCACATGTGTAAATCCCGGGGAATCTAGTTGACAACATGTGATATTCCCTATTCAATGTTTGTAAACTCAAATTAGCTGCAGAAAGAGTGATTTCCAGGCCAGTGTGCTCTGCTGCTCACCAGCTGCGTGGTCAGGGCTGGCTATCTGCTTCTGGACTTGCTTTAGCTAATGTCCACTGGAACATGAGAAGAAACATAAATAATTTTTCTTTTTGCAAAGACTACTTCATCACAGGCCAGCTGTAACCTTAATGATCAACAGCTGTAAGTATGTATCAGCCAAAAGCAGAGAATTAAAGCATAATGGAGATTTAGGAAATAGAAGAATTGACAGGTGTTAGAAAAAAATGCATTATTGCTTGCAGTAATAGAATATTCCATACAAAGTTTGTAGGAAGACCATCCTAAGTATTAAAAAAGACTACTGCTAATCAGTACTTCATCATTAAGAGTTGGTCCTTGGTCCTTAAGTTTATCTTCACACTTATAACTCATGCAGCATTGTTACAAATGCCATGTCAACCTGGTTGGCAACTGTCAATGCGTGAGCATAGATTTTTATTTTTTTTGTCTGTGCATTTTGGGAAAAAATGTGCACTTATTACTATGGAGCTACTAAATTTTTTTTTTAAATAGTTTCGGATCCATTCTATTCTTGAAGTTTTGTTTACTAATTAATCACACATTTTTTCTGCTCAGAAAATTAAAGTGAAAACTGTAGTTTTAAAAGCTCTGATTTTTCTCAAATAAAAGCCAAATTAATAATTTTATGATATCCTTCAGGATATTGAAGAGATCTACTTCAGCAAATTTAGAATATTACTAAACACTTTTATGACACATTTAAATTTTTGCTGGGCATTTTTTCTGTTGCACTAATTGTTTAATTAAAGCAATCCAATCCAGAATATCAAGTAATGAAAGCGTTGTTTCCAAGAACTCTGCAAATGATTCTCTTTCTGATTTTAAAACTGGGTTCTACCCACAGATTCTCCAACTCACTGGATATTTTAAAAGACAGTTGTTTATAAGAACTTTCAAATGCCCATTTGTGTACTCTCTAAATTGTTGCTAGTCAGCAAATATTACTAGGGAGTTATTTTACGGGTAGCCTATTCAGGTTCATGCAATAAGCAAAATCTGATCTATCATTTCAAATAGCTCCTTGAAAACAATTATTTAGAGGATGGCTTTGGGTATAAAGAATTAACATTTAGGGGGAGTTAGGAGGTTGCAGGAAGGAGAACAGGGAAGAAGTCCTTGGTAATCAACTCGTTGTTTGTGTTTATTCTTAGAACTGCCAGGTGATGATTTATATGTACATTCTCTTGTAAAACCACAATTCATTACCTTCCTTGGGACTTGTCGCTTTGGAAATCTAAGTTACATTAAAGCTGCAGCACCTGCTTGAGCTTCTACAGGTTCTTTGCTGGTCTCTTGGCCTCTTTCTGCAGACCATCTGCCAGTAGAAATGCCAGTGCTGCCTCTGGCACTCCAGTGGTGCCATGCGACCATTTTACAGCATATTGAAAACACAGTAAACACTCGAATCTCCAAAGATGCACTGTGAGCTGACTGCATGACTACTTCTTTACACTGATTGTGCCAATTATAGCATTTTATGGAGCTATGGCCTCCAAAAAAATATCATTCTTCTCCTCCTTATTGAAATTATGTTCTTCTTTTACTGAAAACCTTTTTATCTTCACTTATTTTGGTAACCAAATTTTACCATAAAATTAATGAAAGGCACAGTGAACATATATTAACATACATTAAAAGCATATCCATTTACCTCCCCCAACCCTTTCTTGTCTATATAACAAGGCTCATAATGTCTTCCTTGTTCTTGCTATTAAAAAAAGTTTACAATTCATACTGCAAAATATTCTGGTAAAGCCTCTGGCAAATGCATACAGTAAATCAGCGCTGCCCTTGCCGGGGTTTTAATTTGCATGCCTGTGTCTCTGGAAACATTCCGGAGTCTTCTAAGAAAGCATTCCAGTGTCTGCCTCTGTAAGAGTCCATATGGCAAATGCCTCTGAGATCACAGAACTTTTCTTATTTAAGGCCAAACATATCCCCTTTATGTTGGGAGTTCTCAGTAGGAGCCTAACAAAGATTCTAGAAATTATGGGGAGAATAAAGGCGAAGTGGATTCAAGAGAATGAAGGAAAGTATACTGGAAGGAAAAAACCTATATTGCTGATTAAGCGACACTCACATAATGCACATCTTGGAACAAGGTACACTTCTCTCTCTTTGCTTCAGGAAATGAGAATAGAGAGGGCATATATCAGATGATGGAGCTGATTAGCTGAGCAGTTCAATTAAAATGTTTCAATGTTCCCTCTGATACATACTGATTTTACATTTATTTTACTCAGGGGACACCTACCATGAATGTTATTTAAAATGAAAGAGCTTGGGATTTGAAGAGCATTTGATTTTTTTGAATGGGGCACTTAGAAATGTCATTGAATGTGCAAACAAAACTTTCAAGTGTGTGCTCACCCAGCCCAGCCCTAAATGTAAAAGGCAGTCTTGACTCTGGAAAAATAAATCACAACATCGCTTCTCTCTCTGAAAGGCAAAATTATAACTCTGAAATCACATTTAGGACCTCATGCTAATAATGAAGGAACTTGAAGGCAGTAATGACAGTGAAGATATTTTAAGTGAGTCTTTGCCCCTAGAGATGTTGGTGGTATCCATTCATTCCGCAAGCATCCACCAAGTGCTCACTTTGTGCTTGTGCTAAGCATCCTACTATGTGCTGGGGGGGAGAGAGACCATTGCACCACAGTTCATCCCCTTAAGAAACCCACAGAGCAGTGGGGGAGACAGACAAGTAATAGATGACTGTAAAAACCGCGACATGACAGAGCTGGCTACAGAGTTAAATTTCTCTTCCCACCACCACCACTAACCTGATGGGGTCAAGGGTCCTATAAAAAATAACTGTTGAACTGAGTCTTAAGGCGAGGAGTTAGGCTAAAATAAATTGGTCTGGGATTCGAATGGCAAAGGGACATCATGAATACGGTTTGAAGTGGGGTAAGAAAGAGCCCGGAATGCTCTCTTAACCACACGTAGTTCTGCACAGCTAAGCTATAAAGAATGAGGAATGGAGTGGTGAATGGTGATGTTTTAGAGGCAAGCAGGCACGGACCAGGTGATGTAGGCTCTTGAACGCTTATTAAAGAGCTTAGATGTTTGATTATATGTCTGGGTGTCTCAGACTTCATGATTTTTGTCATAGCTCTGTATCTCTATAAATACATTCTTTAAATTTATCCTTTTCTTTAACGTCAGTAAATGTATTTGAAAAGAAACTTTAGGTATGTGGGTTTTGGAATGATGAATTTATAAGGGAGTGACCAGAAGTGTGTTAGCTGACAGCAGAGAAGAGGACGGGAGGTGGAACAAACACCGTGGCCTAAGCCTTGGAGCGAGGTGGATAAGCCCTCACGGTGGTGTTAGGGATCCAGGACAGTGCAAAGCACTCTTTTGGCCCCCCAGGTTCTGCAGAAAGTGGAGCCTCAACTACACAAGCCACAGGGACAATATTTTCAGGACAAAAACAGTTTAGGGCAAAGGAAAGACTCCTCTGCCAACATTGGGAAGATACAGTAGAATCTGTTAAAAACAAATGAAGAATTCCAGAGGCAAAGAAGCAAAGAAGGGCGGTCTGCATGAGGCTTCCAGGAGGAGACATTTATGGCAAGAGCAACATCAGGGGACTGGAGAGGATGGGAATCCTTGGGGAGCGGGGAGTGTCATCCAGAGCGCAGGAGAGCAACTCAACTCAAATGGTCAAATGTTTGCCCAGTGGTTTGGATGCCAGAACTGGTGGCTCAGGCTGGTACCAGAGTAGATTTGTAATAATAGTTTCTGATTGACCTTCCTCAACCCTCTCCCAAAGTCTAAGCTAAAGGGCAAATTAATTCTATTATCAGGACTCCAGTATTGACTTGGTTTCTTACATTTTGTGACTTTGGGCCTCAGTTTCCTCCATAGAAAAATGGGTTCAATCAAACTTCATTAAACTTGAGATGGTTATTAAATGAGATCATGCATATGAGTGCTCCAAAGAGTAAGTGCCCCTACATTTTAGCTAGTGTTACATTGACCTTGAATCACCTGGAATGGAATGTTTCGTTCTGTTTTCACTATTGTGTAACAAAGTTTTGTGGAATATCTTTATAGAGAAATCCTTAGGACATATAGTTTTATTGGATCATATACAAGATGCTTTAAACATTCCAATAATATACTTCTTTTATTCCAGGCACTAAAATTATCTTTACTTTTGAAAGTTCAAAATTGATGAGACAAGCCATTTCATGACAAATAATTTAGCCTAAGACACAAGAGAGGGTATTTTATAGCTCATATTCACACCTAAACCTTTTTGCTGTGATGGGGAAAACTCCTATTTGGTGTGTTAAATTTCTTTTTTTTTTACTATTTGCATGGCTTCCTATACAAAGTCCCACCCAAGACCTGTTCTCATATTACTTATATATATGTGAAAGGAATGCTTTCCATCACTCAGAAATACGGTAAAGCCCTCAAATATTTTTCCATGAGCCAGCTTTTAAAGATTTCTTAATGGGAACAAATATTGGAAAGGGAATGAATATTACAGATAGGCAGACAGGATGGAAATTGATGCTGACTGATTCAAAGGGTAATATTAAGGGAGCTATGGGACCAAAACATAGAAAGATGGATTCTCCAGTCTTCCCTGCCCTCACACTCTACATTTCTTTGCCTCTTTCAAGTCTCTCTGCCATCCATATTCCTGCTGTAAAATTATCTGGCCAAATATGCAAGGATGAATAGGATAGAAAGCATTTTCTCATTTCTCATTGCCATCTCTTAATGCTATTGGCTCTGTGAATGACCAGCATACTTACGGCCTTGTGGGTCAAGTCAAAAGAAAGACACAGGAATTGGTGAAACAATACACTCCACTTATCTGTGTTTCAAAAAACGCCACTAAGCAACCTGGGTTTCCAGAAATTATTTCTATGCAGATTCGTACGACTTTCCAAATTGGCACCTAAAAAAATAGTAAAAATGTATTGTCTTTGTTCCCATGCCTTTCTCTTCACACTTCTGATATCAAATACTTTAAAGCCTTCCCAGGAATTTCAGCCAGGAGGAAAAGTGATCTGATAAATTAATTCATATAGAAATCATTGTGACTTAATGAAAATTCATTAATTCTTCCTGAGGTATATTTAAAGTGTTGTTGAAACGAAAGAATGAGTCACTAAGAATAAACCTTTAGAGAAATTTCACTGAGAAGGAAATTTCAGCCATCTTTAATTTTCACCCCCTCTAACTATCCATAGTATCTTTTCACTTTGCTATATTTTGTTGCCAGATAGTCTTCCACCTATATGTGAATAATCCTAAAGGCAGTATCAGGTTTATTTTCCCTTTTTATTTGCTGCTTGGTTTATGTAAAAATTATACTTAAAAGCATTTTTTTCTCATAGTTCTATCATGAGTACAGTTACGCCAGATTGTAGGCAAATTGTAAACTGCTTATTTCAGCCTGATTGATCTTTTCTTCTCCCTTTCTCTAAAATGCATTTCCTTCAATTGTCTCCTTTATTCTAATCCCATTTTACCTATTAAGGCAATGAAGGGAAAACACAAGATCGAATAAAGGAAAAACAAAATCCTACCTGAACTTATTTGTATCTGAAAAATGACACATCAAAATATGTTTGCTTTGGGACACCGGGGTGGCTCCATCGGTTAAGTATCCGAATCAGCTCAGGTCATGATCTCATGGTCTGTGAGTTGGAGCCCCGTGTCTGGCTCTGTGCTGACACACTCTGTCTCTGTCTCTCTCTCTCAAAAATAAACATTAAAAAAAATTAAAAACAAATACATTTGCTTTAATCTCAATATTTAAAAAGTGAATATTTGTTTACCATTCATAACGTTTTATAAATACTTGTTGATGCTGAATATGAAATTCCTATCATGGAGGTTGTAGGCATTTTCTCTTTATGAAAAAGAGAAAATAGATCATGGGGTAGTTTTACATCATATGGAGAAATTATAAGAACTTTCAGAGGATAAGGGTACCTGGGTGGCTCAGTCGGTTAAGCATCCGACTTCGGCCCAGGTCATGATCTTAACGGTTCGTGGGTTCAAGCCCCGTGTCAGGCTCCGTGCTGACAGCTCAGAGCCTGGAGCCTGCTTCAGATTCTGTATCTCCCTCTCTCTCTGACCTTCCCCTGCTCACACTGTCTCTCTCTCTCTCAGAAATAAATAAAACATTTTTAAAAAGAACTTTCAGAGGAGAAATGTTAGTCCATAATCTGTGTTTGCCAAGTTATAGCTGCCATGTTGGGGGGAAAAAACCCAACAAAACAAGTGGAAGTGGCATCTTGCTTTGGCTTCAGCATCAGCTCTGTGCTTTTTAAGCTAAATTCTGCAGAATGTACACACATGTACCAAAAAAAAAAAAAAAAAAAAAATCTTACCAAGTATCCCATCCTTCACAGTAATGTTGAAAGGTTTTTAGTTCCCTAAATGCTTGCCTTTTCAGAACCTAGTGTGCATCAGTTATAATGTTAATTTTAAATGAGTCCAAACTCAGGTACTTCAAATTTTTCAAAGTTAATTTCACAAGGTTCATGGGCTGCAGGTGAGGTATATGTTGGGGTTGAGATGAGGCATCAGCATCAGAATGCACATGGAAAAACAATACACAGAGATGCCTATGTCCCCTAACAATTCAATCAAGTCATGATTTCTGGGAGTGGGACATCTAGAATCTAAATTGTCATCTAATAAGTGCTCCCTGGGTGGTTTTCATACCTCTGTCTTACTCCAAAATAGATCTAGGATCTACCACTTCTCACAACTACCCTCTGCTCTAAAACATCATCATCTCTTCCTGGCTAATTGCAATGGTCTCCTAACTTCAGTCCCTGGCCTCTTTTACTCAATTCTCAAAACAGCAGCCAGAATGACCCTGACATAACATAAACCAGATCATGTCACTCTTCCATTCAACGTGTTCCAAAGACTGCCCATGATGCTCAGAGTAATATCTTAAAGTCCATGAAGGACCAGTGAGAGGCTCTGCACACTCTGACCCTCATTAACATCTTGACCAAGTCTCTTATTTCCCTGCCCCAGTGATAAATCAGTGACACCCTTGCTGGGCTCCTTGCTTCTTTTGTTTCTTCCCTCCTCTGAGCCTTTGACTTGCCTGTTCCTTGGGAGCAGCATTGTCCACTAGAACTTTCTGCAATGACGGAAATGCTCCACATTTGTGCTGTTCAAGATGGTATTCATACAAGTTTAGCAGCCACTGTATTTGGACAGTACAGGTTAAGATTTCTTTTCCCTTAGATAGCCACATTGCTTCTTCCTCTCTTCCCTTGGGGTCTTTAATGTCACTGTACCTAAAATTCCAGCACTCACCCTTCTCAGTATTTTCTGTCCTCTTTTCTGGCTGAATTTTTTCTTCTTAGCCTTTATCACCATTTACTATATTGTATTGCATTAGTTATCTATTTAGTAGCCTGTTTGCCTCACTATCACATAAAGCTCCACAACACCAGGGAATTTTATTTTCATATTTTGATTGTTTTTGTTTTGTTTTCTTTTGTTTTCATTCCCTGTTGCTCCCTCAAGAACATAGAATAGTATCTGGCCCAAAATATATTTGCTAAATGAGTGGATAAATGATTATTAATGAATACTTTGTAAAACAGTCATTATGGCATTTGTGCTGGTAGTGACACTTGGTGGTGGTAGTGGGAGAAATGATAGAATAAGTCAACACCTCTAAAATTCCCTACTCTTCTGAGTTTTGAAATACCCAGGCCCAAGGAGGAGCTATTATAATTCTGAGCACTAGATATTACTGACCTTATAAGTTACTGCCTAGGTCTGTGTAAAGCCAGTGTGGAAATCTTGCTCTAGCTGGAAGTGCACACTTTCTTTTCTCCCCAAATATTTATTTGCCAGTAAAACAAAACCAAAAACAAAACATAACAAAAACAAACTTTCAGGTTGGTCCAAAAAACAAGTTTCCATTACTGAAAACAAAAAACTTGCAAGCACAAGGAAATTACTCCATGATCACTTACTGTCTTAAAATATCAAACTTACTCCCTCAGCTACAGCCACCTAGAAATTTATTATCCGGGGCGCCTGGGTGGCTTAGTCGGTTAAGCGTCCGACTTTCGCTTAGGTCATGATCTCGCGGTTCGTGGGTTCGAGCCCCGCGTCGGGCTCTGTGCTGACTGCCGGCTCAGAGCCTGGAGCCTGTTTCAGTCTGTGACTCCCTCTTTCTCTGACCCTCCCCTGCTGACGCTGTCTCTCGCTCTCTCCTAGAAATAAATAAAACATTAAAAAAAAAAAAAGAAATTTATTATCCAGTAATGTTATGTTATCTTATATAACAAGATAGAATTCAAATCGACAAAAACCTACGTCTCTTACAGAAATGCATAGGATTTTACTATATCTAATAAAAGCACTGAAAAACTTCCAAAAAGCCTGAAATAATATACAAATTAAAATGTAAAAGTAAGTCATTTGGCATTAACAGTCTCAGAGGAATGGAAGAGCACCAGTGACCAACTACTGATTTCATCTGATGCTGGAAGTTATCCTGCTAAGGAAATACTAGGGAGAGAGCTTAAATTTGACTTTACTTAAATGGATATTGAACACAGTATCTTTTTCCTGGTTGGTCTTGGGCAAAGTGTTCAAAAATGTACTCAATGTGCCTGTGACTCTAAAAGGATGTGGACAACTGCAGGTCTGCCCTCATAACCACCCTCATCCCACCCCACCCCCACCCAGAAAAAAATAAAAAGTCTGACACACGTCATCAAGCTATTTTACTATGATTGCCTACAGGTTAAGCACTACCCTCTGAAGCAGATGGTCAATTGCCAGTCTAATAGAAGGAATTGTTATCCTTCCTCTCATCCACTGAATATGTTTTTGATACTCCTCATGCCAGCAAATTGCTACAGGTTCAAATAGTGTCCTATGTATCATAGAGAAACTGAAAAATTGAGGCTGTCAGACAGCCTCTCTTTGTCCATCCCTTCCCTTTGTATAGGAAAATTGTTCTACTTTCATATAATTAACATTCAAGAACACAGCACAAGGGAATACTATGATGGGACCTTACAACTCCATCAAAATTAAAATCGTAACAATATGTAAAATAAATAATTAGCAATAAATGTAGTTTCCAGAGTAAATAATGTCTGTTTTCACCACCGGGCATATCCTGGCCAGAAGCAGACTCCTTTTAGTTAGCCAAACAAGACAGAACAAACAAACAAACAAAAAGCTAACTTGGATTTTCAGTTTAAACTGTCACAATTGTGCACTGCCCATCATAGCCCTGCCACTACCACGTACCATTTCGTGTTAAAACTTCGCTTTGGGAAATCTGTACTTACTAAGAGTGGTGAATATTTGAGGATACAATGTCATTTATTTCCCATATTGAAGCTTAAATATTTTCAGATGCAATAGCCAGGTGTAGTGAGGTGGAATAAGCATAGAACAAGGAAACGGAGTTCAAGTTCAGTTCTGCCACTTACTTTGTCATCTAGGGCAAGTTTGAAGTTAGGTTTCTTCCTCTTCCTACTTTGGATGGTTAATTTAAAGATTAAATATAAAGTAGATAATGCAACTGGTCCATCTTGGCTGCTAATAACTTATGAGTGTCATTATTATCATTATTAAATTGTGCAAGCAATATAGTTAAAACTAAAAGATATTTAAAAGAATGAATTCCTAGGGAGAAGAAGGGGATCCCCATCAAAGTGTGAACAGCAGTTGTGTTTACATACTAGGGGAGATTTTTTCTAGTTTCCATATTTTCCTGCATTTTCTTTAATGAATTTATTTTTTTCCATTAATGAAAACAGTTGTTTCAGTTTTCATACTGAAAATTCCTCCCATGCTTATCAAAATATGGTCCAGTAAGAAAAGATAATTCAAATTATATACTGGTTCATGTTAAATGTGGAGTACCTTTTAAGCATTTTATCTGAGAGAAATGTCTATTTTAATTTGCCAGTATGATTTCTCCCTTAAAATGTTTTAAATCTCTGTGAATCTTAACATAAACTAGCTCCAACTTATAAATTAACATTTTAAGGGAATTATTTGATGAAGAAATGTTCTGAAGAGTTTATAAATTTTCTTCTTTGAAACGAGAAGTTCCTTTTTACCAAGACTGAACAGACTTCTCTCCTGAAAACCACAAGATTTGAATAGAAATTCTGGGCAAACCATTCTTCCTATTCTACTTCCTGCCTCAAATCATAGCGAGTTAAATTCTTCACAAAGAGCTACTCCCTTTCCAGTGAAACCGTATAGATTCACACACCTGGAAAAACTCAAGCCAGGGTTTAAGATCACTTCATTTTTCTATGTTGAGGATTCAGGAATAATCATTTTTTTAGTGGGAAACTTTCCATAGTGTATATATGATTTCTTAAATCCATCTAGTCTTATGACATAATGGTTCCAGGGAAATTTCCTGCCGAGATTTCCTTTGGCTTTTTTTGGTCATTTTTCCCTATTCGTTTCTCCACCCAAACTCCTTTCTCTTTCACCTGGCTTCTTTATTTATTTATTTTGTCAGTTATTAGGGTTTTTTTCCTTTGTGGAAGATGTTAGAGGGTCTTTGAGTTTGAAAGAAACTTTGGAAAATAGAAGGAAATGATGGAATAGAGAAAAGAGAGAGGGAAAGAGGGAACACAGAAAAAAGAAAAAATGTATGAGAAAACTTTTTCCTCATTCTTTCTGTTCATAATTATCTCAGCCTTCAATGCCTGGCCAGCACTGAATCACATGTGGACTAGAAAGCCTTAGTACAAAGATTCAGTGAAAATTTTCCAGGAGGTGAGGAAAACTGACCGCCCTGTTTTACCCACACAGCAAAAAGACAAACAGGCCTTCTTCAGATGTAAATCTCTCAATTCTACCATGGATATGAGGTAGTGCTCTACTTTCAAAAGATGCCCCCTTGGAGCCTCATTCCTCTCTCTGTGGCTTTCAGCAAATGACCAAGTCTGGTTTTGCCAATTTTTCAACCTTTGCCTCATACTAAGATACCACATAAGCACTCTTAGCCCTTCCCCAGAAAGTGGCAAATAGCTCATGAAGCACACAGAAGGGGGTGTATTTTCCCTTCATCACCCTATTTATCATATCTTTCCCTAGGAGAGAAATCGAAATGTCCCTAGTCACCTTGAGTCCTCTGCGGAATGGAAAAAGCGTTGCTAATATTCTCCACAGAACCCTCTGATTTCATTCACAACGTGACATAAGAGCCCAGTGTTGTACTTTTTCGGTCATTAATCCTCCCCCAACGTGTAACAGTCATTAGGTGGTTACTTACCAGCTCTCACTGGTTAATATACAGAAAGGAGTAGAAAGGAAAGTTGGCGGGATCCGTGACAACTGATAGCTGCAACTGGGAATAAAGACCCCACTCTCCTGACTATTGGGAAGCCATTTCCCTTGTGTCAACACACAGCCCATGGGGCAGAGGTAATTTTCCCATTTTATGACCTACTGTACTTGGCATCTGTTCTGGCACTGGAGACTGCGTCTATTTTGGGGATCAGTTGTGTATTCCCAGATTGCCATTTTCCTCTGCCTTTCACTCTGTTAAATATTCTACAGTATATTATCACTTCATTTTACTTCAGTTATTTCCTCTGACAGTGGTGTGGGGCAGTCTGGACTCAGAGTCACTTCCTCTCTCAAACTCAATCTGTCTAAATGTCAAAAAGCAAAAAAAAAAAAAAAAAAAAAAAAGTAGAACTCTTTAAAATCCCAGCAATCTGGCATTTCTGAGGAAATATTTGATAGGTGTTGCGTTTCTGAAGCTCTACTTGCTGGAGGCAGGGGCAGGGAGCAGAAACACATGGGGTTGGAAATACTGTTACATTCATGTTTAGCTTTTTCCAAAAAGTGACATTTCGTGTTTAAAAGTTCCAGTCACAAAAGCAGAGGCTATGCTGACATGAAGATTTGTTTGTTTGTTTGCTTGTTTAGGACAGTACTTCTCCTGACCTCTACTCACTGAACAAAGATCTCAGACATCTGCCAAGAAATGTGGGCAAATGACTTGGTCAACAACTTGATAACACTCACAAAGCTGAGAGAGTTTCTATGATTTCTCTCCTCTTCCTTCCTCTCCCCTCCTTGATTCTCTCTTCCTCTCCCCTTTCCCTTTCCTTCTCTCTCTTTCCATGCTAATGTGATTGTCAAATCTAGTGACACAAAAGGACAAATCTCAGAACAGGCCTTGTGGAAGGTTTTGCTACTTGGCTTTTGGCAGAAGGGGTGGCATTGATTATTTTCAGATTTTTTCAGACCATCCCAATTAAAGGCAGCAGGAGTAAAATTAGAGATGACTTCACTGGGTCAACAGAATACAGTGATAACATATTACTCTGTGGAGGAGTATCTGAGATTAGTGAAATATTGAGTAGCATTCAAGAACACTCCTGAACTTGGAAACAGAGTGGATCTACCAATAATGCTGAATAACACACCACACAGAAACAGGATGTGTCTGTTGCACCACAGATTTCATAACGCTTAGGAGTCAGGGTAGCCTTTTATTCCTTTAGTTGTTTCAGAAAAATGAGAGGGGGTGGGGATAAGTATTGTCTGAAAGCAAGTATGGTGTGAAGGGGAGAGGAGGGCAAGGGATATAATGTTGGTTGAGAGCCCACAACATTTATCAGGCACAAAGGTAAGGTTTTTAATAGGCAATAACTCATTTAATTGTCAGGCCATTTCTGGAAGATATTTTTCCCTTCATTTTAAAAATGGAGAAACTGAGGCTTAGCCAAAAACAACAATTTGCCTAAGATTACAACACTAATAAATAGGAGAGCCAGAATTTTTTTTCCCTCCTTATACTAAAGTCCATGCACTTTCTAGAATTCTGAACTAGGATCTCAAATTTCTGTTGACCAGGCTTTTTCTTCTTGCTCCTCCTCCTCTCCCTCCCCCTCCCCCTCCCCCTCCTCCTCCTCCTCCTCCCCCTCCTTCTTTTCTTTAGAGGCTTGTCTGCTCTCTAAGATTTGCAGCAGATTGTCAACCTTCAGAATAATTGCCCACTCATCTGGCTAGAATGCATGCAAGGCAAAAGGAAAAATTATTCTGGGTTAGGAAAATCTTCACTAATTTCATTTTTCTATATCCCAAGGACAAAGGCAGGTTGGCAAAAAATTTTTCGTAGCCTAATAAATATTTTCAGTTCTTGTATAATTTGAAAAAAATACTGTGAAATATTTTAAAACTTTAAGCTATTTTACATTTAAGGGCATTATCATCACTATGGTTGCTTATTTTTAAGCACTGAAAAAGGAAGAGGCTTTATGAAAATATCAGCCAAAATTATGTATTAGGTTTCAGAAGATTAGAAAAGAAAATGATTTTTTTTCTGTATTAAAAAAAAGAGAAACGAAAACCTGTTGCCATGAAATTACTCACAATCTCCTGAGTTCAATTCATGAGAAGTATGAACCTGGTTTTTAATGTCATTCAAATATGTTTTCTTAAAATTTTTTAATGTTTGTTTATTTTTGAGAGAGGGAGAGAGAGAGAGGGAGAGAGAGGAGTTAGAGCAAGGGAGGGTAGGAGAGAAAAGGAGACACAGAATCCGAAGCAGACTCCAGGCTCTGAGCTGTCAGCACAGAGCCCAATGTGGGGCTCCAACTCACGAACCATGAGATCATGACCTGAGTTGAAGTCTAATGCTTAACCTACGGAGCCACTGAGGCGCCCCTCAAATATATGTGTTTACATCAATGATATTCCAACAGGATTTCATAATTTTCAAGTTTGCAAGAGTTTTGATAAAGAACTCAGAGTCTTTTTGTGCCCTTCCAATGTGAGGTTCTTTTCCAGAAGAACTGCCAATAATTCAGTTATCTTTTTGGAAGAAACAGGATTGTCTGAGACTCTCTGGTTCTCCTGTTTCCTTATGAGTTATTCTTTAACTCAGCGATAGCAAGACTTTTCCCTTAGACTTGCATGGCAGAGGCTGGTTATGCAAGCCTGATTTTTGGTCCTTTCATCCATGCATCCTTTTCAATGGCATGCCTGTGTCTGGATGTTCTTTGATCAGGAACATTCTATGTCTACATGTTCAAGAGACCGTATTTTAGCTAAGGAATGGCAGATGCAGGTGATCATAGGAAGTTCTGACCCTTCTATACCATGCACTCTATGACAAAAAATATTTCTTAAGGAAGCTCTGACAACAGACATTTAGTTCTGTCTGGCCATAACATGAAAGACAAAAGGCATGAGCAGTTTACGCCATTACTTCACCCTCTCACGTTGATGAAAGGTCCAGAAGGCAAATGATAGCTCTAGACCCACTCACTAACATATAGTAAGAGTGTACAAACAGGGAAAATATGATGATAGAATGTTGAGTTCTCCCTGACAACATGGTGTGATGTGTTTTGGATAATCTTGGAAGCAGCCATGGATTATAGACATGGAAGCTCAAGGTATACACACACAGGTACACATACAGTTATAGCTAACACACAAACACACACATTAATGTCATATATGTATGTGCATATTTTATATCTACAACATCCTATTGTTAAGGCAAATCTATCTAGGACTCAAATAGTGAGCTTAGTTAGGGAACGTATATACTTTAGAGACTCATGGCTCTCTGTCAGATGTCAAGTTGGAGTAATGTTTTCCTAAAGTCACTGGTAGGAACAATAAAGCTGCTTCATAAACCATCATCTAAGAAGATGCCCTGCTCATCTGTATGCCACGTAGCCAAAACGTAGTAGGATTCTACTTGTAACTCAGGAATTTGCACACAAACCAGAGGGGCAGGTTTTCATTTTGAACCTTTATTATTTTTTTTTATTTAAACCAACATTTTCATTTTAAACCTTTATTTTTTTCAATTTGCATGTTGAAATGAGAGGACTATATGAATAGAAATTTATGTTCCTGGTATAATTCTGGTAGATATCATTCCAGTGATATTTTCCATTACATATTATTTCCACCAATTATGTAGAATTCCCTAGAAAAGCCAAGCTGCTTTCATTAACTAGCCTCCAGCAAGAGGAGGAGAAAAGGACCATGGTTTTCTATCAGATTCGTAGAAAATGGTTCCTTTCAAGGAAGAAAGAACCTTGAAGTATTTGCCAAGAATGTAGAATTCCTGGTGTATCTAGAGTTCAAGCACCTTCTTGGTGATTCTTGTGTAGAGGAAGAATTTGAAGTAGAGAGTGAAAGATTAAAAAAAAAAAATAGAATAGTATATATTTCAAGGGAGCTACACTGAAAAACCGAACAGTTACAAATGATCTGTAGCAGATCACTTAGTGTTATACCTGGGAACTGTACCTGACCTCAAATGTTCCCCAAACCTGGACTGCATTATTTGGAACTGCAATCAAATTGAGTTCCATTCACCTCATTTATTTGCCAGCATCTGCTAGTGACCACAAACTGTGCTGCGTGCTGAGGACAGGGGAGCAAAAAGTGTCTGCTCTCACAAACACACACTCTAGTGCAAGCCAAAGCAGTTAAGCAAAGAGCTCTGATTGGAAGAGATAAGTGATAGAAGAACGTGTGCTGAAAGCAGTAAGTCCAGTGGAGTTAAAGGGGGTGGTCAGAAAACACTTTCTGGAAGCATAACACCCCTACATAACTTGTAGGACAAACGCAGAAGTGAAGGGTGTTCCAAATCCTAACCAGGAGCACAGATCAGAAAACCTCAAGTAGTTTATGAGCACAGGGGTGTGGATCCTTGCTAGGGAAAAGGTGAGAGTTGATCCTAAGTAGTAGACAGGAGTCAAATCTTTCCCTTGCACACCCCAGCCTTTGGATTTTATCCTCAAAGCTTTGAAGGTCTGTTGAAGGATTTTAAATAAGGCAGTGGCATGGTCAGATCTCTTTTCTTGCTCTAATGATTAAAGGTAGGGTGGATAAGTGTGTAAGGTGGCACTAATTCTCCAGGAGGGGAACATATTCACCTTCATAGCCATTGTTCAGAGCAGAGTCACTAAAGGGGTGGAGGCCCACGCATGTTTTTCATGTCAGGAGCATTTATTATCAGGTAGAAAAAAAAAAACAGTTCTGCTCAGGAATTATTCATGGATGGCTATGGCAGAATCACATGTGCTCTACATTGTTGGCTTAAAATGCTGTTTGGCCTCATTGATCATTTTTATCTTTGAATTGTTTTTTAATAACAAAGACCAGTTCTGCTTCCTTTGAGTCTTAAGTGACTCGGAACAAATATCTTATCTTTTATAATACCTGAGTAAATCCAAAAGTCAAAATGATTTTTCAGGAAAAATAAAATGTTGATATAAGCCTCCTCCTTAATTAAATGTAGTGTTCGATTTGTTAGCAGAACGAACATAATGAACGTAGTGACTCACCTTTATCTTTTTTTTTTTTTTTTTCTGTTTGGGAAAGTGAAGGTGGGACATATTTTACTTAAAACGGCTTCAGGCAAGGATGTTTCCACCTTTGGAAGTCTGCCTGCTATTCCTGTAATCAGACACACTAGCATTTCTTTCCTTATCACTGGCAGCCTAAGCAAGTCTTCATTTCTAATATAAATAAATATATAAAATTTGTTTCATGCACACTTGTTTTTCTAAAGCTGCACAGTGGGCTCGTGCTGGTGTTAGAATGGAAGCCTCAACATATCATTTGCCAAAATGAATCCATGTTTTTAGAATTCACTAGAAAACTCATTATCTATTGAAATTTGTAAATTAATCCATTCGGTTGAAATAGAGAGTGACCTTTCTACATGCCCCTTTACTAAGAATATCACTTTTTTAGTTACGTTTATTTTCTGTCTCAGAAAATGTATTCTCTTCATTTTTAAGAGAACCCCATAAAGACTTTGCTGACTAAGTCAGAACACTCTGAAAGATATTTAAGAAAGTAATTGGGAAGAAGTGATTATGTTTAAAGGTAGAAAGGTTTCTCCCAAAAGTCAGATATCCTCAGTAATCATACTTTCTAATTAGTTTTCCAAACCATTCTCATTTGCATCAGAATACAAAAAATGGGTGGCATATTTGCTTCATGCACCAAATATGATTCTTTTCTGAATCCTGTTTTTTCTCTTTGATTCTGTATTGTGCATCTGTAACGCCCTTGTCATGTTTCTTTGCTTCCTTCACTTCCTTATTGTCTCTTCCCCTTTTGAATGAGTTTTTAATGTCATTGTCCAGTTAGTGAAAATAATTAGAATGTATAAGACTCCATGCTAGAACTTGACACATGTTATTTCATTTAATCCTCATATTAACCCTGCAAGATGGGATTACATCTCCTTTTTCATTTTTGTGTGTTTGTGTGTTTGTTTGTTTGTTTGTTTAAAGACAATGAAGAAAAGTTTAGCAATTTCCTCACAGTTATAAAACAGACAAGCACATCTGAATCCAAAACTGATACACTCTGTTCCAACATTCAACTCCCAAAGCCTAATCATTTACAACATAACATTTTCATGATCAGGAATCCTTCATTAATTCATTATATCATATCTGACCCTCCTCTGTTTGACTTTGAAAAACCTTTTCTAATTTGTTTCACTTGAACTCAATAAAGCATCAGTGATGGTAGACTATGTATCAGGCACTATTCTGGACCTTAACTATGACCAGAAGGCTAAGGTGTTTAGCCTACACACAGACAAGTCCATTTGCTATCACTCCTTGACCCCTTCCCATCTACCTGGTCAAATCAATATCCTGCTTTATCTTCACTCCTGCCATGTTCTTTCTCATTGTCTCACACTCATTCTCCATATCCTATCATGAGTTTTCTTTCTTGTTTTCAAATTATATTCTTCTTTTAAGGCCTAACTCAAATCTCTCTTCTTCAGTGAGGCTTGTCTGATCCTTGGTGAAATCATTCGTGCCTCCTGATTTAAGTCTTAGTATCTTCTTGTCTCTTATCTGTTCTTTTGTTTTGATCTATCTCGCCAGCAGGATTGTAAACTAGATTGAACAGAGGAACCTGAGCACTCCTTCGCCCCCCCCCCCCCAACATCTTACATAGCACCAAGCCTGCAGTAACTACTGAGTTAATCATCCTATCTATCCCTTAGTTGGGAGAGAAGGCAATAGTGACCTGCTAGAATCTGACTCAGCCTAGAATTACTGGAACTTTCTCTCCATATTGCTGAGGAGAGAGTCTTGTCCAGTATCATGAATCACAGAACAGCATCGAATGAAATCTCTCCCTATGAGAAAATGCAACTCTTAAAATATTAAAAAGTATTATAAATCATAGAAGTAGGCCTTATGAAACATGGGCCATGTTCCTAGCTGTAACATTTCCAGACCTTGTATAAGCCAGCACACATTGTGTTCACCTATAGAATGAAAATAATTATGTCTAGCTATTAAATTTGATACATGGAAGGCCAAGAATTAAAATTCTTATGACTTAAGTTACTTTAAAACCAATAACCAAAAACAAAACAAAAAAATCTTGGAACCCTCACTACAATACTGTTTTGAATCAGGCAGTTTTCTCTGTGAAATCCACTAAGAAGATGGCTTCTGAGATAAAGAAAGCATGTTGCAGTAAGAGTCAAGTTCAACAAGCAATGAATGAGTGCCCACCATGGCAAAGCCACATGCAAAGCTTGAGGGGATAACATTTGAACGAGACAGTCTCCTTGTCTTCTAGGAATGATGGTTTCAGTGCCTCCTATTGACACTAGGTATTTTGTGATGAGTTGTGTAGGGGCAGAGGGCATTGTGGTGCTTGAAAACCCGTGTTGGGGAGAGGAGTCTCCACAGGTGTTCCCACAGCATAGATCTCACAGAGTGGATCTAAGAAAAGTTTAAGCATTTTAAAATTTTATAAAACAACTAAGAGTAAAATTGTGACATTGCTAATCTTGATGGAGAGACAGCTGTTTTCCTTCCCCCCCTCCCCCCCCCCCCCCATCTCTCAACATATTGAAACTCTGGTGCTTTTAAAGTAAAAAAAAACTTGCTTCTTGATGTACACCCCCACTGGCAAAAAAAAAAAACCAAACTCAGGTTTCCAGGTAGGTCAGTCAGGGAGCATGGCTTTCAGATTTTCTGATAATGTTATCAACTGAAATCACAGTTCTAAGTACAGAATCAAACATCATTCCAATATCCTGCTGGATTATCTTTCACAGAATAAGAGTGACAGCAATCACATAATTAAGCCTCAGGTTAGAGTTAGATCCTATTCACCTCCAGGAATTTCTCTGTAGGATATGAGAAGACTGGCAAGATAAGCCATTCTTCTCTGGGGAGTAGAGCCCCTGATGTGCCCGTGAGGTTTCCGTGTTAAATGGCCAATACCTGCCATTGCCACTAAAGACACACAAGATGTCTGTCCCTTGTTTCCTGACACAGTGAGTTCAACCTAGGAGGTTTTCTTCTGGTTCTAGATTGTCAAAGAAATGAATTTAATTGACTCTAAAAGGGGCCAGAAATAAGGCTTTTTTGTGATGGGGCTCTACCATTTTTGCCTGGTAAGAGGGATTATGCCTTTTCATGGGGCTGCAAAGTAGATGTTATGCTTGAGAAGAAGTTTCAGCCATTTCAAAGCATGTCTTTTCTTTCCCAGTGACCCTTCCGCACTCCCCTGTTAAGATTCTGAAATAAGGAAGTTAACAGGCTCAGAGATCCCACTGTTTCCTATTTCTATTTCCAGTAATAGCTCTCAGGGCTACTTTGTCACCAAGACCCACAAAATTGAATGTGATCGCAGCAAAAGGTACTATGAGTAGAAAATGAATTCCTTATGTTGAAAAGAGAAAAGTGTGTGGGTGCTTTAGGAATGAGGTTGCAGACACTGGTGGACTTTTCAAATGCATATTACAAAGTGATGGCCACGTGAATGGATGATCAGGCGATTGACATAATTTTTGAAAATAAAAAAGATGAATTTTCCAATTTATTATGGCTTTTGTGCATTTTCCTTTTAAACTGCTGGTTATACTGCTTATGAAAAATTTACATGCAACCTATATTGATGTGTTTTGTCAGCAAAATTTCATAAAGCAATATGAATTCGTATAAAGTCAACTTACCTTGTAGTTTTCTTCCAGGAAATAAAAGTCCTTGGCTCAAATCTTAACCAATGATTTTTTTTTTTTTTGAGAGAAAAAGAGCCCAATCGGGAGGGGCAGGAGAGAGGGAGAGAGAGAATCCCAAACAGGCTCATATTGTCAGCACAGAGTCTCACAGAGTCTAAGGCAGGGCTTGATTTCATGAACAATGAGATCATGATCTGAGATGAAGTCAAGAGTCAGACGCTTAACCGACTGAGCCAGCCAAGTGCCCCTTAACCAATGATTCTTATTTTTCAAAAAAGGCACCCAATTATCTATGGCAACTCAATCAAAATTGAAATAGAGATGTCATTTGAAATTTGTATGCTTAGTGACCTAATGAATCAGAGAAAACATTTGGACAATTATCTACTAGAGTTTGCTCTGCATTTTAATCCATGACATATATCTAGGCTTTGTTCCCCCTCTCTGCCATAACTAAACTTTTCAAAATTGGAAAGCATATTCAGTGGAGTTACATGCTACACAATGGTTAAGTTAGAAGTTCAGCTTGTATGGGGCACCTGGGTGGCTCAGTCAGTTAAGCGTCCTACTTCGGCTCAGGTCATGATCTCGCAGTTCGTGGGTTCAAGCCCCACATCGGGTTCTATGCTGGCAGCTCAGAACCTGGAGCTTGTTTCAGAATCTGTCTCCCTCTCTCTCTGCCCCCTCCCCAGCTCACGTTCTGTCTCTCTCTGTCTCAAAAATAAACTATAAAAATTAAAAAAAAAAAAAAAAAAAGAAATTCAGCTTGTAAAATCAGTAATTACATGTGGAAAAACTATCACTTAAAACCTCTTACACTACCCAGAAGTAGAATAAAGTGTGTACCATTTATATAAACAACTTTATACAATACATATGCATGAGTAATGTAAACTATAAAGTGCAGTATTGGGGCACCTGAGTGGCTCAGTTGGTTGAGTGTCTGACTCTTGATTTTGGCTCAGGTCATGATCTCATGGTTCATGAGATTGACCCTCAAGTCAGACTCTGCACTCCCAGTGTAGAGCCTACTTGGGATTCTCTCTCTCCCTCTCCTTCTGTGCCCATCCTCCGTTTTCTCTCTCTCCCTCTCTCCCTCCCTCTCTCTCTCTCTCTCTCTCAAAATAAATAAATAAAACTTAAAAAAATTAAGAGCAGTATTTAAAAAGGAATGTACTTTTTATAATTGTAAAATATACATAACCATTCTTAAACTTACCATTTTGACCAGTTTTAAACATGTAGTCCAGTGGCATTAAGTACATGCACATTGTTGCACATCAATCACCACTGTCCATCTTTAGGGTTTTTTGTCTCCCCAAACTGAAACTATGTACCCTTTAACCAATAACTCCTTTTATACCTCTACCCCCACTACCAGGCAACTACCATTCTACTTACTGTGAATTTAATCATTATAGGTGCCTCATATACTAGAATCATACAGTATTTATCTTATTGTGACTGGCTTCTTTCACTTTCAATTGCTGGATCATATGGTAATTCTGTTTTTAGTTTGCTAGGGAAGCACTATTATTTTTTTTCTTTTAAGAGAGAGCAAGGGAGAGGGGCAGAGGGAAAAGGGAGAGAGAGAGATGTGGGGCTTGATCCCACAACCCTGCGGTCATGATCTGAGCCAAAGTCAAGAGTTGGATGCTCAACCAACTGAGCCATCCAGATGCCCCAAGGAACCGTTCTGTCTTCCCTAGAGGCTGCACCATTTTACATTCCCACCAGCAGTGCACAAGTGTTCCAATTTCTCCAACCCTTGTCAACTTTTTTTTTCTTTTCCTTTCCTTTTTTTCCCCCTTTGGTAATAGCTCATTGTAATGAGTGTAAAGTGGTATTTCATTCTGGTTTTGATCTGAGTTCCCTAATGATTAGTGATATTGAACATCTTTTCAGGTACTTATTAGTCATTTGTATATCTCCTTTGGAGAAATGTCTTTACAAAGTCTTCCACCACTTTTTAATCAGGTTGTTTGTTTTTGTGTTGTTGAGTTATAGGTAAATAGATACATTTTTATTTACATTATATATCTTAGATTAAATTGAATGCATGATATGATCCCATTATAATGTATTCTTAGGAAATTTTGATTCAGGAGAACTTGAGATCTATAGACATATTAAAAAGGAGTCAATGTTTTGACAATATACCTGGTGTTATCAATAGTACAAAACATACAATGGGAAAAGAAGATATGTATTTTTTAATGTTTATTTATTTTTGGGAGAGAGCGAGCGAGCACAGCAGGGGAGGGGCAGAGAGAGAGAGGGAGACACACAGAATTGGAAGCAGGCTCCAGGTTCCAAGCTGTCAGCACAGAGCCCGATGTGGGGCTCAAACACACAAACCTTAAGATCATGACCTAAGCCAAAACTCAGATGCCTGACAGAGCCATCCAGGTGCCCTGGAAAAGAAGATATTTAACTAGAAGAAGAAACAGGCAGAAAACACTGGATTGCTCATTTAGGAAAATTTGCCAATCATTATATTAGTTCTGATGGATAAGTTACAAATTTGGGAAGCGAATGACTCATTTTCCCATTCCTGATGGTTGTATTACAAAAGATAGTGCATGTGTTCACCTACTTACCAGCAGTGAGCACCTAAACATAATAGATTGGTTTAGTGAGCACACTTAAAAGTTGTTAAGCAAGGCTGACTTCTCAGTTGCTAGACTGTGCAGGAACAGCCTCAGATTGTCTTCATGGAGCAGGTCATTGTGACCTCTAGTGTTCTGGCTCCACCTCTGAAATCCCTCCTATAGCTATGGAAGTTCTGCCAAACCCTCTTGACAGTAAAACCTACAACAGATTAGTCTGCCGCCACCGCTGTTGCTACTGGTGGTGCTGTGGTTTCCTGGCTGTGTCCTACTCACCTTTCTCTGGCCTCAACTTGTCCATTAACTTGTTTCTTCTGCCCACCCTGCCTCTGCTTTCCTCACTTTAACACCCCCTACAGCAGTGCTTGGGATCCCTTCTGTCATCCATCCTGAGCACGTGTGTAAGTCATAGGGACCTGTTGCAGCAGGCACTGTTGGGAGCTGGGCTGTGTTCCAGAAAGTGGTTGTAAGGGCTCCTTCTTAGTTTTTAAGATTAAATGAGGCTCAGGGATGATGCTGATGAAATTGTTTAGAATGGTGGATGTGGTGCCTCGGTAGTAGGTCTAGGTCCTACGTTAGAAGGATTGAAGGGACTTGCCTTTCAAGTCTGGGCGGATGCACATTTACAGAGATGCCCTGAGGACTTTCTACTTTAAACGCATGCAGGGCAAATCCCATTTTGAAAACTCCAAGAGGTTGTTTATTTTGCCAACACTCTGAAGGTTCTTCACTGATGCACAGATTTTTTTTTAACCGCATGGAAGTCATACAAGTTTTTTCATACTTCTCTCTGTTATATACTTGAAATACCCTCTATCTGCATTTCTTTCTTTATTCAACACACGGTTCTTGAGTGCTTAGAATGTACCAGAACTGTGCTAGGGAATGGGAAGCAAAGCACCATGGTGGATAAGATTATGTTCTTTGGAGTCACACATGCTTACACTGCAACCCAGCTCTGCTGCTCACTAATGGAACCCAGGGCAAGTATCTTGACCCCATTAGTACTCATTTACTTCACTTGTGAAATGGAGAAAGTGATAGTGCCCTTCATAACGCAGAATAACTTAGCAAGGGTTATCTGGCAGAGATGTATGTAAACTACTTAGCACGATGCATGGCACCAAGTAGAAATTTAATCCATGTTTGAAATTATACTCCTGCTGTTATTCGTGAATTGAGAGCTGGGCTATAAGTTGTTTATCCTCAAGTATATGCATGGAGACTAGCACGTAATCAATTATAAGACAATAGAAGGACTATAAGGAAAATAGGGAGATAGAAGTTCTAATCAGAGGGGAGGGGTAATTAATTCTGCCTGGAAACAGGGGGCTTGGAAGTGTCTGTGGTTGGCATCTCAAAGGATATTTTACTTGTGCTAGAACTGAGCAAACAGAAAAGGTTTTGATAAATCTTTTAATGTCGTGATTGTTTTTGTATTTAAAATGTTTCTTGACATGTTACTTCCTCCTCTAATATCCTTTCTCCCTTCCATTTTAAAGCCCACATTTTATCAGTCCTCTAATCCGTCAAGACCCCCTTCACATGCAAAATCCTCCTTGATTCCTTCCCTGATGAGTGAATAAATTAGACATTCCTTGAAGGTATAGTTATATGCTGGGGCCTGAAAATAATTTTTCTTTTATAGAAATTTATTTTGGCAAGAGAATTACTGTAATGGAATATAACCTGTATTAACATGAGTGCCATCAATCATTTTCTGAGATGAGTAAGATAAACATTTCCATTTTTGATCCAATTAAAGCTAGTGGAGCTAGAAAAAACCATATGGACTCCTTTTCTTTTTTTAAGTGGTATAAGTTTTCAAGGCATAACTACCCAACTGATTCAGAGACAATAATATGCCAGTAGAGTTTGGATACAATCTGCTGATATAACATAAAGGTCTTAGAACAATAAACAAAACTCATAATATAGGGAACTGATGGCATCAGGATAATTAGATCCATCAGTACATTTAGTAACAACCAAATGAAAGAAAACCACAACCCAGCAAGCTGGAGGCATTTTGCATGTCCCTTTTTACTAAGTATCCAACTAGATAATATTCAGTGATAATGAAAATAATCAGTAAAGTTCACTGTGTAAATAACCAAGGCAAATTATACCTATAATAATTCCAGAAAAAATAAAACCCAGGAGGCAGTACACAGCATACACCCAAATCTATCTTTCGCAAAGTATTTCCCAAACCTTGGTATGAAAGTCTAAATACTGGCTCCAACAGGACAGGATCATCATTCATATATGAAATGATAAACATGTGACATCAGGGCTCCAGCCAAAAGGCAAGGCATGAGAATATGCTGTTCCCCAGCAAAAAGGAAGATGTGAAAGGGGGCAGAGGGTGAGCTGTTGGGGTTAAAGAAGCTACAAAATGTAGAACTGACATCTTTGCATTCACAATGAATAATAAGTGAATGATAGGTTGGATTTTACAGAAGTCACAAACTAGCTATCTGATGTATAAATGTGATTGTTGGCATGTTTTGTAAAAAAAAAAAAAAAAAAAAAATTAATTAAAAGATTTCACGTAAGAGTCCAGATTTCTCTTTTCATTTTAAAATTGGAAACCTCCACCCACAGATATTTGTAATGGCCACACCCTCACCTCTTTTAAGACTTCACATTGTCCAGTGCATAAAACATGAATATTAAATAAATCTGGCAATTCTGGGCCTGTATGTATCCGTGTAATAACTGGCATAATTTAAATAAAAGCTGCCTTCACTGGCCAGTTCCAACTCTCCAATCTACCTCAAACCCCCAATCCACACACCTCAGCACTCTCTTTCTTAGCGTGCAGTTTAAAAACATCAGCCTCGTTCTAACCATACAGAAATCCCACAAGAATAAATAAATATACAAAATAAATTTTAAAATAGAATACACAAGGCCTTGTATTAAATGCTTTTATACACAATAGTATCTATTTTACAAAAGATCAATTTGAGGTTCAGGTAGGTAAGTAAAGTCAGTTACCTGAAAAAGGTGACTTGAGATTTGGGCCATGATTTATCTGACCTCAAAGCTGTCCTCTTCACTCCCATGAGTTTTAGAATTTATTAAGACATTACATGAGTATTTTTATCTGTGGCAAAGCTGGACTGAAATATCTTTATAACACCAAGCCTTTAATTCATCCTAAACCTAAAAAAAATCAAAGATACGCATTCTGAGAAAGAAAATATATATATATTTCAGATTATTCAAGTAACCTTTAATAAGATCAGAAATAACATTTGACGGGTGCCTGGGTGGCTCAGTTGGTTAAGCGTTGGACATCTGTTTAGGTCATATTTTGTGGTTCATGAATCAAGCCCTGTGTCTGGCTCTGTGCTGACAGCTCAGAGTCTGGATCCTGCTTCGGATTTTGTGTCTCCCTCTCTCTCTGCCCTTCCCCTGGTCTCTCTCTCTCTCTCTCAAGAATAAATAAACATTAAAAAGTAAATAAGAAAGAAAGAGAAAGAGAAAAAGGAGGGAAGGAAGGAAGGAAGAGAGAGAGAGAGAGAGAGAGAGAAGGAAGGAAGGAAGGAAGGAAGGAAGGAAGGAAGGAAGGAAGGAAGGAAGGAAGGAAGGAAGAAAAGTAATAACATTTGAGTTAGGGAGGGGGGAACAAAGGCACCAAACTTGTTCTCTGGAGGAATGTGCATCAGTGGAAACACCTGCAGATTCATCTACAACTCAGTCATAAATCCTGTGACCAGCCCCCATTGGAGGCAGTGCAATGGCAGAGGCTGGGCAGAATTGGTAGTTCTTACCCCCACCATGGAAAGAGACTACAGCTGGGTGATTTGCCTGCCATTCATAATCTGACTCGTGCTCACCCGAGACACAGAGAAAATGTCAACTGTTACATCCCTGTTTACTCTTTGTGAGTTATGTGACTTGGACACATCTCTTCATTTTTTATTCCTGTTCGACAGAAGCTTGTCTGTCGGGAAATTACAGTTTCCCTCTGGGCCTCATCAGTTGTGAAGAAAGACAGGGAGACAATAATACTTCCTGTGGTCTCAATCTAGAAATCCACAGAGTATCTCTCCTTGCCCCTCAACCCCATAATAATATTTTCAGCTTCTGTTCATGCTAGCTTTCCAAAATCGAACCCCAGATAACAGCTCTGACCGTCCAGAGGAAATTGTTGAGCCATTCCTCTTTTCATTCAAGAATGGCCTTGGAGATTATGGACCAAAACAAACAAGACAATGAGCATCCTTAACATTATTTGTTTGTATTTGAACGTTCAAATATAATCAACTGACACTCAGAGAAGACAGCTACCCCTCAAGTCTCTCCCAGTTTTCTTCTCCACCATTTCCTTCTTCAACATGGCCAGTGGGAAGAACTATTTGCTTCCTCTCCCCTTCTTGCTTGACTTTTCGACCTCACAATCCCACCTCAGTTTTCTGTCCTCTTATATGAGGGAAATATTCATATCTTTGCATTCCCCCCCATCGTACACATGATGTTTGTGTGAAAAGAAATAAAGATATTATTTTGCTAGTAATTCCTAATCATCTATTTTGCTTTGTTTATTTGGTTGGTTCACTGATTAGTTGGAAGAGAATGGGGTTTTTCTAATTCTTTTCTTTTTATGATTATATTTTTTAAAACATCTCTTAAGCACCATGATGGGGTATATGTTTGTGACCTAAGGAGTTACACAAGTCTGGCGACATATAGAAAATTTGCAGGTAGCCCCTGTGATATTAAATAGTTCAGGTCCTGTCATGAAATGCCCCAGGCTTAAGCCAGAGGAAGGCGGGCTTGGCAGAATCTGTGAGAGAGGATGGCATGGCTAGAAAGGATGTCCACAATACTGTATTTTGTGCAAACAAGTGACACACTTTGGAATTGTGCTAAGATGCTAAAATGCATTAAAATGGAGTTTTAGAAAAAATGTCTATTTGTTTTTGAGACCACTTAAGTCTGTACAGAAACTGTATAGCTTCAAGCATCCCGATTTTAAGGTGATAAATAAAAAGGGAGGGGAGAGGTAATTTACTATGATTTCTTAATCAAAATGATTAATTGCTTGGTTGGATGGCACCACAAACTGTCAAATTTAGGCCAAATGTAAAATGCCCTGATCTTCTGAGAACACTCAACTATGATATGAGGAATTCTGAGAGAAAAATCACACGTTAAAGCTACGGCACTAATACAAGACATATTTAGAAATGTATCAGACCCTTGATGGTATGAAACATTCGTTAGTTCACTCATTGGTGAAGAAGTAAATTGATTTTGATATCCACCTTTTCTGCATGATGTAAGATGGCTTTTCCAACAGAAATATTTTTATACACAGTCTCAGTAGGTCTCCTCATGAAAATGTCCTCAATTCTGGGGTGTCTGTGTCCGCACCATGTTTGAAGATTGCCGCTGACTTTGGAATTTGTTTCTTGACCCTCTCTCAGTTATCCTGCATACTGAGATCATGAGGTACACTGCTCGTTGGGAGGGAAAAGTAAATATTGGGTTGCTCTAACTGAGGTCATAGTTTCTCCATGTCTAGACATCACTAGTAACTGGTGCCTTCTAGACCTGCTATGCTTTCCCTGGATTTATAAATGTATGAATTGCTTTGTATTTGGTTGCATAAAATGTACTGCATTTCCAGACAAGTTTCAAAATCGTATTTTAGATCTTTTCGATAAGTCTCTGCTCAAGCCATTTTTCTTCCACTGAGAGCACATGACTCCACATAATGAATTGGTGGACAATAAGATGGCTGTGTTCCATATTTTCAAACTCACCAGACAAATGATTTTTATTTTTTGTAAACTAGCTATATTTGTTACTCCATTGGTGCTGTGTCTTTTGTCGGCCACTTTGAGTTTAAATGTAAAAAAGAGAAGGAAAATAAATATCCTCTAATCATAGCATGAGGAAACAATTGCTTGTTGTATTAAAAAAATGAATACTTTTTTTCTTTTTTACATTTTTTTTCTCCTTGTAGATAGACCATTTTGCTTTGGTTCTTTTATTGCCTTACTGTGTCACAACGTATAAGAAAAGTGAAGTATGAGAAAAGACACACTCACACACATATGTTTTTAAAGATAGTCCAGGGAAATAAGTCTTTATGAATAGGCCTGAACAATTCTACAAAGTGTATGACTTTCGATTCCATATAGGTACTTTCCTAAATTCACCAAATAATCACAAATGCAGATCTATACCTTTACGTCTGCAAACAAAAAATAATTTATTACTTGTTATGCCAATATCCAAATAAAATTTAGTCTTTTTGTGTGCTTGCTAGAGAAAAATATTATTCTAAAAAAATACTCTGTGGGCCTCTGAATATTTCAGGACACCATATATTTTGTCAGCTTTTTTTTTGTTGTTTGTTATTCTGAGTGTAGAATATTTCATAAATTCTAAGTCTCTAATTGATCCATATGACTTAGAGTATTTAGAGAAACACATCATAATATATTCTTTGAAATATAAATCCTAGTTGTGTTTCAGTTATTAATGTTTTAAATTGAAAATAAGATACTAGGAGCCTACAACAAAACCATTCAAAAGAATATAATACTCATAGTTGCTATCAAAAATTTGTAAGTTACATTAATGGCCTAACACTAATTTTTCCCTGTATAAATGCCTCACCAATGATTCTACTTTTTTGGTTTTGTTTTTGGGGAAAAGCCAAACTACCTCCATATTACCAGCATCATCATTATCATAGTAGTCATATCAAATTTTGGTATTATTTTATTAACTAAACATTAATACAGAAGAGTATTATCCTTGCCTAAGTTCCAGGAGGGACAAACCCTAGTAGTAGAAGTACTTCAAGTTGCATTTCTTCTTGATTTGTGCAGTGGGTTTTGCTTCCTTGAAAGAATGAGGAGGTACACTGATAATCCATGTGTTGTTCCCCATGCTTATCCCTGTGGCTTGACATCTATGCCCACTTTCTTTTCATGTCCCACTTCTCTTTGCCCTTTAGTGTGTAACCTTAAGAATTTTCCTGTGTCCTCTAATTTCTGTTAAATAACTTCAGGGTTTCCTATAACATTTTGTATTTATCTCTATTACAGGACTGGTTGTATTTTATTACAGTGAGTTATTTCTGTTTCTTTCCTTCTTTAAATTTGTAAAAAAACAGAGACTTCCAAGACCTTGTCTAGCTAGTCAATAAATGTGAATTACTTAACCAGTTAATGTGTATTTAATAAATATTTCTAAACCAGTTAGCATTTTGAAAGGCAATTCATTTAGCTCCATCAGTTACATAAAAATAAATTACAGCTGGAAAAAAAAAAGGTTGAATTTTTAAAAATACTATAAGGAAAATATCAGTGTAAGAGTCAGGGGGAAAATTGTCCTTTTCTTAGTAGTTGAATTTTCCTCTAAGATATGACCTTTTTTTTTGTTGTTGGTTAGCTACATTGGGTAAGAGACAAAATCCTAAGAGAAAGAGTGAGCAGTAATAGCTACCTACTGAGTTTTAAGGAATCAAGTTATTTTAAATGTAAAGCTTTTGTTTTCCTAACTCAGACTAAATAAGCAAAATTGTGGCAAAGATTGAATTGTTTCAGAAAACAGAATGTATTTCAGAGACTGTGGGAAAAAAAACAGGATAGGAAAAGAAATGAGAGTTTTTTGACATATACAAAGGGGATCTGGGGATAAGAATAGGAATATCTATTAGAAATACTTAAGTTTTACCATGCAAAATTTATGTATGTTGTAATGTCTCTTCTTTTTCTCCCCATGAGCATAATGTGGTCTCAAATTTGTATTTTGAGGAATAAAATGGAATCATGAATATAATTTCAAAATTTATTTAGAGTAAAACCACACCATATCTGTATTTCAAGTAATTGATGTAAGAAGCATATTTGGTGGTTATGTGAAAGCACGGTAATGCTTTAAATTCTAAAGGAATAGGAAAAGTAACAAAAGATAATATTAACAAATTCAATTGTAAGAAGGATAAAATTTTATATCATAGGGTAAAAAGGGTATGTAATAAAAAATACACCAAGAAAATACTTGTAGGACAGGGTTAATTCATTTGTAAGAGCTCATAAAAATTCATAAGAAAACATCAAGTCACTAATATGGTAAAAAAAGATGAAGAGACAGTTGATAATTAGTAAACAAACATATGGGAAAATGCTCAAAATCACCGGTTATTAAAAGAATGTAAATTGAAAAAAATACGTTCCCCTTTTATATCATTAAATTAATAAAAATTTAAAGTAACATTATAACCTCATGTGAATGTGCATGTTTGCAAAGTAGTATGCATTCATTTAGTCTTTGAAATTGGCAGCTTAAATTAAACAACGCATTCAGGAAAAAATATACATTACTTCATGTTTCAAAAGCTATAAATATGTTTATATGCTTTAACCTGTTTTTTCTGGAATTTATCATCATGAGGAAGTAATCCAAAAGGCAGAAAATGTGATATGGATAAGACTGTTCATAATAGAGCAAATTAAAACTTGATTTTTAAGAGCAATGATATTTTAAATGCTTTTAAAGTTTTTTTCTTTACATCATTCTAGTGTTGTATTTGAATTTTTTAAAAGGATCAGCTTTACTTAAAGTGTTCTTTTTAAGCTTTTAAGCAAGATTTTTTATATTCCTTCTCTCAAAAAATAAAGATCACTTTATCTTATTGTGCAAATTTTGCACAAAAATAGTGAACAAATACTATGACAATTAGAACTTAGCTGTAATAGCCATTTGTTTTCAGAATTGTCGATGTTGAAAATACTTTAATTGCTTTTTCTTGGGCTTCATTCATATATTGTGTTCTGCTTTTAAATGAAAAAAGATTGTTTCTACAGTACATACTGGGACATTATTTCAGATTTCCAATAATATAAAGGTTAGTTAAGTCTTATGTTTAAATAATCTCTTTTTTATGGTCAAAGAATGATACGTATTCACTGTAGTAAATTCAGAAAGATCGAGGAAAGCATGAAGAAAACTACAAAATACCGGCCTCTCATCACCCAAAGATTACCGTTATTAATATTTTGACTTCTAGTCATTCTATATCCATAAACACAAATGAAATCATAATATGTAAAAATGTTTTTATGGACCTTTTTTTTTTAACTTTCTATAACAATGATGTACCTGTGCATTTTATTGAATATTCTACCACGTCATATTTTTAATCCCCATATGTATCTAAACCTGTCTTATATAATTCAATATTAAGTGGTGAATTAGGTCTATTCTTCTAAAAGGGGCACAAAAAGTCATGCAAATACCTTATAAAGAGAGAAAAATAATAATACTAAAAACATTTAATAAAGGACACTTCTGACCACCGATTCCTTATAAGTCTGTTTCATGCAGCAGATGTCAAATGTTTTGGTTTTATGGTGATTTTTACCATAGCTCAAAAGTCAATATTCTGCTGTCAGATGTGGGCTTACATGTGAAGAATAGGAAAGGAACTTAACTAGGAAGCACTGAGCTCAGGGAATTGAATTTGCATGTAATTCACTAAGCATACATGTTTACATGACCTTTAGAAAAAGGAATTAAACCAGTTTTTCACTAGCTCTAGGCAATCCACGTTAAAGAGGCGATTGAATCAAGAATCTAAAATACTCCTTATAAGATAGCCAGGCTAACAGAAAATTACTTTAATTCAAATAGATTTCACTATTAAATTCATAGTGACATTAACATGACACATTTACCCTAATAAGAAGTTGGAGATGTGAGTTTAGTTCTGAGTTGTTACATGACCCATAGACTATTTTACTAAGCACCAAAACAATTCTACCTCTCCCTAGAAAGTCAAATGCAGTATTTTCAAATCTCATTTCAAAACATCCAGATTTTCTTTTGGCAATTTCCTGAATCAATTCCAGATCTGTGATTAATGATAATGGCTAGTATAAAACTGATGTAAAATCAGGAAGCCTGGGTGAGGGTCCAGCTACATCAATAAATATCTATATGATCATAAGCAGGTAACTTAAGCTTTCCAGGACTTTATTTTATCATCTTTAAATAAAAATACTGAGATATATAATCTTCAAGATTCCATCTAGCTCTAATGCTTTGCTATTCTCGCTCATATTACCTATCCCTTTTGAAAAGATATCAAAGTGATATATCACAAGGAAACAATGTATATTGCATCCTTAAGGATGGAATAAAATAGTTAAATCTCATCTCGGTCACAGGCTCCCACCTAACCCCGAGGAATATATGACTAAATATGTAGTGAATGAAATGAATGAATACATGAGTGTCTGCTATAAATATATATGTACAACAAGAAGGGAATTGGTTTAGTATGCCACTAAGGTACTATCTATTGCTAGAATTGTCTATAGCATATCTAGATTGAGCTAGCATACAGTTCTATTTTCTTTTCTATATATTTAACCTACAGTTTGTGTATACAAAAGATTATAACTTGAAAAAAAAAGAAAAAGACAGCAGGAAGAGGAAGTATTAGAGTCCAAACAGAAGAGAGGAGAAAAAAATATTCCAGTTGTTTAAAATTATTCTAGTATTTCTCTCTCTCTCTCTCTCTCTCTCTCTTTTTTTTAAAAAAACCCTACCTTAATTTCCTTCAGACATATAACTGAAAATTTATTTTCCCTATGAGGAAAATGAAGAACTGAGAGATATGATCAGTAGTAAGGGATGGATCACCATTTTGGGGAGAATTCAGGAAAAGTAAAAACAACAAGCTCCAAGTATTTCAGAAAATTTAATGATTAAATGAACTTTAGATACCCTAAGTGCAGTCTAGGTAAAGTAGCAGTTTCTACCCAACAGTATGGAAGGATTTAACAGTGTTTTTTACATAGGATCCAATCTAGTGCACTTGAGTAAGAGTTAGTGTTAGGCAAGCCTGAGCAAAGGAACTAGAATTCTTTATAGAAAACCAAATATAAAGATTTTTAAAAATAATTATGGATTCATTTATATGCTCACAGTAACAGTAGACTGATAAAGAGTAGACTTTTGGGGGCATCAAAGGAAATCTTGAAATGAATGCTAAGGAAGTAAAATTTTCTTTTAGTTTTTTTTTTTTTTTTTTTTTGGAAGTAAGCAAGAAGAGCCAACTTTGACTAGCTGTTCAATAAATATTTTGACAATTATTAATTAACTACAAAATATGTGCACATAATACTCCAGGCTCTGAGAACGCACAGAGTCCTGCTCTCTGAGACTAACATTCTAAGACATGGGTAATTAACAGATAGAAGTACCATATATCAGGTGATGATAAGTGTATGAAGAAAAGTAAAGAAGAATAAGGAAGGGAGGGACTTGAGTTGGTATTGTTTTATATAGGGGTTCTGGAAAATTATTTTTGATACGGTAACATTTGTGCAGAGATCTGAATGAAATGCAAGAGCATTCCAAGAAGAGTAATGAAAGCAAGTTCAAAGACCTTAGGTAGGGGCGCCTGGGTGGCTCAGTCGGTTAAGCATCCGACTTTGGCTCAGGTCATGATCTCATGGTTCATGGGTTCGAACCCCGCATTGGGCTCTGTGCTGACAGTCAGCTCAGAGACTAGAGCCTGCTTATGATTCTGTATCTCCCTCTCTCTCTGACCTTCCCCTGCTCACGCTGTCTCTCTCTCTGTCTCTCTCTCTGTCTCTCTCTCTCTCTCTCTCTCACACACACACACACATAAATAAAAAATATTAAAAAAAAAAAGACCTTGGGTAAAGAACATTTTTAAGATATCCAAGGATGAGCAAGGAGGTCAATGTGGAGAATGAAGAATGTACCAGGGAGATAAAAAAATAGGATATAAGTTCAGAAAGTAAACAGAGGGCAGATCATGTTGAACATGTGAAGTCAAGATAAGTTTACATTTTTCTTGGAGTGAAATGAAAAAATTAGGAAGGCTTTGAACAGAAAAAATAATGTTTGTAACTTCTATTTCAAAATAATTTTTATGATTACTCTAGACAGATGACATTATACAGGGGAAAGGCCAAAGCAAGGAAACAAGTTAGATTAATAATTAGTCTACCTGGCAATGGTGGTAGCCTGGGTTGTAGTAGTGAGAATGGAATTTAGAGAAATGGTTGGAATATGCATGCTTGAAAGTGAAAGCCAAAAGGATTTGCTGATGGATTCAGATGTAGGACAGCATGAGGGGTGGTGGTGGGGCAAATATGAAGCCTATTGTTTGTTGCTGCTAAAATATAAGTACTGCAAAGGAAAAGACTTCACCTGTTTTGTTCACTGATATGTTCCAAAACAGAGAACAGTGCCTGACACATAGTAAGTGCTCAATAAATGTGTGTCAAATAGATAATTTTTGGTCTGAGATATTTGGGAAAATGGATTTTTCATTTACTGAGATGGAGTTACAACATGGTGGGAGCAGGTTGGGAATGAGAAGCAGATCTTCAGTTTTGTACCTATTAAGTAGAGATGTTATTTAGACATCCACGTAAAAATGTAGACTAGGTAGTTAGATGTACAAGTCAGGACTGGGGTAGTTAATTTGAAAGTTCTGGTATTTAAATCCATAGAACTGGAAAAGATCATCTAGTAATTGACTATAGCCGGAGAAGAAAAGGGACCTAAAGACTGAGCATTTAAATACTCTAACATTTAAAGGTTGAAGTAATAAGAAAGATCCAGATCATTCTCATATGGCTGAGAAGGACGGACTGTGAGATGAAGAGCAATGAAAGTTGAAAATGCTAAAATCCAAGCAAAGAAAATGTTTCATGGGGCACCTGGGTGGCTCAGTTGGTTAAGCGTCTGACTTTGGCTCAGGTCATGATCTCACAGTTTGTGGGTTCGGGCCCTGCATCAGGCTCTGTGCTGAGGGCTAGCTCAGAGCCTGAAGCCTGTTTCAGATTCTGTGTCTCCCTCTCTCTCTCTGACCCTTCCCTGCTTACGCTGTTTCTCTCTCTCTCTCAGAAATAAATTAAAAAGAAAAACATAAAAAAAAAAAAAAAAGAAAATGTTTCAAGAATGAAGGCTCAGTTAACTATGTCAACTATTATTGAGAGAGCAATTAGTACAAGGATTGAGAAACATTGGCTTTATCAATAGTGACCCTGAGAAGAATTATTTAAGTTAGGACAAAAGTCTAACTAGAGTAAATTTAATAAATTGTGATAGAAAAGCAAGTGAAGTAACATTGGGTTTAGACAACTCGTTCAAATAGTTTTACTTCTAAAAGAACGACAAAAATGGAAAGAGATGAAGAATTAGGGAGGATTTTTACAAGACGGAAAATAGTATAACATTTTTATATGCGTGTTGTAGAATAAAAGGAAAAAAGCAATAAGGCATTAGCTATAGGGTAATTGCAGGAATAATCCTTGAAAAGTAAAAAATGGAGGTGTTCAAGACACAAGAAGAATTGACCTTAAATTTATAAAAAATAAGCAAAGAGAGTTGAAAGGGGAGCAAAATAAACAGAGAGAGATGTGGGTATATTTGAATTTTTTCATGTAGAAGCTTGAAATAATTCTTCATGAAATAAGAATTCATCAGCTCATTCATCAGCTAAAAATGAAAAATCCATCAGCTAATAATGGAAAGGAGAGAGAGGCTATAGGAAGTTTGAATAGAGAATAGGGTGAAGTAGTCTTGGAAATAACAAGAAGGGTTATTGGATTACCGAAATGTATAGTAGGGTTGCAGGTAATATTATGGACCACTGAAATAACATGATAAGTCTCAAGAGTTCTGCAGCTAATGATCATGAGTTTAAAGTGAGAATAGCCAAAGTGATTGTGTTTTTCCAGTCATATTCTACATCTTGGATTCAAGAATTTAATAGGAGCATAGTTAGATTTAATCAAGGTGGAGGGTTTTTCCCCAGAGATTTTGATTAAGGGGAAGAAGTTCAAGAAGTTGAGGGTTTGACAAGGGAGTATTTCTAATATTGGATCAGGAGATTTGAGCCATATAAGAAAGAAGGTGAGGTCATGGGGAGGAATAAAAGACAATGAAAAAGTCATAGAGTTGCTAGATCAGAAAGTTTCTATGGGGATATTGGATTCAAGGTGCCAGTGGCTTACACTAAAATTAAACTGGGTGGTGGTCAGAGAGCTGTATGCTTGAGTTCAAGATGATGGGATTCAGCTACCACAATGACTATGCAAATGGATAATTGACCCGGAATGGAAAACAAGAATATCAAAGGATCTAAAACGTCTGGTGGTAAAAAGATAGCCAGATCAATACTGAAATCACAATGAATCAAGTAAAAGTGTACAGAGATTAAAACAGATGGTAAAACAAGTAATGAAATAGAAGGAAAAAAAAGAGAGAGATTTAATGGAGGGACACTGATGTAGCTCACTCATTAAAGAAAAACTGTAAGACCTAAGGGGAGGATTGAGCAATAGGAATCTGCAGACCTTCTTTCTAAGATGTTGTCATCCATCATTTCAGCTCCTACCACTTTCCGTTTCCAGTTATCTCTGTTTTCTATATAGAAATTCTAGGTAGAGCTTCTGGTTAACCAGTTTGGTCAAAGAATCTGTACCTTAGATCAACAACACTGTATCAGGACCTCTCCTTTGCCCAAGTATGTGGGGGTGCCTAAAGAAGTATAGGAATAGATGTTAGGGTGATGTAAGAAACAGCTATTGTAGAAGATACTGCCCAGTTTGAGACTAACTAGATTTGGCAAAATATTTCCCTTGGGACAAAAGAATTCTTATTAAATGGTTGATAAAGTCAGAGCAGTTTCTGGGAGTTCTGAGAGCATCAATTTAAGAAATAAAATTGCCTGGGGCGCCTGGGTGGCTCAGTTGGTTAAGCGTCCAACTTTGGCTCAGGTCATGATGTCATGGTTTGTGGGTCGGAGCCCTGCATCAGGCTCTGTGCTGGCAGCTAGCTCAGAGCCTGGAGCCTGTTTCAGATTCTGTGTCTCCCTCTCTTTCTGACCTCCCCTGCTTATGCTGTCTCTCTCTCTCTCTCTGTCTCAGAAATAAATAAAACTTTTAAAAAAAATGTTTTAAGGGAAGAAATAAAATTGGAAGGCCAAATCCTAACTATACTCCCACCTACAATCTTACCAAAGAAGTCTGGCATGATTACTACTGGCATATTTGACAAATTTCATATTCATTTTGTATCTATTTGTCTATAGTGTTTACCTACTGAAGAAAATTCATAAAACCAAACCAAGAGAACCAACACTTTTAACTTAAAAAACAAAACACTATAATTTATTGAACATTCAATACATTCCTGGTACTGAGTAACAAAGGAAGTGGGAAGATGGATAGCTGGAGGGAAGAGAATACCATGAGTAACAATTGATGGCATAGTTGATATAGGGAGATATAGATCTGTCACGATCAAGGTTTCCCTTGGTGTCATTCATATATGTGTATATATGTGTATAATATACTAATATATACCTATTGTAAAAAATGCAGATGTTCATAGATTAAAAGGTCGTTATTATTCACCACTTCCTGTTCTTTAGTATCTTGCTCTCCTCATTACTTCACCCTGCCTAACTTTTCACTTTTATTAGATTATAGAATTAGAAATTTTACCCCTTCAAATGTATCACTCTGTTCCTGTGTAAATTTTTCTAAAATCACTTAATTACGAAGGCCTTTAACACCTCAAGGTCATGAACATATCCCCCAATGTGGTCTTCCAAGCTTTTGACTTTGTTTAGTCATTGCTGTTGTTGTTATTGCTTTACTGTTTAGATACTTAATGTATTTTTGTGTATGTTATAGAGTATGGACTTAACTCTTATATTTTATGAAAGCATCCTAAGTTCCAACAGAGTTATAGACCATTTTTTCACTGCTAATTAAAATTTCATCCTTATCATTGTGTTGGAGATATACTGTTTTATCTGGTAGCATCACAGCCAACCATCTTCTACTAACACAGGTCCACCTTCTTTGGGAGGTAATGTCATTTTTTTCATCCATGCAGTGCTCATGGGTCTCCAATAATATAATTTAATCTACTGAGGCAAGAGGAATGGTCAAATCACCCAGTCCAGGTCATTCTGATTGTGTCTGTCTGAAATTTGAGTCCTAAGAGCTGACACACCATGACAAAGGACAGTGAGTAGAAGCAATGACCAATATTTTGCCAAAGTCAATGACCATTCTACTCTTCTTTTCACTTGATTTCCCAGTAGCATGTGACCTACTTGCCGACTTCCTCCCTAAATCATTTTCTCTGGTGTTCTGTGCCACCATATCCATCTGAATTGCCATCTGCTTCAGTGGATCCCTTGTGCCCACTTTCATCCTCTTTCATTTTTTTATATTTTACCTTGGGTCCTGAACTTGCCCCTTACCCTTGATCCATCCATCTCCTCTTTCTGAAGTTAATTAACTTATGTATTGTTTAGGACTTTATTCCTTGCTTTCACTAGAATATAACTTCTTGAAGGCAAGATTTTGTCTACCTTTACCACTCAATCTGCAATACCTAATATGGTGTCCGACATATGTTAGTGATCAATAAATGTTTGCTGAAACCCAAAAGGAATATACCTTATTAAAAAAAACTATATTTCAAATATATTTAAATATCCTCAAGATATCTTTAAACATGTCTTCCTTGTATCGCTTCTGATTATCAGGTCGTGTGTTAGACCCTGGGGCAATAAAATAGCATAGGACATCATCTCTATACTTGAAAAACTTATGGTCTAGTCCAGTGGTTACCACAAAGAGAGCAATGCCCCACACATTATGGGAAAAATTCAGAATTGGGTGAGAAAAATATAAATGAGAAACTTGTCAAGAAAATATGGACAAGGTGGCTCCTGAAGTTAGTATAAAAAGCAATATAAATATTTTGTACAAAGATAAGAGTGAAAAGCATCATCTGGAAACACCCAAAGATGGAAGACTCTGATGCTAAATTCAACTACTTTAGTCTTACATGACCCCATTTTGGCAGCCATTCACTAGATTGCTCCAAATGATCTAACTGGGAGAGAGAAGAACTATTTCTAAAAACACCCAAATCACATAACACTTCATTACTCTAAGTTAACATCCTCAGTCATACTTTAAGTAGTAAATCACCAAAATTATAGCAACAGGCTTGCAATATATTCAGAAACTACAGTACAATCTGTCCAGACTAAATTTTCATTATGGACTTCAAAATTTGGTATATGACAATATTCATATATTAAAGTTTGGACTATCAGTCCTAATAAGTCATTTTAGAGACAATGAGAAGAAACTACAACTATCCAGTACACCAGATGCTGGCAAAGAGCTCTACCACGTCCTTCACCAGTGAGCTTTATTTTTTAATGCTTATTTATTTTGTTGTTTTGAGAGAGAAAGAGATGGAGGGAGGCAGAGAGGGTGGAGAGAGAGTATCCCAAGCAGGCTCCGCACTGTCAGCTTAGAACCCAATATGGAGCTCAATCTCACTAATCGGGAAATCATGACCTGAGTTGAAATCAAGAGTCAGAGGCTTAACCCAATGAGCCACTGAGGTGCCTCTCATGAGTCAGCTTTAGGTCTCTTATTTAGGTCCAGGCCAGTTACCCTTTTTCATGCTCACTTCCTCTTCAACCTGAGTCTCTAAAGACTTATCCAACTTCCAACTTCTCTCTACTGTGAAAAGCAGCCCCTATTGTATGCCAAGTTGTAGGGAAATGTCCCATTCAAATAGCAACAAGACTTCTACATTATCAGGGGACGAACCTTAAGAAACATGGAAGGAAGCCAAACCTAAAGGGAAAAAATGAAATTATAGTAAAGAACCTGAAAAAAATCTGAATATATAGAAACACAGGCCATATGTTTATAAATTATAGGACTTAATTAAGTAAATATGTCAATTTTTCCAAAATTTATTTATAGGTAATTTGAAATAACTTTAAACCCTAATCAAATTGTCAATGGAATTATTTTTTGGAACTTGAGAATTTAAGTTCATCTGGAAGACTATGCAAAAAGAGCAAAGATAATTTTCAATGAAAATCTTTTAAAAAAATGAAAGAGGGGACATTTGCTCTCCAGCAAACAAAAGCTTCCTAAGTATCAAAATAATACAAATTGCTTAAAACTGGTTTTGAGGTAGATGGATGGATGGATCTAAGGAATAGACTAGAGAATACAAAATAAGTTGCACATATGTAGGAACTGGCATACAATTATGTAAGTTAGCATTCATTGGTTGCAAGCAACAGCAATGAACAGTGATGAATTCAGAGATTTTCTGAGTAGCTCTAGAATGGAGGACATTTTAAACAAATAGGCCCCAAGAAATCCAGGAATAAGTGAAGCCCTGGGGGGTTTTAGTACTAATCCAAAACAAAGCAGACAAAACACCAGCGAAAACACCTCATGGGTTATCTCTAGGTGGTGCCAATATACATCATTGGAGAACATAATAAGGTCAGTGAAGTGCTGAGAAAGAAACACCAGGTTGGTACTGGTTAAAGCAAAAATGGAATTGCAGACAAGAAATGATAAATATAGACAACTATTTTGAAGTACACCTGTTGTGAGTCATTACAGAAAAATTGGGTAGTAGCCAAAGGACACATTGGGTCAAGGGAAGTTACTGTTTTTGTTTTGTTTTTAAGATCTATAATATTAAAGTATGTTTGCCAATTATATAATGACTCCATTTAGAGAGAGACATTGATAGTGCCTGACATAAAGTGTACCATTGTTGGAACAAATTCCTTGGGGAGGCAGGATGGAAGTCCAGGTTTTTAATAAGAGAAAAGGCATTTCTTTTATTTTCATAAGAAGAATGTAGAATATATGGACTCTGATGAAAAGCAGTAGTGGAATAATAGTGGAAAGATAAGGAATTGCTATTTTTCTTCTGTGAAATATGCGATAAAGTTATCACCTGAGCATGAATCAGCACTAAAATTGGAGACTTTAACAAAAAGGAGGAGGATGAAATAGTCACCCCAGATTGGAAACATGAAACTAAGTAAAGAGAGTTAAATCAATAAAATCTCCAGATAGTGCAGTCATGTGCAAAATGAGCAAAAGTGAGCCCAGTCAGCACAGATATGTGGTTTGTTTTGCTTTGTTCCTCAGTATTTAGCTCCTCGGTACAGAAATGAGAACATGGATAGTTAGATTTAGCAAATAAATAGTTAGGCTTGGATGTTTTCCAGACAAGATGAGAGGAGAGTGATTAAAGGAAACCAAGGTTATTTGCAAAGAGATGCTATATGCACAATCACAGACTTAGGCTGTGTAAACTGGAGAATGAAGACATGAGGAGAATGATGGTGAATGAGAAAATGGCACAGTTGGTAGGCTGGAGGTATCGATGAGGTCCAAGACTCACCGGAGGAGGAAGGAAAGAGAAAGGAAGATGGAAAGAGTAACAACGGAGGCCAGAGGGTAGGGTGTTTGACCCAGAGCTTTTGGATTTGTTTCAGTTCTTGATGTCGTTAGGAAAAGGGCAGGGCAACTTGAGCTGATGGATGAGATCACTAGAACGAAAAGGTCACTAATTAAAGAGGTCCGAGACATGGGTGCGTCAGAGACTGTGAATGTTCAAATCACCAAGTATAGTAATAGTAGTAGTAGGACTGCAGGAATCTGTGAGCTAGACAGATCAATGAATAAGGATGGTGCAGGAGGGCTAAATGGAGACCCACTTCAAAGAAGTCTTTTGAAGCAAGAAGAAGGAAGGAACATTGGGGAGCAGCAGTATGGAGGAAGGCAGACACCAGGCACATTAGGCCTTGAGGGATATAAGAAGATATGGCACAGTAATCAAACTCTACTTAAGAGGGAAAGAGTGAAAATAGCATCTTGAATGCATCACTATGTTTCAGTGAATGCAACAGAATGAAGGAAGTATTCAAAAAATAAATAGAAGATTGGGCCGTTTGTTGGTGGCAGAGCAGGAGTTTCAGCGGATCAAGTGGAAGTGCGCTCGTGGGGAGAGAGGGGTTCCAATTAGCAGCCCCCAGAGAAGTATGGGAAGGAATGTCATTCTATGACAAGGCATGGTGGGTGAGATTAATGGCATTAGCTTAAAGCACAAGGCAATGAATATCTTAGGGTAGACTGCCCCTCTGGAGATGAAGAAATGAAGCAGAATAGAGTGTGGAGAAACGTTTTTCTTTCATTCTTTTTCCCCCTAGAAATTCAGCTTGGGAATCTTCAGATTCATGTTATAAATTCACTGTAAACAGCACATAATCTGTTTAAAATTATCGTTTTCATTATAAAATATTCACAGTTATGGTTTAAAAAAATTAAATACCATGAAGCCTTATAAATTGAAATGTAAATGCCCCCTTTCATTCCGATTCACCCTCAGATGTATTCTCTCAAAGTAACTGTTGTTAACAATTTTTATATGGTATTCCAAAAATATTGAATCCAGAAACAAATACAGTAATATTATGCATGCTATTTTTTTACTTGCTCTTTTGCTCCGTTAACTTAATAAGGTCATATATAACTTTCTCTAACAGTATTCATGTATCTACGTGGCTCATTTATGTAAAGAGTACATAGTATTCCATATGACATATATCCATAGACGGCTGTATATTTAATATTACCACACTGACCACCATTATTGCTGAAGACTTAGAAGCCTCAGGACTAATCTTGAGTGGGAATATTAGTCAAGTATCTTAGCAAAGACCAATAACAAAGTGACTCAGGACAAATGAATAAATGATAAGACTGGAAGCATTGCCCTTCAGCCAGCATCTAACCCAGATCAGTGACTGGCCAAGTTTCTCTTCACGGTCATATATTAAGCAAAGGGTCAAAGTCTTGACCAAGGGCAGTGGTACTACCACTATGAAGGAAGTGCTTGCACTGACATGAATGAAACAATTTTTGCTGAATTAACTGAGAATGGGAATGATGATTTATCTGTAAACTATGGCCTTTCATTGATCTCTTCATGCCCTAGGGAATATACTATTAGCTTCTCCCTGTGAGTAATTTTTATTTGTCTTATTTAGCTGAATTTATTTACTTTTTTTTACATATTTTTTGCAGTGAAAAGCAATAACAAAAATAAAAACAGACATTTCACAATGAAAAGTGCAGATTTAGCATGTTCTAAAACCAATGTTTCTACAAACTAGTTCTTACAGAGATATTTCTTAATTTATATAATAGATGCATTTCTGAAAGAAAATTGATTTTAAAAGTAAAACTTGTTTTCCCATTGAATTTTATACAAAATGTAAATATTTTGCATTATAAAACCCATAAATTCATTGAATTTTTTCAGACTTTATTTTTTGTAGGTTCACAGCAAATTTGTGAGCAAGATACAGAGACTTTCAATAAGCCTCCTATACCCAGACAAGGTATAGCCTTCTCCTTATTAACATCCCGCACCAAAGTGGTACATTTGTTATAATTGATGTATCTACATTGACACATTATATCACCTAAAGTCCATAGTTTACATTAGGGTTCACTCTTGGTGCGGTACATTCTATGGGTTTGGAGAAATGTTTAATGACATGTATCTATCATTACATATAGTGTCATACAAAGTACTTTTTTTTTTTTTTTTTGTCCTAAAATCCCCTGTGCTCCATCTATTCATCTCTTTCCTCCCTTCCTTGGCAACTACTAATCTTTACACTATCTCCATGGCTTTGCTTGTTCCAGAATGTCATACAGTCAAAATCATACTCTAGGTAGCAATTTCAACTTAGTTTCTTTCACTTAATAGTAGGCATTTAAGTTTTCTCCATGCCTCTTCACAGCTTGATAGCTCATTTATCTTTAGGGCTGAATAATATTCCATTGTCTGGCTGTATTACAGGTTATTCATCTACTGATGGACAGTACTTGGTTGCTTCTAAGTTTTAGCAGTTATAAATAAAGCTACTGTAAACATCCACATGCAAGTTTTTTGTATTTTGTTTTTGTTTTGTGGCTGTAAGTTTTTAACTCTGCTGTGTAAATACCAAGGAGCATTATTTATGGATCATATGGGAAGAATATGTTTATATTTGGGGCGCCTGGGTGGCTTAGTCGGTTAAGCATCTGACTTTCGCTTAGGTCATGATCTCGTGGTTCGTGGGTTTGAGCCCCACGTCGGGCTCTGTGCTGACTGCCAGCTCAGAGCCTGGAGCCTATTTCAGAGTCTGTGTCTCCCTCTCTCTCTGACCCTCCCCTGCTCACAGAAATAAATAAATAAATTATGAAAAAAAAAGGAAAAAAAAGAGTATGTTTAGTTTTGTAAGAAAACACCAGTTGTCTTCCAAAATGGCTGTACCATTTTGCATCCCACCAGCAATGAATTCCTTTTATTTCACATACTCAACATTTTTTTCAAGCAACATCTTTTTTTTTTAAGTTTTAATTTAAATTCTGATTACTTAACATACAATGTGATATTAGTTTCAGGTGTACAATATACTGATTCAACACTTCCATACAACATCTGGTGTTCACCACAAGCACTCCTTACTGCCCATCACCTATTTCACCCATCACCCCCACCCACTTCCTCTCTGGTAACCAACAGTTTGTTCTCTATAGTTAAGAGTCTGTTTCTTGGTTTGCCTCTGTCTCTCTTTTTTTCCTCCCTTTGCTCATTTGTTTTGTTTCTCAATTTCTACATATGAGTGAAATCATATGGTACTTATCTTTCTCTGACTGCCTCATTTTTCTTAGCATATTACTTTCTAGCTCCATCCACATTGTTGCAAATGGCAAGATTTTATTCTTTTTATGGCTGAGTAACATTCCATTGTGTGTATGTGTGTGTGTGTGTGTGTGTGTGTGTGTGTGTGTGTATGCCACATCTTTTTTTTATTCATTCTTCAGTTAATGGATACTTGGGCTGTTTCCATAATTTGGCTATTGTAGATAATGGTGCTATAAACATCAAGGTGCTCATATCTCTTTAAATTAGTATTTTTGTGTTCTTTGGGTAAATACCTGGTAGTGCAATTGTTGGACTATAGGGTAATTATACTTTTAACTAAAAAAAAAAATCCCATACTGTTTTCAAGAGTGGCTGCACCAGTTTGCATTTCCACCAACACTGCATAAAATTTCTCCTTTTTCCATACCTTTGGCAGCACCTGTTGTTTCTTGCATTGCTGATTTTAGCCATTCTGACAGGTCTGAGATGAAATCTCATTGTAGTTTTGATTTGTATTTTCCTGATGATTAGTGATGCTGAGCATCTTTTCATGTGTCTATTGGCCATTTGTATGTCTTCTTTAGAAAAATGTCTATTTATGTCTTCTGCCCATTTTTATCTGGATTATTCATTTTGGGGGCATTGGGTTTTATAAGTTCTTTATAGATTTTGAATACTAACCCTTTATCAGATGTCATTTGCAAGTATCTCCTCCAATTCCATAGGTTGCCTTTTAATTTCGTTGTTTCCTTCATTGTGCAGAAGCTTTTTATCTTGATGAAGTCCCAATAGTTTATTTTTGCTTTTGTTTCCCTTGCCTCAGGAGACATATCTAGAAAGAAGTTGCTATGGCCAATGTCAAAGAGGCTACTGCCTGTGTTCTTTTCTAGGATTTTTATGGCTTCAAGTCTCATATTTAGGTCTCTCATCCATTTTGAATTTATTTTCGTGTATAGTGTAAGAAAGTGGTCCAGTTTCATACTCCTGTTGCTGTCCAGTTTTCCCAACACCATTTGTTGAAGATACTATATGTTTCCCATCAGATACTCTTTCTTGCTTTGTCAAAGATTTAAAAAAAAAAAAAACTTTTTTTATGTTTTATTTATTTCTGAGAGAGAAAGAGAGAGGTGGTGTGAGCAGGGAAGGGTCAGAGAGAGAGGGAGACACAGAATCCGAAGCAGCCTCCAGGCTCTGAGCTAGCCATCAGCACAGAACCCGACACGGGGCTCGAACCCACCAACCGTGAGATCATGACCTGAGCCAAAGTCCCATGCTCAACTGACTGAGCCACCCAGGTGCCTCCCTGCTTTGTCAAAGATTAATTGACCATATAGTTATGGGTTCATTTCTGAGCTTTCTATTCTGTTCCATTGGTCTGTGTGTCTATTTTTATGCCAGTACTATACTGTTTTGATCACTACAGTTTTGTAATATGACTTAAAGTCCGGCATTGTGATACCTTCAGGTTTGCTTTGCCTTTTCAAGGTTGATTTGGGTGTTAGGGGTCTTTTGTGGTTCCATACGAATTTTAGGATTGTTTTTCTAGAACTGTGAAAAATGCTGTTGGTATCTTGATAGGGATCGCATTAAATGTACAGATTACTTTGAGTAGTGTAGACATTTTAACAATATATCTTCTTTCAATTGATGAGCATTAAATGTATCCATTTCTTTGTGTCCTCTTCAGTTTCTTTCGTCAGTGTTTATAGTTTTCAGAGTATAGGCCTTTCACCTCTTTGGTTAAGTTTATTTGTAGGTAACTTCCCTGTCAGCATTTGATGACTTTTAGTAAGAATCTTTAAAGCAAGCCATTAGGTTTTGGTGCTAGTGACAAACTTTTGCTAAGGCTTGTTTTCCTGTTTTCCGCTGTTTTCCTACTCTAAGGTATCTCCCTTTTCCCTGCTGGGTTCTTATGATCTTTTTATCATTTCATAGGAATTCTTCTTTAACTAGAAATCCTCGAAATCCATTTTTAGTGTCTATGGCTTGACTTTCCCTCTTCTAACAGAATATTTTTCTTGTTTTCGCTTCCCAGTGTTTAATCACTAGTTTGAAAAGATTCTTCAATGTTTCCTTTGATCTTTACCTACCTTCTCTGTAGTGGAACATGTGACCCTGTCCTGGCCAATCAGTGCTCTACAGCCTCCTAACAATAGTGACTAAGATGGAGGTAGTTATATGGTTGGTTCAGTGAGGAGCTCATCTCAGAACCTATATGAAATCTCCTGGAATGAAACCTTTCTATTTCTTTAGCTCGGAGTATGAGGATGTGCCATTTTGCCACCAGATGAAACCTGATAATGGGGCCAACTTGAAGCCAGAGAGTCCAGAGACAGAGAGGGTGTGATATGATTTGATTCTTCAAGTTGCACCTCCCTTCAAACATTTGGGTTGCCATAACAAAATACCACAGACAGGGTGGCTTATAAACAATGGAAATTTATTTCTCCCAGTTCTGGAGGCTGAAAGTCTAAAATCAGGGTGTCGGCTTGGTCAGGTTAGTTCCTTTTTATGGGTGGAAGGGGCTTCATGGGGTCTTTAAAATTTTTTTTTTAAGTTTATTTATTTTCAGAGAGAGAGAGAGAGAGAGAAAATGAGCAAGCACAAGCAGGGGAGGGGCAGAGAGAGAGGGAGAGAGAGAGAATCCCAAGCAGGCTCTGCAGTATCAGTGCAGGCTTGATCAGGGCTGGAACTCAGAAACCATGAGTCCATTATCTGAGTGAAATGAAGAGACAGATACTTAACTAACTGAGCATTTCAGGCAGTCCGTGGGGTCTCTTTTATAAGAGCACTGATCTTATAAAAGAATTCCACCAGCATGACTTAAACACCTTGCGAAGGTGATGAAACACCATCACTTGAGGCATTAGGATTTTAACATTTGAACTTTGAGGGAAGCAAATATTCAAACATGCAGCATCCCTCCTGAAGACTGTATGGGTACTTTTCTGTTATGTTAGAAAAATAAATACCATTTTATCATCACCACCATTATTATTATTTGTTTTAAGCCACTTTGAGGAGGGCTTCCTGCCACTTGTAACTTAAGTATTTATAACTAATGAGAGGAGCATGTGGACATTGTTTACCTTCCTTAGCACACACCCACAGAGCCCAGTGGTAAAGAAGCAACTCAGGGAGCCAGGCTTGCAGACCCTCACAGGCCGCATGAACGGTTAGGAAGGATTGTATTGTTAGTACCATCGGAATTTGTCAAAGAGTTAGGAATTGGGAGGAAAATGTTGGGAGAGATAAGTGTGGCTACAAGGAGACCAAGCTCTAAATAATCCATGTGACAGATGGCAAAGGCTTGAACCAAGTGGTAGCAATGGAGATTGGAGAGAAGTACATGGACTTGAAATATTTTGTAGAAAGACTTATAGGTCATAAATCATGGGCTTCTCCAGCTCTGACATTCTATCATTTATTTGACCAATTGGCACAATTGCTAGTATTAATTCAATATGCTTCCCTGATGTTCTAAAGTTTATTTTCCCCAATTCAAATTTTATGAGGCCCTGGACATAGCCCTTGAATGTCATGGATCATTCTGTTTTTACCTCCCAATATCAGCTCCTGCTCCTTCCTTGCCCTCCTTTCTCCAAAGAAATGAGAGACAGAAAATAATAATCAATGAAATTTATATTCATTCTCTTAATAGTCTGCCAATGTTATTTCTTAATTGCTGCAATGGATGTTTTATTCAGCAGTGTGTTGAAAGAGAGAAGTTAATCCAGCTGCCAGAATGACATGAAGGGAGACATAAAAGTTATTGCTTTGGGTGCTGCTTCAGGCAACCCTCTTTCATTTTTCTTTACTGTCTCCCTATCTGTCGGAAAGGGGAAAAATACCTTTGCTGTTCACTGATCTCTTACACTGTCATACACAACTAACCAAGAAATAATATTTTTCTAGGTAATGTACTTTCATGTTTGATTTGATGGAATTTCATGAAGCCTTGACATGATTTTGAAGTTCTCTTTAAAGATCCAATGACTTTTGCATTTGCTGAACTCTTCCGTACAGAAATGCATTCTTTTAAACCCCTGAAAAAAAATCTGCAATAGCATTTATCACTTTGCTCCCCCTAAACCTAAATAGGCCAACAGAGTAAAAGTGAATTGCTTGGTAATATACAGCTTTACCTCGTTTTACAGAAAGATACATCCTGAAAAGTTAATTGCTTTAAAATAAATCGAATCCTACTTTTAAAACTCTGGAAAGTGAACTATTTCAGGAAACTCACCATCTACTTTTTTTTTTGTATGAAGTTGTATCCTTTTGTGGTGCAAATATTTGTGACCGAATTTATCTGCTTGACTGTCTAAAATATTTGTATTTTTGTTTATGAATGGTTATATATTATTATCATGTTTTAATGACCAGTAATAATAATGACAAGAATCTGTTTCTCAGTCAAGCACACAAAAGGTACCAAAATATAATATTCAATGCCCAAGAAAGGAGCATTTCATATATATTTCTGTTCTTTCTAAAAAAGAATCTCTGCACTAAATTATACATGGTAGTGAAAACATCAATAATAAGATTAAACAACTAATTGGGGTCTTATTTCCATGACTATTGTCAAATACAACCACTTTTTTTCACTCTCATGGTTCTTTGCAGTAAGCAGTTACTACCATTACACAAATAATTTTTTAAAATTTGTTTATGTATTATTGTTTCGTAATCTCATTTGCTGTCTATCTGAGAACAGGAATCCAGACTCTGACAACATATTCGAGTATATACAGCCCTAATGAAGGTATCGTGTCATTATTTAGATAACAGATGTCTAGAATGGACAGCAAACAGACATATGGGGGAAAATGTCTTGTGTAGTTACATGTTACAGGAATATGTTTGTCATTTCATGGGTTTTGGGCATGTTATAGTGAAAGGGACCAAGGAAGTGCTGCCTATGATTCATGGGAGCTCAGGAAAGAGCTTCTGCTTTACCAAGCATAAGAAACCCCTTCAAAGCAAAGCATGGAGAGTGGTCTCTATGGACTGGCGGGGAAAATGTATGAGCAAAGGAACAAGATATGAGCCCGCAATTTTGGAGTTACTTAGACACAGAAGAATGTGTTATATAACATGAGGCTTACAAGAAAAATAAGTGAACGCCTAAAGAAGAACCTATATGAACATGTCACTACTTTGGTAAAAATTCTCAAGGTTTCTACAGTGGTATGGAGGTGGGGGTCAAAAAGGGATAAAACAAAACTTTAAAACACAAAAGAATTGATTATTTAAGATAAACCTTCTGAATAATATTGTCATTCAACAGTGCAGTTCCAGGATTCTCAACTGGAGTTAGCACAATACATAAAAATTTAAGGGATAATAAAATCATTTCACTTGTGCATATCGAATGAGCCTACTAATAATAAGTCTGGCGATCAGCCCTTATAAAATCATAATGGTTCCTTAACACAAATAATATGAATTTTCTTTCTCTTGAGAAGACATGGAGGAAATTTCAAGTATCCTCATCCTGAGTCCCCTTTTGTTCTGATCAGCTTCTTTGGTTGTGTCATACTTGTCCCAAGAACCATTTCCTGTCCTCCCACAGAGCGTTCCCCAAGCCCTCTGGCTCTCAGTTGTCTATGCAGGACTCATGGACACTTAACATTTCATAAATTGGAATTTAAAACAAGAATGAGTATCTGTTAAAAAAGTCATTTTACACATAGAGTATTTATAATGTTTTATCCCAGTTAACTTAATGGGTACTCTCCACTAATGCCAGATATTTTTAAGTACTTCCATTTATTCCCTCGAACAAAGTTTTTTACACTGCACAATTCAGTACTGTATGTTTTCTCATATATATTCTTTTACCATATTCTTTAAGAACTTAAACAGTCATTCAATGTATGTTTAAGAGCAGGGACTGCTAATATAGTCAGAAGGCACTGGAGTACAAGGATCAACAGAATATAGTTCTTGCTTCAAGGAACTATGGTCTGGTAGGAAAAGTAAGAAAACAAAACCAGCAAAGAGCAACAACATAGACAATATAATAGTATAAGTGTCATGATAGCTGTAAGTGCAGGGTGCAGATAGTCTGCAAAAGGAGCTGCATCTAGTCTTTTTCTGTGGAAATTGCTTTTAGACTTTAGAAGGTTATAAGGTTTATCATTGTAATGTTGGGTAGCAATGATAGTCAGCCATTAATTGGACTTTTTGTTTATATTTGAGGCAAAAAAAAGTAAACCTGAAAAGAAAGAGTATGGGTACATCTAATAGGTGGACCTATTAGCAAATTGTCTCTTATTTTTATTCTTATTCTTATTCCCTAAATTCTCAAGTGGGATTATTTGCAGAGATTGTGATACTCAGGGACTTATATGATGTAATAATCAATATCTGGGATTGTTTTTAAAGAATCATATGAAGAAAAGAAAATAATAAATAATAAATGTGGATAGGAATAAATGTCTGACTTTCATCTAATTAAGTTATAATGTGGAGCAAATAATAACTAGGTATTATACTTAGTACATTCGTGTTCATGCTTTTACATATTTATACTATGCCTCATTATACAAATGCTTGAAATGACTTTGGGAATTTCATAAGCAAAGTGAAGAATACTGCTAACACGAGGAAGCTGATATAGTTTTGGATTAGATATGTTTCGATAGATTCAATGTTTGAGCATGATAGGGAAATTATCAACTAGGAGATAATAATTGACATGGAGCCAACCACCTTAATTATGCAAATATATTAATATGAAAATATTGGTTTAATTGGTTTATACACACACAACAAAGGAGATGACTTTCATGTAACTGGTCTCAGTGCCCTAAAAATCCAGGAAATTTAATTTAATTAAATACAGAGTATGTATAAAATATTCACCCTTGGGGAGGAAGAAAAAGAAGCCTCTTAGTCACTAAGAGTACTAACACGAACTTTACTGAGGTTGAGAACTTTCAAACTGGGAAAACTCTAGGGAAACTTTTCTTTTTCTAATGTTTTTATTTATTTTTCAGAGAGAGAGAGAAAGAGAGAGAGAGAGAGAGAGGAGATGGAGTATGAGCAGGGGAGGAGCAGAGAGAGAGGGAGACACAGGATTTGAATTAGGCTCTAGGCTCTGAGCTGTCAGGACAGAACCCAAGGCGGGACTCAGACTCAGGGACCATGAGATCATGACCTGAGCCAAAGTCAGACACTTAACTGACTGAGGCACCCAGGCGCCCTTAGGGAAAATTTTCTTAATCATCCTAGGAGAATAGAATACTTATAAATCAAATTTCTATTCCTCTTCACTCTTTCTTTTACTCCATCAAATGTCCTGATGTGATAGAACCCGTTTTATTAATTGACGTTTTCTTCTATCTTCACCTATAGTATTTACATAGGATGTTTATTTGCCACTAGTGTGAATGGCCTTTATGACAGCAGAATGAGCTGGTGATACCAGTTTTGCATATGGTTTGACTTGTTCTAGAACAATCCACGTACTTGATTTGTTAAGGTTGTGATACTCTGATCCTTCCAGAATCAACCGTCAGATTTACTAGCCATATAAAAGAGATGCTGTTCCCTCAGCAGGAAAGGCTATCCTAAAGGACGTCTGCCTCTTGGCACCCCTCCCCAAGGAATGCTGTAATGTTAACACACACTTCCCTCAGAGGGAAAGCAATTCAAAGGTAAACAATCAGCTACCTCTCCCAGACATCTGACACATTATGTACAAAGTACCCTCAGTCCTGGAGGCTATTTTGTCAGCCTCAATCTTTAAAGTATATAGCATAACGATTTAAAAGAGCCACCTGACAAGGGCATGGACATGCCTCAACCTTCACTTGGCTACATTTCAAAGAAACTGCACTGGCCATCTGAGCAGCTCTGCTTTATATTCTTCAGAAAAGAAAAACTTCTGAATGAGAAAAAAAAAATCTACCAGACTAGAAAACATTATGGCCGGCGTGGTTGTGTAACACACAACACACCCAGGCAGTAATGAGCCTGGTTCACATAACGTGAAAGTTGTTTCTGATTTGGGTTTTCTTATTTACTTTTTTCTTTTGTATGGTTTTTAGATGTTTTTTGGTGCTTTTTATAATCTGGTTTTTGCATCTGTAAGAGCAGAGTCTGGTTGTGATGGATTTGGGAACATGTGGTGACGTTCCATCAAACCATTTATCGTTTGGATAGTTTGTTCGAGAGTTTCAAGCTATACTGACTGAGCCAGCCAGCCAGTTGCCCCATCTTTCAGATAGTTTGATAAAGATCTGTCCTTAATAGGCCAATATATCTCATTTTCTTATGTTGAAATACGGTTTTGTATTTTAAAACCATTCTTGTAACAGATTAATTTTGAGTGTTACTATCATTTTGTGCCAATTTACGCAACTCCCAAGAAACTGGGTAAAGGTCTAGAAGCTGGTTTCTTCAGGGATTAAAAAAAATTATTAGTGGGCTCCTAGGTGGCTCAGTCAGTTAAATGTCCAACTTTTGAGTTTATCTCAGGTCATGATCCCAGGGTAATAGTATGGAGCCCCGCGATGGGCTCTGCACAGACAGTGCTTGGGATTCTCTTTCTCTGTCTGTCTCTCTGCCCCTCCCCAACCCATGTGCCTACACGTGTGTTTTCTCTTTCTCTCTCTCTCTCTGTCTCTCTCTCAAAATAAATAAACTTAAAAAATTTTTCCAAGGGAAAAAAAAAAAATCTTTATTAGTGTGTCAATAGCATTTTCAGCTGTCTCTACTATTGTCATTATGGAAAAACATTGTGAATTTTACGATTTGGGTTCATTTTTCCACATGGGCATTCATGATTGCGTCTATAGGTTTTTACCTATGAAGAAAGTAAATTGTTGGAGTAAACTGTGTCTGACTAGAAAAAGGCACGTGAAACTATATAAGATTTGATGTTAGTCTCTAGTTCTTCAACAAAGAGGGCTCTAGCAACCTTCAACAAGTATGGCCAAGATGCTTTGGCCCCACTAGGGTCCTCTTGTGTGTGTCCTACTTAGTTTCTGTCCCATGCTGTTTGGTGTATGCTACCATCAGTACTTCTTGCTTCAAGGATGAATGTGTAAGTTTTGGTTTTTGCATATGCTTGAAAAAACAAAAAAAGTCTTTTAATATGTGGTCTCCATTAATTGATGTCAATGGAAAGCTCAGGCATCATCAGCGTTCTGAAAAGTATTTTGAAAGTAAGCCAATTGATAAGTGCTTGCTTCTCTTTGTCTTTGTGAGATCAAGGATTCCTTCCTCCACAGCTGTACAGGAACCCCCGTAGACAATGAAGTAGATGCTTCAAACTTACTTTGCCTTAAAGGGTTATTTCTTATTTAATGTCTTCATTGAACAGAGCTTTTCCATAGGCCCAATATACCACCCCAAGCCCATAAAGACCATTATTAAAACGAATAATATCACAATTTCTTGATTGGCTGAAAAGAGGTGCATTAGAAAATATGCAGATTTTGAAGTCTTAGCCTTGGTTCAAATTACAGTTCCTCACTTACTGTCTGTGGTTCTTAAACAATGCACACTTCAGATTTCTGGGCTCCTGTGTAATAGGGATTGCCAAAATAGCTGGCATATTAAACGGTTTTGAAATGCATAGTATTGGTGATAGTGACTCTAGAATTGGAAACCTGGCACGAAGTGAAACATAAACTCTAATACCCAAGAATGAAAGCCCTGCTTAGGTTTGCTGTATAGCTAAGTTGTCTCACATGAATGGTCATATCCCAGACAGTGCTGTCAGAACACTTGGGTGTTGGTCCCCAAATTCCTAAGGTTGGGTTGGAAGTAGCCATAAATCCTGACATGCATGACTTCCTTTAGCCACTGTAGTTCAGATAGCACTTCTCAGCTATTCTGCCTTCATTTGTAGCAAGGTGGGGTCTGGTACAATATGTTTGGGGAAAAAATTGGAGAAGTATGTAGTTGTTATCTTTTGTGCACCCCTAACGTTGGGGGGAAAGACTGTATTAGAGGAGGTGATAAACATCAGATGGTACTTCAAATCTGCAGAAACAAATTAAAAGAACCAGAAATTTCAAGTAAAAGGTTACTATAACCATTTCTATAAATGTATCTATTTCCTCCTTTCTTCTCTCAGCTTTTATGTTATTTTAAAACACATATTATGGAAAGTAATGATAACAATGTATCATTAGATATGTAATATGTATAACAAAAATAGCATAAGAAGGAAGGAAGAGAAAATTGGAATAACATTTCTCTATCTCAGTGGAATTAAGTTAGTGTAAATATCAAGTTGGTTCTGATAAATTAAGATGTATATTGTAAATCTTAGAGCAATCACTAGAAAATAACTTGGAAAAAATAGTGACACATCATTAAAAGAATTTAAATAGTAAAGTATAAAATAGCAAGTTAATACAAAATGATTAAATTTATATTTGATTATAGGAACTATTTCTTTTTTAAAATGTTATTTATTTTTGAAAGAGTGCAAGTGAGGGAGGGGAAGAGATAGGGAGATAGAAGACCCCCAGTGGACTCTGCTCTGAGAGCAGTGAGCCCAATGTGGGGCTTGATCTCACAAACCAACAGATCATGACCTGACCCAAGTCAGATACTCAACCAACTGAGCCATCCAGGTGTCCCTAGAACTATTTCATGTAACATAAAAACTTTATATGGATATACTTAAATTTCTCCTTCCCATTTTTTGTGTTCTTGTTGTAGATTCTAATACCAAGTCATTAATTCCACAATGCATTCATATCATTTTGCTTTAAATAATCAAATATGTTTTACATAAATTAGAAATTACAATGAGGAAAAATATGTTTTTGCCATCTTTACTATTCCACTTTCCAATACTTTCTACACTTCCAAGTTATATTTAGTACTCTTTTCCTTCTGCTTCTAGAATTTTCTGTAATACTTCTTGTAGTTCAGGTCTGTCAGCATTGAAATATACCGATTTTTAAATATGAAAAATGTATTTCCATTTTATTTTGATAAGTTATACTTTGAGTCATTTAATCTGAAGCCTTTTGTAAATTCATGCTTCCTTTGACCCATAGGTCTCTTGGAAGTGAGTTACTTAATTCCTAAATAATGGAAATTTTTCCTAGATATTTTTCTAAATGTTTTATTGATCGTGATTTCTAATTTAATTCTTCTGTAATCAGAGAACATTGTTTGTATTGTGTCTTTTCCTTCGAACTTACTAAGAATTTTTTCATTACTTATCATATGATTTATCTTAGTGACCATATGCTAAACCCTTGGTATAATTTGTTTGCTGCAGGTGTTATGGATTGTGTAGTGTAAATACCAATTAGATCAAGATGGCTAGTGCTCTTCTTTACATTTCTTTACATTATCTGGGAACTTTTTATTTTAATGTTCATTAGTTAAGAGCGGCATGTGAAACTCTCTTCCTCTGATTTTGGGACCATTTTTTTCTTTAATTATGTCAAATTTGCTTCTTGTGTTTAAACTATATTTAAACACATCCATATTCTTCTTTATCTCTGGAAAAACTCTTTTTCTTAAAAAAATCTATTTTTCTGCATATTAAAATAGGCACACCGGCTTTCTAATGCTTACTGATTACAAAGAACATTTTTCCATCCACATAGTTTGAGCCTATCTGTACTCTTTATTTAATTACATCTCAGCAACTAGTTGATTCCCTGTTTATCCAGTCTGACCATCTCTGTCTTAAAATGTAATAATTATACTCTGTTAACATTTAATATTATTATTGATAGAGTAACATTTTGGTTAACATTTTATTAACAGTTTTCTGATTTATTCGTCTGTGCCTTGTTACCTGTTCCCTCGCTCATGCCTTATTTGAGATTATTTAAATATTAAAAGAAAAAATCCATTCTAATTTATTAGTTGCCTTTTTAAGCTTTATCTCTGTGCATCTTTTTGGTTGCTCCAGGATTTATAATACATATCTTTACTTTTTCACAGTCTAACTGTTGTAAATATCATCCCACCCCACATAAAAATATAGGGAATTTGTTTATTCCTTCCACTTGAAAACTTTTATTCTATGGTTTGTCATATGTAGTAAATTTAATATATTATAATTCCCAAAAGAAAGTATAAATTTTGCTTTAAATAACACTTTGAAATTTAAGTAGTTTAGAATAAACATTTAAATATTTTCTTTTTTTTTTTTTTCTTTTGGAATCTCTACACCCAATGTGGGGCTTTAACCCACAACCCCAAGATCAGGAGTCAAATGCTCTACTCACTGAGCCAGCCAGGTACCCATAAACAGTTTCTTTTATATTTACACAGGTATTTGCACCACCAAAACTGTGTTCCATGAAGATTCAATATTTTCTCTTGTTCATTTTCCTCAGACTAAAGATCTGTTACCATCTATTGTACTGTCAATCTGCTATTGACAACTTGCTTTGTTTTCTACTACCCAAAAAGTGTGTTGATTTTGCCTTAATTATTGATGAATATTTTTGAAGGCTGTATATTTCTGAGTTGATGGGTTTATTATTTTTTTTTCACCACTTGAGAAATGCTGGCCCACTGTCTTCTGGCTTACACAGTTTCCAATGAAAAGTCTTAAGCCATTTTAATTGTTTGCCCCCCTCTATACATGTTTCATTTTTCCCTAGATGCCTTTAAGATTTTCTTTTTATCTTTAGTTTTATGGGGTTGAGTATGCCGTGCATAAATTTGGTTTCTTCTTTTTAATCCTGTTTAAGGTATGCTATATTTCTGAATATTATAAATTTGTGCCTGCCATTAAATTTTACAAATTTTTGGTCATAAATTTAACTATGTTTTTTCTGCTTCCTAGTTTCTCTTCTCTTTTAGGACCCTGTTACATATATGTTATAAGTTTTTCTATCGTTCCGCTAACACTTGAGGCCATATTTTTTTTTCAATATTTTCCCTCTTTTTATTTTAAGTTACTTAACTTCTATTGATCTCTTGTCAAATTCACTGATTATTTCCTTAACCATTTCCATAATCTTATTAAGGCCATCCTATTCATTTTTTGTTTAAAAACACTTCATTTTTAAAACTCCCATTTGACTATTTTTTTAATGTTTTCTACTTATTTGCCCAGAATTCCTAATATTTCATTCATTACCAACATACTTTTTCTCATTTAAATGATGAGAGTTATATTAGCCGTTTTAAATTCCTTGTTTTGCTGTTTTCTCCCATAAATCTCTGCCTGGTGCCAAGACTCCATCACTACAATGACTTCTCGATAACAGATGATCTTTACCCAGAGACACCACCTTACTCACCTTGGATTTAGCTGCCTCTGTTTTTGTAACTCCCTTATATGTTCCCCCAACTGATCAATGTTGGTATCTCCATGCCCTTACTCATCAGGAAGAAGCTACAGAAGATGAGGCCTTCCATCTTCAGCAACCTTAAAGATTTAAGGGTCAAAATTGTTCAGGGTGGATATGATGAAGAAGTGTAAAGTGCAAGCTAGCATATACCACCTTCTCCCCCAAGGTGGGATATGTGTGATATTCTTCAGGCACTCCTGGTTGCCAAAGGACAGAGGAAAGGAAGGAAAACAAATGGCCAACTGATAGAGATCACAGACATACAGGACCTGGGTCTACATCAGTTTACAGCTATTTTAGTAAATTATAAGTAAAAGGCAATTTTATCAGTTGCATAATCTCCAGAAACCTATAGACCCAGCTTCCTGGATCCCCACCCCTCCATAGTGATATGGTGAACAAAGGCAAGGAAGAAATGGCAGATAAAATTAAATTTCCTCATAACCTGAAGCCCATTGACAAATACTTGAGGCAAATACAGAGGATAGCATTTCTCCAGGAACCCCCTCCAGTCCTAATGTTAATGCCTTACTAGAGGGAAAACAACCTTAGCTTGACAATAGCAAGGCCTCAGGTAATTTAGGAGTCCTCTTAAAGTATCAAAGTCCCTCTGGGGGCCTCCCTTTTGACTTTACCTCCCCATCTCCATTGTATAAAACCAGCCATTCTTCACAACCCCTGTGCAGACACAGAATTTGTGTTGTATTGTATTCCTCTGAAAAGCATTGACATTTTTGGTTAGCAGTCAATTTACTCAATTACACTTAAATTGGAAGCCTTCACTCTCACCTCTAATGAGGCAAGTTATACTTCAGTTATTTCTGTTGTCCTAACTTGAGGTGTTTGAAGTCTGCTTTGCACAGGTGTGGTTCAGGGCATCACCAGAGACTTGGACAGAGATGACAAACATTATCTGGGCTACCTTTCCAGGAGTCTTTCCTTCCCAGAATTACATCTTTACATTTCTGATGCCATGACCAGATTGGGAATTTTGTCTTCTGGCTTCTCAGACTAGCAGTACAGATTTTCTATCAGATCTCTAGATACACCTCTTACACTGAGACTATGTTACATCTTCAGACAATGAGCATGTATGTAGAATTCCCCTGTGTTAGTCCCTTCTTCCAAGATTTTACTCTTTTCCAAAATATGTAATGTGTTTTCTCCTCAGCTTCTAATAAAATTCTCTCTTTATCACTGGTTTGTAGCAATTTGATTATGATATTATTAGCATGGTTTTCTTTATACTTGTTATGGCTAGGTCACTGAGAGTTTTGAATCTGTGGATTAAATTTTAATCAAGTCTTATAATATCCAGCCATTAATTTGTCAATTTGTTTTTGCTCTTCCCTTTTTATGGAACTCTAATTACACATTTGTTTGTTAGACTTCTTTATGTTGTCTTACAGCTAAATGATACTAAGTTCTTTTCTCCAGTCTGTTTTTTTTTTTCCTAGCTGTGTTTTATTTTAGATAGTTTTTCATTCTTAGATCTTAAGCTCATGAAAACATTTTTTCAGCATCTGATCTGATTTTAAACCTCTTCAGTAAATATCTCATTTCAGCTATTGAAATTTTCATTCATAGAATTTCTATTTATTTTTCTATCCTTCTTATCTCTATTTACTTTGTTTATTTTCCTTTATTATGGTCACTTTCTTTTCCCTTAAACAATATGATTACAATAGCTTTTTTATTATAGCATCATTTATTTATTTTTTAAAAGTTTTTATTTAAATTATAATTAGTTAACATATAGTGGCTTATAGTAGCGTTTTAATGCTTTTGTCTGCTAATTCTTTCTTTGCTATTATTTTATATCTGTTCTTAATAACTGCCTTTTGTTAGCTAGTTATGGCTCACATTTTCCTGACTCTGAAAAGCTAGTAAGTTTTCACTGGATCCTGAATACTGTGACCTTATATTGTTATCCTTCTGGATTTTGTGGTTTTCCTTTTTTAAATATCTTTTTTTAATGTTTATTTATTTTTGAGAGAGACAGGGCACAAGCAGGGGAGGGGCAGAGAGAGAGGGAGACAGAAAATCTGAAGCAGGCTTCAGGCTCTGAGCTGTCAGCACAGAGCCTGACATGGGGCTTCAACCAATGAACCATGAGATCATGACCTGAGCTGAAGTCCTTAGAAGCTTAACTGACTGAGCCACCCAGGTGCCTCTATTGTTTTCCTTTAATGGTTGCTGGCTTTGTTCTGGTGGACAGTTAGGTACCCACAGCTTGACTGGATCTTTTGAGGTTAATTTCCAACTAACCTCATCTTTTGAGGTTAATTTCCAAACTTTGTTTGTGTGGGTCTCAAATAACCTTTACTCTTGGGATGTTTTAGTCTTACTACAAGAACCAGCCCCATCTATAGTTTGTACTAAATTTTTCAGATGATCATCAAGAAATTTCCATTCTGGCTGATGAGAACTTGAATGATTCTTAGTTCACTGTAAGCTCTGAGGACAATTTCACACACAAAATGGTAGACATTATGTTGTATAACTTTATGGATTTTTCTATTCTACATATATGCACTTTTATATTCAAGAGATTGATGGAACTTTTTAAATCATTTCCTTCTCCCCAGAACTGTGCCATATAACTTCCTACTAGTTCACACTTGCTGACTTCTCAATTTCTAGACTTCTTCTCAACTCAGCAAGACCTCTATTTTGTATGTAGAATTCTCTCTCTCTGCTCTATAGTCCATAATATGTCCACAGTCAGAAGACAAGGGTGATCTTAAGTTTTACTTCATTTGTTTCCTTTCTTTCAGAGATCAAGTCCTGCACTGCCTGTGCTTCGAAGTCTGAAAATTGTTGTTTCATATATTTTGTCCAAGTTTCTATTTTTTTTCAAAATGGGAGGTTAAATATGGTCCCTGTCACTCCATTATCTCTTTAGAGTTTTAACTGTTATTTACTCTAGTTGACAAGAGGTAATATGAGCAAACATGATGATATAAAGAGGGGAAATGATATGTGTTGAGAGTCTCCTATGTGCAAAACCCCATATTTAGTCATTAATATCATATCTCATTAAAATTGCAAAGCAGAAAAGAGGACTGCTTAAATACATTTATTGACTGATTTACTGGTATCTTCTACTAACTAGATCATTAACAAAGAGCGCAAACCCTGAGGATCTTCATGTTTGAATAAGAGTTTGCTTTTATATTCATATGATACTAGAAAGAGAAACTTCAAAACATAAATCCTCATACCTAGTAAATAAGGTAGACAATAGTCAATGAATATCCTTGATAGCCTGATAATGACTGAGCTAAGTAATTAATTTTATTTTTTGCCTTTGTTGGTTATTGTAACTCCAGATACCAGACCTAATTAAATCAAGAGAAAGCAAATTTCTATCTGATATGCAAAAGAAGACCCAGCTGTATCGTGCCCACACAAAGCAAAATTTCTTTCGGGTCTCTTTCAAGAGCTTTAACAAGTCTTTTAAGATAGAGGTAAACAAATTTGAACAGTTTCTGCCACACATACACATATTAAGGTAACACTGCCTTACATATTAGAGTGCTTTAATTTGTTGTAAGATCATACTACAAACTGGGACACCTGACTAGCTCAGTCGGTTATGTGTCTGACTCTTGGTTTTAGCTCAGGTCATTATCTCACGGTTCTTGAGTTCAAGACCCACATCAGATTCTGTGCTGACAGTGTGGAGCCTGCATGGGATTCTGTTGTCTCCCTCTCTCTCTCTGCCCCTCCCCCACTCACACTGCCTCTGTCTCTCTCAAAAATAAATTAACATGGGGCGTCTGAGTGGCTTAGTCGGTTAAGCCTCCGACTTTCGCTTAGGTCATGATCTCGCGGTTCGTGGGTTCGAGCCCCACGTCGGGCTCTGTGCTGACTGCCAGCTCAGAGCCTGTAGCCTGTTTCGGAGTCTGTGACTAACCTCTCTCTCTGACCCTCCCCTGCTCATGCTGTCTCTCTCTCTCTCCTAGAAATAAATAAAAAATATTTTTAAAAAATTAAAAAATTAATTAATTAACTTAAAAAAAGATCTATTACAAATTTATTGGATAACCATACAGTCACATCAAATATTAAGTACATGACTTTAGAGTGTTATTAAAATATTTTATTTTTAATATATATATCACATGAATTTTGGAATTTTTTAAGATCACCTGATATCAGAGATTGTCTTTATTATTGAAGTCTTATTGGGACATAGTCACTCCCATTTATTTATATTTCTTTGGATGTTTTCATGCTATAATAGTAGACTTGAGTACTTGTAGCAGAAGCTGTGTGGCCTACACAGTCTAAAATATTTACTATCTGACCCTTAACAACAGAAAAAAAAAATTGTCCAGACTTGACTTAAATGTATATAGCAGTAGAAGGAAAAGGTTAGGGAATGGAAAGGAAATGGTGGGGAATGAGCAATCCAAAGTTCTTTTTTTGGTCCCCATTGAAAGAAATGGAAGAGAGAGTAGGAAAAGAACAGTTTCCATGTGGTAATTATACATATTATGCTTTGATCCTGTGTCTGTCTCCCTTAGAATTATAAATAAAAGATAATTTTTAGCATCTGGAAGAGAATCTAGAGAGCATTTAGAATTTTACTAAACTCCCTAAATCCTGCTGAGTTCTTATTTCATTCATGTGAAATAGTATTGTAATATTTTTTTACAGGATTAATATAAGACCAAGATTAAATGAATAGTGTATATGAAACTGTTTTCTACACACCAATGCCTCCTGTCAGTAGGTACTCAATATAATTTATGGCACATACTAGTTATCTAGAGCCCCCCTCATTTTATAGAAGAGGAAACCAAGGCAGAGAGATTAGAGGGATGGGGCAAGATCACTCTATAAATTTGTTGTGAATCGATTCACATCTTGTATTCCTCTTGCAACATAATTTACACTGCTCCTTCTTCCTTCTTCCACTGCTCTCTCCCCCTTGCCTAGCTTTGGGCTGAAAAAGATTTCCTCAACCCTACTCAACCTCCCTTCTAGCATATGAGAATAATTGTATCCTCGTAGACATTTGGCTTGAAACACTCATGGTTGGTTTGGTCTGTTTTGTTTTTTTTTTCCTTTTTCATATATTTTGTCAGATTTGGGTTTTGAGGGTCATTTTCTTCTTGGATTTTGATGTTTGGGTGCATTTGTGTGTGTGTGTGTGTGTGTGTGTGTTGTTGTTGTTGTTGTTCTGTTTTTTGCTTCTTTAGAGTCTAGAGAATGAAAGGAATCACCCACATCTTAGATCACCCACATCTTATATAAAAACATGTCATAATTAACATTTGAAACCTATGCAAAGTTAAGTGGATCTTAGCTGAAATATAAACATATATGTATGTATGTGCTTTTATGTGAGTATACATACATGTATATTTTGCAAATAGTTGCTTAAATACTGCTTTACCTTCCTTTACGTGAATATAGATTAGTGTTACCCCCAAATTAATATCAAATCTAAATGTCTCTTCTCAACATATTTTTTAAAAGGCTTGAGATCATTTCCTTTTAAATTATAGAGTTTATCTCTAGATATACTTTTAACCATTAGAACCACACAGAAAAATCCAACTGAAATACAAGATAATCCCTTTATAGCCTGCACCAAGGGCACTTGAAGACTTTGCTAGTGAAAAGGGATATTTTAGTTATTGTATCTTCATTATTTATAACGCCTGTAGTGCCTGGGCCTTGTTGTTGGTACTCAATTGTTTAGCAAATGAATATTTTTCTCCCATGAGTTATTCTTTCCTATCTATCTCCTACCAAAAAAAAAAAAAAAAAATGTGAAAAGAAGACTTTAAAAATTACATCTTTCAAGCAAACTCTTTAAAATCTTTATGAAAGTTCAAAACCATTTTAAAGCATTTTAATTTGTTTTGTTCTTTCTGTACTTGATGCCAAAGGCATGATGTTGCCTGCCTCTGCTTGCTTACAGGTAGAGGCAACTTGAATCCGTCTAATAGAGGACGCCAGGAGAGGTAAGAGAGAGCAGGAGATGGAGATGCCATCTCAGAACCCGACTGTACATCTCCTTGTCACAGATCTCTTTTTGAGTGGCGTGCGTGGTAGTTTAGTTCCAACTCTCTACTGGTTAGAGTAACAATAATAAAAGAGGAATGAATGTCCTAACAGTTTGTAGGTGGGTGGACTCCGCCAGACCTGAAGAACCCACAGTGTTCTCCACTTGAGCCCAGTTCTGTCTGAATCACTTTTGTTCCCAGGAGCAGCTGTCTTTCTACTGGGAAAAGATAGTGAGCCTATCAATACTTACTAACAATGGAGGCTTGCTGCTCACTCAAAAATCATTTAGATTCCTATTGTTGGCATTTGTTGATAAGTGTTTACCTATGTAAAATAGTCAGCAGTGAACTAAGTCACCTAGGGATCTGAATGTGCAGTAATGCTAATGAAAAGAAAATCTAGGTTAAGGAGGAATCACCGGTGTACGGCACATGGCTGGGTTATACATGGTTTTATATTTTAAAGTTTTCATCTTCTGAAATTAAGGGCTAAATAAAGGGCACAAATGAATGCAGCATGTGGGCAAGGCTTAGAAAAATTTAAAATGTAAACAGGGACAAATGATAATGTCACATCCATAAAATGGGATTTATAAGCCAAAGGGATATCCTTTTTAAGGAAAAGTAACTCAGTTCACTTCTCTTAACTTGGAAGTATTTATTACAAGAATTTTTATTGCTGAACAAATAATATATATCAAATTTCAATTTTATTAAAAATGAAATATGAGAAAATTTTCAATTTTGGAAAAATATCAGCCACAAACTATAATCCACGAGCCAAATTTTATTTTTGTGATACTTTATAGTCCATATCTATAAGTATGCAGGTTCTTGTCACTGACAATTATTAAATATGCACATACTATATAATTCTTCTGTAATTAATTCACTATGAATTTAAATCTGAACTGTTTTGATGAGAAGATACTTTCTCTATGGTACTTTTAGAGTATTGAAATGTGGCCGTATTTTTCAAAATTTCATTGACAATCGATGCTCTCTACCTTTTTATCCTGACACAAAAATGTCTTTACATAGTCATCATTGATATTGACTTATCAAACATGGTGGGGGTTGGGAAATAAGTGCGTATGTTTCTTAAGGCCGTCTCAAAGGTAGGTGTGGCTGGCATTCCCTGGCATGGATTTTCTGGTAGGTGACATGCCAAGCTCTTAAGACAAAAGTAATTCTATCCAAGGTAAGTTAGTTACTCTTTGCCAGTTAAAATTGTCTTTTCAAAGGAAGATTTGAATCTACGTATATTTTAACTATTTTGAGAACAGGACTACAAGAAGTACAAGTTAAATGATTTACTCTACTTTCTAACACAAAGTGAAAGAAAATGCTGAGTGAGAGTAAGAGAAAAATACACTGGTGTTATAATGGCATGGCTAGGAAAGGAAATTTACCTTGTTTACACTGAAAAGAGATGGGCAACGGAGTAGTTATTGAACATTGTGTTTTTCCTATATAGTGTTACCCTTTCCTCTATTGTGTACATTACACAGGAAGAGGAAAAAAACAATCACTGTGTCGTAGCTGTGTATTCAACTACACTTTTTGTATCAAGTACTTAATTTAGCTAAGTGGTGATGTTGAAGAAAACATTTCTCAAAGTCTGGTTGGCAGGTTAGAATATCTTCCTCAGAAGCACAAGGATAATATGTTTTCAGTTCATGTAGATGATGTTGGGTAATATAGAATTATATTCCTCTGTGCAATAAGACATAGAAACCTATTTATTTAAAAATGAGTATTACTTTGGTAGCACTACATTTCTTGCTAATGACATCATGATCTTCTCAAGGGTTTAGGTTTAATCTGACTACAATTGACTGACAGCTTGTTTAACTTTCATTTTTTATTCCTCTTTTTTTCCAAGTATATTGCTTTAAATGTATTGGTGATATTCTTTAAATCACAGCAACTCTAATGTAGTTTACAAAGTGTGCTAAGCCAGGGTTGGTTCCCTCTCTTGGTCCTTAACAATTTGTGTAAGTTACATTTATTACACCATTAACATGAAACAATTATCGTTCTAATTAGTTGCAGATGTGACTAGCAATTATGTACGTAGCTTCTCCTCCTTTAAGATCTAGTTTTAACAAGTCCCCAAATAATACACTCCCCCCTCCAAAAAAAATATGTAAACTTCTTTGATTGGAAAATCCTGCCTCAATGTTGTAACACTGTAAAATTCTCAGTCCCATTAGGATTAAAATGAAAGAGACAAACTGGACTCATGAATCTGAGTCTTCTCTTTCAGGCCACCGAACACCCCACTTCTTTGTGTTCATACCCCTAAGAGATTTGCAGGCAGTTATCATGTTCCTACTTAGTTATTGCATAGCCGTGCTATACATACTCTTTTAATCTTTTTTCATGCAGAAAGTCAAACCCTTCTTTCTGATGTTCTCTGAACTCTTTCCAATACTTTTATATATTTTAAAATAGCATTCTAGTGTTGACAATATGTCCATTGTTTTCTATTTTAGAAAGCTTTTCATGGAGCCAGAGCGACATACTGGGTTCTTTAGATAGACTTTATTTCAGAGAGGACATGTAAATAATAGCAGAATTACTACAAATTATTGCCAAAGTGACAATGGGTGGGGGATGTAGGGAATTTTGATTTCACTTACTTCCCTACCTTTGTGGGTTATAGGGAAAGGTAGTTTTAAAGTCACATTTAGTTTAATTTCTTTTTCTTTAAATGTATGTGAGGACGAGTTCTATGATATTTAATGAATACCTTCCAAATGCCCAGTGGGTAAGTTTGTTTTTCATCAGGTTTTACAGATGAAAGTCTAACTTCTAAATTTATGCTTTCCCATCCATTTATCTTTGCCTCCTCATATTTAATGCAAACTCGACAATGTCATGGTTTTGCAGTGAAATCAACACATTGTACCTTGTTCCATCAAGAGAATTTGAAATTATTTATCTTACTTGACAGAGGAGAAGGGAATTTTTATTTTACTGTGCTTTACACTTTATGAAATGGAACATAGAAGTTTCTCTACTTTCTGCCTCCTTCTTTCCCCAAAGAATTCCAAGTTTTTCCAATTGTGCCTATGTAACACACCATCTCTCGTACCATTTCAATTCACAATGCAGACTGCAGAGCTGTTGGCCCAGTTTCCATGGCTGTGTTTGTTAATCATCCCCAGTAATTTGGTGCAAAGAGAGATGAGTGAGGATAACAAGGAGACTGGAGTAGAATCTCTCATGTGAATACAGTGTTAGTGAGTGGGAGGCTGGGACTTTCCTATTCCTGTAAGAACCAATTTCGTGGATATAAAAGACAGTGGCTCTATTAGCACTCTGCCTGAAGATGCGTAATTATAACCATCATCATTACTACCCCATAGTTCCCCAGAAAGAAGACTGAACGAAGGACCTTAAATCACTTGACAAAACCTCCGTTGATGAAAACAGTTGCCACAGATCTCTCTGCAATAGGGCACCAACGCATTACAGACCTCATCTTTCTGACTCACTTTTCTTCAGAGGTGGTTCAGTCCTATCAGAATAAGATGAGAGCTGCACCGCTAATCAAAGTTAAAACCAAAGACAAGATAAACAGGCAGAGTAGGATTGAATAGTGAGAAAGAGCCAACAGTTTGAAACAGTGTAGTTGGAAACTTTAAAATGGGGGATGTATTTCCTTGTATGATGGTGTGATCAGGGAGGGCATGCCTACTGACAGTTTCTGTCTCACTCCTATATGCAGACTTTGGGTGCAGGAAAATAAAGCATTCAAAGTACTATCTGAAGTTTTCAGTTTTATCAAAATGTTTTGGTTATGGAGAAATAGTCAAAATCTTATCATCTTTTCATAACTAATAAAAAAAAAGCCTCTAAAAATATTTTGTGGAGTGAAATCTCATTCCTTTAGGGTGGTGAGCAGGTAAACATATGAACAAAACTTATATAGAAAGTTGGGCTTATTACTCAGGGGTGTCATCTCATAAGTCAACTTAGAAGTTTCATAGGACTGCACAGAGATTTAATTATGAAGCTACAGACACTTCCTCTGGCTTTCTGTTTTGGAGTTTCTTGTTTGTTTGTTTCCTGTTGATAAGCAGATTATTTAAAAAAAATAAAAGTCCACATTTTTCATGAAAGGGTATTCTTTTTTTAATAACAATAATCTACAGTTTATTCATAAACAGCTTCAGAGAAGACATTTCTTACTTTCTCAGTAATTATACAAATGCACGGCACTGAATCATGTATATGGAAACACTTAATAGCTGAGTGTGCTGTGATTCTATCTGATTTGAATTCCTTAGATTCTGACAAATGAAAGGTATTTATTTTACCTCATTGATTCCAAATTTTTTTTACTGAATGGTACAATCTGTATATTCAAGCTCCTTAAATTCAACAAGTATACCTTCTCAAATTCAATGTGCCCTAAACCCAAATCATGTTTTCACCCTCAGAGTAGTAATCTTCTAAAAGAAATATCTCATTCTGCTACAAGTCTCCCATTATTGCTATTTTCCTAAGGTTTTAAGTCTTAGGAAATGGTATCTGTCTTTCTCTGCCAGGCTTATTTCACTCAGCATAACACCCTTGAATTCCATCCACGTTGCTACACATGGCCAGATTTCATTCTTTCTCATTGCCATGTAGTGTTCCATTGTATAGATAAATCACATCTTGATCCATTCATCAGTTGATGGACACTTAGGCTCTTTCCATGATTTGGCTGTTGCTGAGAGTGCTGCTATGAACATTGGGGTACATGTGCCCCTATGCATCAGCACTCCTGTATCCCTTGGATAAATTCCTAGCAGTGCTATTGCTGGGTCATAGGGGAGTTCTATTGTTAATTTTTTGAGGAACCCTCACACTGTTTTCCAGAGGGGCTGCACCAGGTTACAATCCCACCAACAGTGTAGGAGGGTGCCCGCTTCTCCACATCTTCGCCAGCATCTATAGTCTGCTGATTTGTTCATTTTCGCCACTCTGACCAGCGTGAGGTGGTAACTCAGTGTGGTTTTGATTTGTATTTCCCTGACGGTGAGTGACATTTGATGTGTCTGTTGGCCATCTGGATATCCTCTTTGGAGAAGAGTCTGTTCATGTCTTCTGCCCATTTCTTGACTGGATTATTTGTTTTTCAGGTGTGGAGTTTGGTGAGTTCCTTATAGATTCTGGATACCAGCCTTTTATCTGATATGTCATTTGCAACTATCTTTTTCCATTCCATTGGTTGCCTTTTAGTTTTATGGATTGTTTCCTTTGCCATGCAGAAGCTTTTTATCTTGATGAGGTCCCAGTAGTTCATTTTTGCTCTTGATTCCCTTGCCTTTGGGGATGTGTCAAGTAAGAAATTGCTGCAGTTGAGGTCAAGGAGGTTGTTTCCTGCTTTCTCCTCTAGGGTTTTCATGGTTTCCTGTCTCACATTCAGGTCCTCCATCCATTTTGAGTTTATTTTTGTGTCTGGTGTAGGAAAGGATAGTCTTGATGCAATCCTTTTCCTTCTTTTTCTGTTCTTTCTTTTTTCTTCCTTTCTTCTTCCTTCCCTCTTTCCTTCCTTCCCTCCCACCTCCTTCCCTTCCTTCTCTCTTTCTGTCTGTCTTTCTGTCTGTCTTTCTTTCTTTCTTTCTTTCTTTCTCTTCATTTAAGGAAGAAAAGTATCATTTCCTAAACCATTATGAACTTTTCAAGATATTTGATGTACAATATACCAAAACACAAAATGGACACACATGAAAGTTCTAAGTGTGGGTTCAAAGTAGAAAGGGGCATCCTGTCAAAATGATCTCTTATCCTGCTACTTGTTTGTTTCTCCTTTAAAAATATCAGAGCACTGTCCATGGTCAATTTCAATCCATTTTTCAGGTGTAAGTGAACACTGAGAAGTAGATATAGTGAAGATACAAAGAACCATATAGAGGTTAGTTTTCAAACTAAGTAAGTGAATACAAGGAAATGGGAAAAACTCAGGTAGCAGAATGTAATTTTTTAAACACTGGATGGATTAAAGTGTCATCTATGACTTTGACAAGCATTGGAAAAATTAAATTGTTCTCAAAAGCAAACATAGATCCAACAATCATGGTGTTTCCTTGCTATATGTTCATGTTCTCCCTGAAAATAGACTCTTTGGTGTCTTGTTTCTCTAAAAAACAAAGCATCACTATTGGAAAGGAAATAAATTTCAATTATGTTTCTGAATTGAGAAAAGATTTAAACCTTGTGAGTGAGAAAATCTTCAGTAGCTTTGATTACTAGCCTCATCTCCACTCCAGAGTGAGTTTCTCTCCTTAAGTCTTTTCTTTCTCACCTGGAGCCATGACTGAAGGCGAGTATAGATCCTTCTGAGCCATGAAACAGAGGAGTGTTTCCTTCTTCCTCTTATGAAGCCCTGTAGAAACTCTGTTATGGGCATTTCCATTCAGGAAATGCACTAGAGATGAGTAAAGGGGAAGAATTCCAACATGTGAGGGAAGCTGGGCAGCTGAGTAGAAGGACTGTCAAAGAAACAGAGTTTTGGTTTTTCTTATCAGTCATTCTCTACAATGCTAACCAATAATAATGGCTAACATTCTCTGAGTGTTTGAAGGGCCAGGTGCTTGGCCCCACATAGGTTCTCTATGGCATATTAAGAGAAGGCAGAAGTTGGGAGAACTCATATCTATAAAGTTCTTATTTGCGAGATTTCCTTTTCATCTATTTTTTTCTCCCACACTCCCAAAGGCAGATTGGATAATCTTTAATATTTAAAGGAAATAGATAATAATATAATAGCCCTGTCAAAGCTTCAGTGTTATTTTTAAGATGTCCCTTCACTCAGATTTGCAAGAACCCAGAGTATGTAAATCAGTTTGAAGAGAAGAGTTTTTCTATTATCCAAGGGATGAAGATTAAAAATGGTTTTAAAAGAATATTAATAAAAATTATTTGAGATTTCTTGTTCATTGTAATTCTACGTGTAGTACCTGATCTCTAAACCCTTCATGGAAATGTTACTTTCATTTTGGTTTTCCTCCTTTAGAGGAAAATAATTTTAATGGTTTTTGGTTTCTTTTTTTCCCAAAGATTCCCAAATGTAAATGTGAACTTTACCCATCATAAAATAGTGCACATTAAAAAAAAAGCTGAAGTTCTTCTGACTCTTATGGGCGTATGTATTCCTAACTGTAGTAATTTCTCTTGTGAAGCTGATTTGTTGGTCTTAGGGAAATTGATTTCATAGAATACAGGCTGCCAAAACATCCTTTAGTTTATGTGTGCCTCTCAAAGAGATACCTGTCTAATATCTTTAACAATTCACAGAGAATGAGACTCCACACCCTTTCTTAGAAATACAATTTATAAGTCTCTAATCCACACGTTTTAATAAGAGGCTTACCTAAAGAAAGCACTTATAAAAATCCTAGTCTATTCTCCATTGGAGGTTTCAAGTGGAAATATTAAGGTTGCCTAGCTTTGTTCCTTACAAGTATTTGAATATTATTAAATGTCATCTCCCAGCCTTCTCCAGGTGACGTGACCAGGATTCTGTTTTGCTCATTCGATCATTTATACTTACTTAGCCTAGAAAAGACTGAAGTGTTTTTATATAATAAAAAACAGAATTTGAAAAAGAATCATACATTATGAAATTATTATTTGGTGGTAGAAATCAGACTGTTGTTGAATTTATAGGATTTACTTATTCAGCAAGCATGTATGGACTATTAATTACATACCAGGCACTTTGCAAGGCTCAGGGTATAAAAAGTCATGACAGTTTTTTTTTTTTTAAATAAGATTTTTTTAAGTTTACTTATTTATTTTTGAAAGACAGAGAGAGAGAGAGAAAGAGAGAGAGAGCGCGCGAGAGAGAGAGCAGGGGAGGGTCAGATAGAGAGGGAGACAGAATTCTAATCAGGTTCTGTGCTGTCAGCACAAGGCCAAAGTGGGGCTCAAACTCACGGAACTGTGAAATCATGAGCTGAAATCAAGAGTCAGATGCTTAACTGACTAAGCCAACCAGACGCCCCAAGCCATGACACTTATATAGCAAATAATTATGCTAGTATCTGATAAATAGTGTGATAGAAGGTTATATTATGAGCTATGAGAACATAAGGAGAGACTTCAGGAGAGTTGAAAATATTTTCACACAGTAAATGACATTTGAAATTGAATGGTAGCGCTCCACAAGAAGTGAGCCTCATGTGCAAAGAGTTATTCCACAGTATATAGTTAATGACAAGTAATTCAATTGGGCTGAAACATAGGATGCATATGTAGATGTTTGGAAGCTGGGATTGAAAAGTTATGAAGAAGCCTAGAGTTGGAGATTCTATGCCTTGGAAAACATTTGTGCTTTATCTTGTTGTTTCAATAATGCATGGATTCACTCAAAAACATCTTTCAACAAACATTTGTTGAGTACCTACTATGTGCCTAGGAGTATGCTAAGCACTGTAAGCACAGAAGTGAGCAAAAGGAAAATCTCTGTTGTCAAGCTTTTATATTTTATGGATGAAGACAGTAATAAATAGACCATCAATATAATTTAAAAATAAAAGTAATAAAGTTTGTAATATGTAGTGTGATTTTAGGCATTGTATGTGTTATAAAGTAAATTAAAATAACATAAGGGGGGGGGAAGTGATGTGCAATGGGAATAGTGTACAGGGAAATTTCTCTAAGAAAGGTAACATTTAAAACAGGGATCCAAGTATCAGTTTGAAGAGACACCATGAGTCTTGTTAAGGGATCTGAGTGAAGAGTTTCTGGGGCAGAGAGAAGAGCAAGTTCAGTGACTGTGAGGAATCAATTTCTTAAGTGATAAGAGACATCATTAACATTAAAATAGGAGGAGGGATAAAGGATATGTCAGTATCCTGCATGTTCAGAAAGCCTTGTTATTAACAACAGGATGAATAAAAATATGTTTTTCTTTATCAGGGAAAGATAAAGCTTTATGTAACAGAATTAAAATCTTTTCAAATGGTTAACCCTAAATTCCTTTTTACGCTATCATTGCCTCTCATCTAGAATAAGACTTTGGGATACTGGTATTTTCTTTAGAAAGACAAATTTAAATACTGAACATTCGTCTACACTTTCAGTTCTTAAAGTGTGTGTTGGGACCCGAGTGTAAATGTTAATTGAGAGTATGGGTGAGTGTGGTCCATTTTGACTAGAGGAAAACTAGGCTTTCACTGAAATTGTTAATGGGAACAGTTAGTTTGCAGGGAGAACTTAGGTTAAATAATGGCAACTCAAGAGTGGGTTCCTGGGTTCCTGGGTTTCACATTCTTTTGTCTTCCATATGAAACAATGTTGCTCCATTCGTGCTCTTGGAAGTATTTGTTACTAAGTCTAGATGCTAAAATCCAGTCTTACTGGGAGATCGGGAAGGGTTTAAGGGTTATTTCTGACAGCGGCTTGGAAGTTTGCTTCTCTGCTCCAAATTGGATTTAGCTTCAACTTACACTCATGTTCATGCACCTCTGGAGACGTGACAGAGACAAAGAGATTGACTCAAGGGACATCGGGGCCAAAAAGAGTTACCAAAGGCAGCATCTTTAATTTTCCTGGCTCACAGCACATTTCAGTGCCAGAGAGTTTCACGTGCCACCTTCTCAGAACTCTCTTAGATAAGGAGAACACTTCCTTTCTCCATCCTGAGAGATTCTTTGTTGGTTTATAATTCATGTGCAGAGGACAATATTTGCCATGTTAAATGTCCTCAAATTTGCACTGCATTCGATTTTATGACTAACCTTCTCTTCTGTCACCTGACATTTGCCAATGAATTTCTGTTCATAAGTAAAGCCTTAGACAAAGGCTTGACAGATCCTCCTGCAGCAGCACCCTGTCCTAAATAAAACGAGTGATGGTTTCCCATATGTTTTATGAAGCAGCACACAAGCTGTTTAATTACAGTACGGCTTAGGGGAAGAATCTGAAACTTAAGATTCAGGGAAAATGCCTTCTTTTTCTACAGTAAAGCAATGTCCCAGGATCCCCAAGGCCTCCTCACACACAGTTTCCGTGTACTGTCATCGGTAAAGGAAGAAAAAGGAAGGGAATCTGGTGTGTTAGAAATCAATTCATAATGAGTGGGCAGGGCGGCCGCAGCGAGGGCAGGTCAAGTCCTGCGTGTCCACATTTCATGTCCGTTTATTTTGAGCTCAGCCAAACTTTTTCCTCTTCTAGTCTCACTCCAAGGGCAAGCTCTAAATCTAATCTCAGCACCTGAATTCTGTGTAATGCTGCAAGCCCTTTATCAATAGGATGTAGACAAATCCATATTTATGTTTTATGAGTTGGCTGAGTTTACAATGTCATACGAGAGTTAACAGCTACTGATAGTTTGAAATATTTGCTTTGGAAATAGCAGAGTTGGAAGAACCCAGGTTGTCAGTGACGTAGGGCAGAAAAGCACAAGTGGTGGATCCACCAAAGACCACCTGCTCTGCTCCCTATGTTTCTCTGCTCTTTGTACTTCCTAGGCTCCTTCAGCCTGGAAAGGAGGCTCCTGACTGTCAGGGACTGAAACTTGTGGTTGAAGATAGAACATAATGCACGAGCCATTTTGCTACTCAGAGACTATTTTAGATTAGCCTTTAAGGAATTTTAATTAGATTGAAAAACTAGGAGGGAGTTGGATTTAGCCAGAGTGGGGGACAAACCCTCCTTCAAAGAGCAGTTAACCTCCTTGACAATAATAGGGAAGAGAGGAAAATTGTGAAACCATTTTTTATACACTTTCTGCTTAATGGTTCCATACTGAGATCATTTAAAGATTTGTGATGACTCGTCAGTTATTTAGCTTCCCCTCTCTCTTTAAAGTATATGTGTAAAAACCACACTATTTATCCCTTTGTTTCGCAAATACGTACTTAGTATATAATATGCTTTATGCCAAGCGCTACGCTAGGTGTTGGGAATGTAAAGGAAACCCACATAGACATTGGCCCCATTCTTCTGTAGCCTACAGACACATGGTTAATTTTTTTTAATGTTTATTTATTTTTGAGAGAGAGACAGAGACAGAGACAGAGAGAGCATGAGCAGGGGAGGGTCAGAGAGAGAGGGAGACACAGAATTGAAGGATGCTTCAGGCTCTGAGCTGTCAACACAGAGCCCTATGAGGGGCTGGAATTCATGAGCCAGGTGATTATGACCTGAGCCAAAGTCCAAAGCTTAACCAACTGAGCCACCCAGGCACCCCACATATGGTTAATTATTTAACATGACCACTGAGCCACTTGGTGGCTCAGTTGGTTAAGCATCCAAGTCTTGATTTTGGCTCAGGTTATGATCTCACAGTTTTGTGGCTCAAGCCCCATGTTGGGCTCGGTGCCAACCCCATGGAGCCTGCTTGGAACTCTCCCTCTGCATCTCTCTCTGCCCCTTCCCTGCTTGCACTCTCTCTCCCTCTCTCAAAGTAAATAAATAAACTTAAAAAGTTATTTAAAAATTTTAAAAAGTGACCAAGTACTCTCCTCTTGAGGCTGGAAGGGAAGATGTTAGGGAAAATGAGGTATATGGTGTGGCAGAGGGGAGAACATGAAAAAAAATCCTATATTGGTGTATTTGAAAAATTATTACATAGGTAGTTGTGACAAATAGACCTAGAATAGACCTAAAGTATACTTTAATTACTATAAAGTAATTAAAGACTATTAATAAAACAAAGAGCTGTGCAAAAAGTGAATCCCTGTGAAACAAATGACTTTTATGTGGCCATGATGATGTAAACATGGATAAATTGAATTAAAATATTGATGTTAGTATAATAATAAGAATGGGAAGAAAGATGAGGGTTGGTATAAGTGATCCAAGTTCTCATGTATCAAAAAGGAATTTAGGGGTGCCTGGATGGCTCAGTAGGATAAGCATCCGACTTTAGCTCGGGTCATGTCTCATGGTTCGTGAGTTCGAGCCCCGTGTGGGGCTCTGTGCTGACAGCTAGGTCAGAGCCTGGAGCCTGTCTTCAGATTCTGTGTCTACCTCTCTCTCTGACCCTCCCCTGCTCACACACACACACACACACACACACACACTCTCTCTCTCTCTCTCTCTCTCTCTCAAAAACAAATAAAACATTAAAAAATTTTTAAAAAAGGAATTTAAAAATATCAAAATATATAAATCAAGATATGACAAATATATTACTTAAAAATCTGGAGATAAATTCCAGAAGAGAACATCTAAAGAGTTAAATGTTTTATTGTGTCTTAAGGACAGGACTAAATAGAGAGAAGGCAGGGATGTTACTTTCATTAATAAATCTTTGGGAATAAAATGATTTTTTTGACATGCTCATGTATTGTGTTAGTTACAATTAAAATAATGTTAAAATTAGGCAATCTTCCTATGACTTCCTTCTTATACTTTTTTTTTTTGTTTAAGCATGATTGAGTCTATAAACTTGTTGAGAAGAGATGTAGAATATAAATCATGAAACCTCTACAGAATATTCCAGGTGGTATTTGCCCTCTTCTGTGTCCTGTGCTCTTTTTAAATTCAGTCGTTTATAATAAAACTGTAGCAAGGCTATAAGGCTTCAATGGCCTTCTTATCTATCAAGTGGTTTACAATTATAAATTACTGTTTTAGAAGGAGAAGTGACATGCAGAAGTTCATAAATATTAGATATGATCTAACTAGGTGTGTGTTCTAACACTAGAAAGGAGTCTTCTCTTCAAGAAGGGAAATGGAGCAGTTGCTTTTTCTCCAACTTTTCCAACAGAAATTGTAAATCACCATGTATTTTCAGTGGGAATATTTTTGGAATATAGGCAACACTTCCACTGCTCCTCTTTATAACTTTGGTGATAACTTTTGGTAATGAATAAATGGTCAATATTATAGAAAAAAATGCTTATAGACATAAGAAGGTTGAAGAGCTATCTTTCATTTACCTATTCAGCCAAACCCAAAAGGTTACTTCATTCCCCCAAAGCTGTTAAAATGATGCAAAAGGAAACAAATAAATGAAAGAAAACCTCAGTAAATGAAAAAAAAGAGATACCTAAGTACAGATAATCCCATGTATCATTTATTGAAAAAAGTAACTCAAATAAAAGATGATGCAGTCAATTTCAGAAGTAAGGGATGTTACGCAGAGTTGGAAATCAATCCCACAAATCTAAATTCAAATCCCAGACCCACTGAGAGCAAATTACTTTAATTCATGTAGCCTCAGTGTCCATATGTGCAAAATGAGGAATAAAATATCATTACAGTTTTGTGAGAATTACATAAAACGATGCTTATAAATCAGATGGTGACCAAACACAGTAATTTATCTACAAATATTGGTTGTGTTTTCTTAATTAACGTTTTCTTATTAATGCCACATTACCTTGCTGCATGCATAGTACAATTTTCAGTAAAAATGTTAACTCCCACTCCATGAGCATCCTATTTGTACTGTTTCACATGAAGGTCACTAATCCTCAGAAACCCTACAGGATTTTCACGCATTTGACACGAAGAGAACATAGGCCACAAAAAAAAAAAAAAAAAAGAAGTTGCTCTAGGTCATAGAGTGAATGTATGGTAAAGGTGGAATGTGAATACAGGTATGTTTGACTCCAAAACCCAGATATTTTACAGTGTTACATCATGTAGCATCATGTTAAATCATGCTGTGTCTCTATCAGGAGGTCAGAATTATTAAATAAATAAGGGTACTGCATTCAAAACAGGTAGAAGTCTCATGGAAATGAGAACATGCTCCTTTTTTTTTTTTTTTAATATTTTTTAAAGTAATCTCTATACCCAGCGTGGGACTCAAATTAATGACCTGGACATCAAGAGTCACATGCTCTTACTGAGCCATCCAGGCACCCCAAGAACAAGCTGCTAATGATATTTAATATCAGTAATATTAAAACAACAATGCTTTTTCACAGGGGTAATTTTAAGTCTGTGTCCATTCAAATTAAAGCAGCACCTGTCTAATTAAAATGAAAAATCAGGGCCAATACACTGAGCTATATATGGGAATTACTTATTTGAGCATTAAGATAAAATTTAAAGTCTACTAATGTGAGTTTTTAGCAGTGTAATGTATTACACAGGTATGCAGGACTTCTGACAGCAAAGTAATTTACATACATTATTTTAATAATCCTCATAATTTTTTTCTGCTGGAGAGGTTAGTAGCAATGATTTCTCAGATTTTTTTAAGATAGTGAAACGAAAGCAAAGGGAAGGAAAATCTTTTATATCTAATTCTCAGTAGATCTCAAATTTTATTTTTAACTTTGGAAGCATTTGCTATATTTAAGGATGATTGTAATAAAATATGTCTCCATTTAAGTGGAAAAATAGTAATGACTAACTTTAGAGGGAGAGTCTGAGTTATAACAAAATCGATTTTTGTGTTCTTTCTGCAACTACAGAAAATATCTACTGGTACTGTGGCAACTGTTTCAATAAAAGTAACAACTCCTCCTACCAAATATGTCAGTTTTTGGCATTAACCGGTACATTTTCAATGGGCTTGAAATGGAAGTGATAGAACCACAGCATAAAAACCAATTAGCCATCAGATTTCTCATCTACCTCGCCTGTAAACTCCAGTGCAAGAATATTTCTTTGGGATGTTTGTGATACCAGAACCACAGACCTAAAATAAAACCTCAAACTATAGGGGACAAAAAAAAAGTCACCAGAGAACTACCATGGGTGTTATGTGAAAACTCATCGTATGGTTTTTATGAGTTTCCAAATAAACTAGAAAGATGAAAACAAAATGGAAGCAAGGAAATCTGATATCTCTCATGAGTCAGTTTCTGTCTGTGTGGTTGAGCCAAGTTGGGCTTTATTGCATCTGTGATGAGCAAATGGCAACTTAAGAGCACTAATTGGTTGCAGAATTCTCCTATCAGTAGTTTATTTAACAATAAGATTTAAATTCGTTGTCTCTAAATAGTAAATGTTGTTACAGTTTTGATAGAGAAGTTGTCCTTTTGTTATTTTTGCTTGGGTGAGATACAGAAAATTTTAATTTTATGGGAGAAAATCTATCATTACTGGTACCTTACATCTAAAAGGAAATATAAGAAGGAATTAAATTGTCACAAAAGACAAATATGGAAATAATGTCAATTGGCTTCTCTATTCCATAAATATTTGATGACCACCTACCATGTGCCAGGTACTTTGGATAAAGTGATAGGCAAAGACAGTCATGAGCCCAATGTGCGTTATAGTTTAGATAAGGAAACAGACACACATCAAGTTGTTATACAATAAATGTAAAGTTAGAAATGAGGTAAATGTTATGAAGGCATGTTATGAGAGTATATAACAAGATTTGACAATTTAGGGAAGTCAGAGAATGCTTTTGCTGAAGACAGCAATGCCTGCATTGTAATCTGAAGGATGAGTAGGAATTCAGCAAACAATAGGAGGAAAAAGCCTTTTGAGCAAAGGAAAGCCTATGTACAAGGGCCCTTTGAGTATTACCTCAATATATATAAAAGACTGAATAAAGTTCAGTGTGCCTGCCATAGAGGCAGAGAGGAAAGTTTATACTATATTATTACATTTAATTCATTGGAAAGCTGTGGTGGAGAATTCTGTTTCCAGCCACGGTGGAGTATCAGAGACTAGATTTACCCTCCTGCCTTAAACAATAACAAGGATGAAAATATATAAAACAGTGATTTTTCAAACATTGGTCAATAGGCAATCTCTTCAGGATGGGAACCAACCTGTATGAGTGCTCTGTGCCCCGGTTTACTGCCTAGAGGGATTTTCTAGGCTACTCTACTGGGAGAGAGAACAAAAAAGAGCCTGCAGGATCTGAGTTCAAAAGACAGATTTGAGAAATTGGGGAGCTCAGGGGACTGAAGAAAAAAGAGCTGCACAGGGGTGCCTGGGTGGCTCAGTGGTTAAATGGCTGACTCTTTAATTGAGGCTCCGGTCAGGTCATGAGATTGAGCCCTGCATTGGGTTCTCTGTGTGGCATGGAGCCTGCTTAAGAATCCCTCTCCCTCTGCCCCTCCCTGGCTTGCTCTCATGCCTGCAAGAAAAAAAAAAAAAAAGAAAAAAGAAAGAGAGAAAGAGAGAAAGAAAGAAAGAGAAAGAAAGGAGAGGAGAAGAGAGGAGAGGAGAGGAAAGGAAAGGAAAAGGAGCTGTACAAAGAGTAATTTAAAAATCTATAGAAATCTGAAGAAACCATGGCAGGCCAGGAAGAACCATCAGAAAGAACCAGGCTGAGCCATACTGAAAGATTACAGAAAGCTAGGAATACCATTTAAAATAGCACAAAAAACTGAGACATCTATATACAAATCTAAAGGAATGTATTTGGAATCTTTGTACTGTGAACTACAAAAAGCACTGATGAAAAAATATTCAAAGATCTACATAAGTAGAGAGATGTATAAGTTTCATGGTTTGGAAGACATAGTATTGTTAAGAGGGAAATTCAGTGATTTATTCAACACAATCCTAGTCAAAATCCCAGAAAAGTTTTATCTAGATACCAATAAGATGAATTTTAAATTTATACAAAAAGACAAAGAACTAGAATAACCCAGAAAATATCCTGAAAAGGAAGGAAAAGTTGGAGAACTCATGCTCCTTGATTTCATGACTTACAAATCTTCAATAAGACAGTGTGATTTTGGTGAAAAAATAGGCACAAGGGTCAACGGACCAGAATAGTGGGTGCAGAAAAGACCATAAAAGTATAGTTTAACTGATTTTACAGAGGTTCAAAGGCAATTTTCATGTAGAAAGGATAGTTTTTTTAACAAACAGTCTTGGACTCATTGGGCATCTGTTTGTAGAAAAGATAACTTCAACGCCTGCTTCATACATTATACAAAAACTTACTCAAAATAATCATAAACCTAAATGTAAAACATAAAACTGTACACTGTATTAGGTATGATACCCAAAGTACAATCTATAAAAGGAAGCATGACCCATTGGTCAAAGAAGAAACCAAAAGGGAAATTAGAAACTGTTTTAGACTAAGTGAAATGAAGATGAAAGCACAGCATATTAAAGTTTTCAGGATGTGATACCTAAACAGAAATTTGCAGCAGTAAATATCTATAATAGAAAAGAATAAATGTTTCTAACCAATGACCTAAATTGTATCAGAAGTTCTAAACAGTGATTTAAGACAAGTAGAAAATAATTCAAATTGGGTTCATTTTCAGAAGACATTATGGTCTGTGTAGAAAAATCCTAAGGAATATAGCAAAACACAAATCAAGAAAGAAGGAAAGAAAAGGAAGGAAGGAAGGAAGGAAGGAAGGAAGGAAGGAAGGAAGGAAGGAAGGAAGGAAGGAAGGA
>NW_024080658.1:5341247-5389431 GCF_003009895.1 Hyaena hyaena
AGAGAGAAAGAGAAAGAAAGAAAGAAAGAAAGAAAGAAAGAAAGAAAGAAAGAAAGACTACTAAAACCAGTCAGTTAGTTTAGCAACTTTGTAGAATACAAGGTCCTTAACCAGAATCAATTGTATTCAATTGTATTCCTATTATTCTTAAACATTTGCTATAATAGCAATTAAATCACACTGGAATTCATCCCACTTGAAGTCATGTTTTACATGTATTATGTTTTATATATTTATTCTATGCCTGAGTTACATTAAGTGATTTTATTTTATTTTATTTTTATTTTACATCCCTGTGATGGACTTGTTTTATAACTGGAAGTCTGTAGATTAAGTGATTTTATTTAGACCTAGGTAAGAAAGACTTCTGCCTTAGACCCATCTACAGTTGTATCTTTCCCCCACAGTGTGGAGCAAAGAAGCCTCTTGTTTCCAATTCTAGAGCATACTTGGGTACTCATGATGTCAGAACTCCCTGTCCCAAATGGTCACTCAGTGGGTCTCTCCTCTGGATCTTTCTAAGGGTGGACCAGCCCCTGGTATGAATACTCCAAGGCCAATGGGTTGGCCATGCTCTTCTTTGCTACTGGCTGTTCATATGTTGGACCTAGAGGCTGGAGTGTCTGCACACATAGGCACAAAGTTCCTCACGGTGGGAAGAGAGAGTGTGAGACAGGAACATGGGCCAGGAGCCAAGCCAGCTCTTCATGTTGGGCCACAAGTCTCCAAGGCTTCTGAAAATTCTACATTTAAACCTGGCCTTCTGTATATTGAGAAGTATATATTTTTTAGAAAATTAAAGCTTATTTACCTATTTTGAGAGAGAAGGAGAGAGAACAGCATGCAAGAGGGGCAGGGGCAGACAGAGCAGAAGAGAGAGAGAATTCCAAGCAGGCTCTGCATTGTCAGCACAGATCCTGAAGCAGGACTCAATGTCAAGAACCCTGAGATCATAACCTAAGCTGAAATCAAGAGCCAGATGCTGAAGCAACTGAGCCACACAGGTGCCACTGTTGAGAAGTATACTTATCAAGGGATGTCGATCAAACATATTTTATTTTAACCGTTGCTTAACCTAAACCTGCTAGATATTTAGATCCATGTTAGGAGGACTATCATGTGTTCCCGGTTCTGCAACTATCAGAAGCAAGCCTGCTTTAAGCGATGAAAGTTTAATTGAGTAACTCTATTAAATGCTCTACTGAGAGTTCTTGGTGATCTCTCCTCTTCTGACATTTCTCGACTGATAATTGAGATTTCTCACCTCTATCATAATCTCAGATTATGTCATTCATCACATCCTAGTTAAACAGTTCATTTCTCTTTGTTTCCTTCCATCAACAACTATTGTTTTTCTAGGTCATCTTCTTTAATTATGGATTAGTTACAGTTGTTGATACAGCACACATTTACTTATTTCTCTGTATATAGTGTTCCATGTTGTTTCTCAACGGATGTCATTCTTCATAGGAGAATTGTGCTGTTTTCTCATTTCAATCCTGCCTCAACCATCAGGTTCTCTATGATTGAAAGAATGTAGATTTTGTTATAAGGAATGAAAAACAGTTCCAGATTTTAAAATAAGTACAGGCAGATCACATTCTCTAAATTATTTATACCTGTTGCACTGATGAATCGTCTGGCTTCTAGCAAATCAATTATAATTTATTTTGTTTATTAAAAATGGCTTAACCAGGAATAAAAAACATTTTAACATGCTGAATCCAAGATAACCTGTTCTGTCACATATTATAGGTGTTAACTTCTCAGAAAAGCAATTACTAATAGCTCCTCAGGGGTTCATTTCAAATGTCACTCTTTTTCTTTGCTCTTCTTCTGTCTTCTAGGCGATACTTTTGCTTAACTTTGGCTTTCTTAGGCATTGACAGCCAAAGAAAACCATCCTAATTAAAAAGTTTGGATTTCGAGGTGAAATATCCTATCTCTTGTATTTTACTGAACCTCTTTAATTGAAAAATGGAAAAATTTTGAGATGATGTGTCTTGTTTCTTTGTTTTTAGTATGTCATGGTAATATACCATGGTTATGATAGTAAATAATCTGGATTTATAGATTTATATTAATGTCTACATCAAGCTACAGAAAGCAGCTGCTACCCTCATCTCATTTTATCTTTTTAAATTTCTTTACCATGTAGGGTTCGTGTGAAGGGTAGATACCTGCCAAAACCAAATCCTTTTGACTATCCCTATACCTTGAATGTGACACAGGGCTTCTTGAGTTTTGTAAATTTGCCATTTAGGATCAATTACTTCTTCATTTATGTTTCCTTTGAGAAAAGGTTGTGTGTAAAAAACTACATTTAAGAAATGTCAATAATCAACTACAGATTTTCTGCCACCAAGCTGCAGAAAGAACCCAGTGTAGCTTAGATATCATCATCATCATCATCATCATCATCATCATCATCATCATCATTAGCATACTATAGTTGGCTTATGAATTATTTGTAAAAGAAACCTCTTTCAAAGAACAAGAATCAGTAGTGATCCATAAAGTGGGGATGAGTAGGAAGAGAGAATAAATCAACCTGGGGGCTATAAGATCTATAGTCTGTAAAATATTCAGCCTCCAGACAGTCTTTTGGAAATGAGGAGTCGTCCAGTTTTCCGTATTTGAAAGCCAGAAGATTGTGTTTTTAACCATGAAAATCTGTATTGTTCCACCTGGTGAGGGTATATTTTTACTTAAACAGGCCAGCATTTATTTTCAGGAGAGAAAGTGATATATTGTTGCTTCACGCTTCCATATGTGCACTTCTGTGCCCAGGCACAACCCAGTTGACTGGAAAAGGAGAATGTGACCAACACTCCCACCCCGCTGTTCCCCCGCTGGCAGAGCTCAAGGCCTTTTGCCAAGGCTCTGGCAGTTTTAAGACTATTTCCTGGCAGCCATTGGCTTTGAGAGGCCATATGACTCTGCTTCTGTCCGTCTGGATTTTGTTCTGAATTTCTTAAGGGCTTGCTTCTGAGCAGCATCCCAGTGGCAGCAGGAGCCCTGGGATTCAGCGAAGCCATGTTAGCCAGGAACTTTGGATCCCTGAGCTGTCCCAGGCTCCTGCCAGCCGCTCGCTTCAGGGCTTCAAAGAAGGGCTCGGCTGAAGTACCCAGGATGCTTTGCAGCGGCTGCCACAGCCCCTCTTTTGAAGCACCATGGTAGCCAACAGAGAGGATTCTGTGTTACGTACAGTATGACCCTGGAGGTGCCAGCCAGCTGCTGTGACTCAGCTAAAAACAGGGAACTCGCTGTAAGAGAGAGGGCGTAAAGGGGAGAGATTACTGAGGGGGAGGGAAGAGAGGAAAAGCAGCAGGAGTTTATGATGCCCAGAGTTTGTCAAAGGGCTCCAAACACATTTCTGAAAGAGTTTTCTTGATGGGCCAGAGGAAGCCCATCATCGTGAGCCTAAAATCTGCTTGGGCTACATAATGCTGAATGGCCTTCATATCTAATGAAAACAAGCAGCAGAGGGATTAGAGAAAACTAGAAAATAAATGATATTTCCTCTTACTTACTCCCAAGTGCCCTGAGGAAATGTGTACTAATTGGCCTTCCAGATTTCATTTGTGATCAAACACACTGATGTGAAGACACGGGATCATTTAGTATATGATTTTTTTTTGCTTTTTTTTTGCTTTTTGCTTTTTCCTGTGGTGTCTTTATAACAGGAGAGGCTATTGTCTGAATACATGTGGAACTGATAATCTCAGAAGCAACTCTGAATTCAAATTGTCAAGAAAGTAACACAATATGGGGGAAATTTACTTATGAAATGCTCTGTTGTGCCATTCTCCTTGGCTCTGGACATCCTTTTAAGGAGAAAATTGATGCTCAGCTAAAAGTAGATCTTAAACAAGTGTTCTGAATCTCACTTTGTGAAGCATTTCCTACGGTCTATTTCTCAGTTCAAATATAGGAATTAATAGGTAAATAGAAACTAAGATGCAAAGTACCCCCAGGCTAAAAAAAACAAAAAACAAAAAAACCCAAGGTAGCTTTGAGAAGGGTGAGAGAGACCAGGTATCACAGGAAGAGAGTAACAAGAAGATTTGATTAAATCAGCATAAAGCAAAGACCAAGATACCCTGTCCTTTACATCTCAGGTGGAGACAGTGTCTCTGAGATGATGCAATGATCAGTCTGGTTAGACAGAGAAGAAAATCAAGTTCATGTCTTTTATCCACCAGACTTGAAGTAGTGAGTGAGAAAGAAGCTTGAGGTTAAGATTACTAGAATGAGCAAGATTGCTCACGACAAGCAAGAAGGCAAGCACAACCCATCAGCTTGGGCCTGGGTGTGTCTGATCCTGGCAGAGTTTCTAAGGTGATAAAACCTTGAGCAAGTGGTGACAGCAATCCTCTGGGAAGAAACTAAGTCTCCAGAATTTCCCCAGCAATATTTTTCTGGTTGCTTCAGCTGTCACGGAACATGTTAAATTGATCAGCAAAGGAGAAGGTGCTCAACCTCAGGGGCTCATACCGGGTCTGAGGCTTAGATTTGCTACTTTATTTTTTTGTTGTTGTGTTGCCTGTCAATGGCTGCTGGGTAAATAAGCAGACAGGTTTCATTAAGAAAGAGTCATTTTCCTCTCCGATCTCATTCACGTATAAGTTTACTCAAACTGGATTCTCAATAAAATCTTAATGGGATTTCTCAGACACATTAGTTTTTATTGTGGAGTATATATCCTTGATAAGGGGCATAGGCAAAGGAAAGGAGAAGTCCATTATTTTTTTTTTTTCTCACAGTGATTCTCTACTGAAATGCTACTTCCATATAGGAAGGAACTAGCAGTTCCTTAAAAGGCATTCTGGAGAGTGTTTAAAACAAACTGAGATTGGGAAGACAATTAGAGGTAAAGGAGGGAGGTCTCGTGTTCTGATTAATCTAATAAGATTATTAATAGCTTCAATGGAAAAAGAAAAGAAAAATGAAAAGAAAAATATGATCAGAATATCAGAGAATGGTGTGAGGGAGGACTATAAGCAGTAGAATTAAATTCCTCCACTTCCAAGAGTAAAAGAAAGCATCAGGTGATATCTTCCCAAAATGCTCACCGTCTTGCCCTTGAAACACAAACGCCAACAGAAGAAACAAAAGTGGGAATGAAAGGCTTGATGATCTGGCTAAAAAACTGGATTGGTTGTAGCCCCAGGTAAGAAGAGGAGGATCAATGGGCCGGATTTCAATACTTATTCACAGAGTGTATGTGACTCATTCATTCCAAGTCCCATTTGACCCCACAGCAGTCTTTGCCTAATTCTGGATATTTGGTGTGTGGTTTACTAGGCAACAGCCTGCCACGCCTAGTAATTCACTTGGAAATTTTAGGACCCTCTACTGAGTTACATGGCCCTGGGGTTGTCCACCCACAACCTGTGACTATGACCAAAGTTCTTTGCAGATATAATGGTGAAGGATATTGAGATGAAGTCATCCTGGGTTAGGATGGGCCCTAAATCCAGTGACAAGTGTCTCTATGGGAGAAGCAAAGGGGAGAAGACACGCAAAAGAGGAAGGCCATGTGAAGACTGAGGCAGAGGTAAGAGTTTTATGACTATAAGCCAAAGATTGCCGGCAGGACTGGAAGCTAGCAGAGAGGTGGGAACAGATTCTCCTCAGAGCCTCTGGAAGGATCCAACCCTGCCAACAGCTTGATTTGAGACTTCTGGCCACCATAACTGTGAGAGAATACAGTTCTGTTGTTTCAAGCCACCCAGTCTGTGGTGATTTGTTACAGCAGCCCCAGGAAACTAAGACAGACCCTCTTGAAAGTCAACATTGCAGTACTGGCTGTGCTACAGCTGAGACAGAGTGAAAAAAGGCAAAATGGATTTATGTTAGCGGAACTATAATACATGCCTATGTGAATTCCTCCAGAAACTATAAATGGAAAATGGGTTGGGAAATCAACTCATGTGTCAACTGAGCCAAGCACCATGCTAAGCGATCCATCAATAAATAAAACAGCTCTCTTGCCCTTGGGAAGCTGTTAGTCCAGCTATACAGACAAAGGTTTTTACCGGTTAGCAAAATGCCCTAGGGGTTGGAAACTCGTCTTTGGGGCACATTGGGAATTACCAGCATTGTTTTTCAATATTAATGAGCAAGGGATGGTGTCTATTTTCTGGTAGTTCTATGGTGAGCACTCCACATACTGGCTGGGGTATTCTCAGGGAGTGTCTTAATTGAATAAATGAATAAATGGAAACAACTTCTCTTGCCCAGAAAGTAAGGGCCCAAGGTAAGATATCAACAGCAGATGGTAAATAGTAGGTGAGATTCCTCAGTGCCACTAAGTGCAAAGAAAGCTTTGCACTCAGCACCAGAATCTCCCTTTATGGGTCTCTTGACTGGCACATTCAGCGCTGCTTTCCAGTTTGTGGCTCCTCAACTGCTCTATCAACACTTTTGAGCTACCCTTATTTCTTTGACCCTCACTCAATTAATTGCATTTTGAATGAACATCTGCTCCAAGGTGCCATGCAGTTTCCAATGTTCAATTTGGAAAGAACCCATGAGCACGATGGGGGAGGCACCGCTAGAGGCTCCGCGTCTGGGAAGTCTGCTCTTTTCACAGCCAGCACTGCTGTTGGTTTTGCCTGCTGGCTTACATGAATTGGTTTTTACATTTCTTAATTTAGACACGAGCAGTATGGAGACTTATTATATATATATATATAATTATATATAACATATATATTTTTTCTATCTGAAGAGAGCAATGTTTTCCATTGCACAAATACAGATGACTGCCAGCAGCCAGTATGCACACAGAACAACTCACAACCCACAGATGCATCACTTTGTGACATGAGACTGGGCACCAGGAGCACAATATCTTTCTATGATTGGTTTAGAGTGTTCATTTGTTTGTTTTCATTTGATTGGAATCAGGATATTCAAATAATAATAATTACCCACATTCTGGAGTAAGAGAGGTAAATTTCTTCTTTTTGGTGTTTCCATATCCCTGAGAAAGTGTCCTTTTCTCAGAAGCCCCAATAGGTGCAGCAAATAATGTAGCTGCTACTATACTGTAACTACACTATATGCCAGGTATTGTATTAAGCACTTTGTGAACAGTTAAAATTTTAAGGATGGTGATACTATCAATCTTATTTTAATAGATGGGAGACCAGAAGCAGAGAGAGGCCATTACTTCCCAAATTTACCCAATGTCCCAGGTTGGTTTCCCTTGAAACAGATCCAGAAGGAGGCACTTATGTGGGAGCAGACTGGGGCCTCAGCTGAAATCCATCCTCACTCTGATCCCATAGGGAGTGCCGAGGCACAAAGTGCACCATAAATTTGGTCCCACCTGAGGCAAGGGGAATCTTTTTTACCAGGCTGAGAGTCTTTGCTTTCCAGGAGAGTTCTCTGCATTCTTGCCAAGGGCAATTCCCTGGTACATAGGGAAAGTTGTGACCACAGCTTAGCAGCCAGCATTCACAGTCCATGGGCTGAGTGCAAGGCTAGGTAAAGGGAATCTTAGTGGGGTGGTTAGAGCATCCACTGCTAGTTAACAAATAGAGGAACTTGGCTTCAAATCCTGTGTGACACTAAGACCAGGCTCTTAATACTGCACTGTATGGTAAACATAAAATTTCTTAACAGGGTTAAGAAGTGCCGTGTTTTTCTTAATCAATCTCCAGATTCCAAGGAGTATGCGGTCTCCTGTTGTTTCTCCCAGAGAAAGTGTCAATAAAATCTCATACATTTTCTTTCATGGTTCAGAGTTTCTCTAAGTGCTGCAGAATAGTGCCCGCTCCCGGCCCCAACTCTACTTGCCTTCCCTCTAGCTTACTCACAGCTTGTGCCTCCCACTTCCCTTTGGCCCCCAAGTTCATGATGAAGAACACAGTCTGGGCAATGGCTGCATTTGTACATGTGTCTCTCTGCTCCTTGCAACCAGCAATAAACAAGAAAGAGTAAGAAGAGAGAAAAACTTGTTAACACCATGCTGTATCTAAACAAGCAATTCCAGATGGCATCCTTTATGCCTTCTGCCTCTGATAAGAAAAGATTGAGCAGGGAAAATAAGCAGCAGCTGACAAGCCATACCCAGCACTAAGACCAACAGGGAGAACAGACACCAGCTCTGTGTTCTGTCCCCAGTCATGGCTCAGCACCCAACTCAAAGGCCTGCTTGCCTGCAAATACCTTCAGCTGTGCACGTTTTCATGGAACCGATAAATTCTGGAAGGTTACAGGCTGGAGGAGTTTTCTTGCTTGTACAATATGTAGTTTGCTGATGAAGACCGAGATGAAACAGTAAGGTGATTCACTTAAGGGCATTTCATTGTTAAAGAGAGAGAGAAGAAATAAAAACTCACAAGTGCTCCTAACTCCTGGTTATGGGTCTTACCAGAATACAAGGTTGATTTCTCTTTAAACATGCACTATTCTGTTTCTATTTATTATTTATATTTATTTATATGAAACTGGTTCTGAGACTACAATAGCAACTTTGAACTTAGTTTCTGGTGTCAGACAACCTAGAGTTGAGTCCTGGCTCAACTACTTCATAACTGTGTGTCTTTGAACAACATTTCTGCACTTCGGCTTCCACACTGGCAAACTGAAAATAATAATTGTACCATGGAAGTTTGGGAAGTATTCACAGAGATAGTCCATGTACACAGCTTAGCACAATACCTAACCCACAGTAAACATTCAATGAAATTAATACTTGTCATCATTTGTCTATTGACTCAGGAAAAAAAAAATTGAATACCTTCTTTGTGTCAGGCACTGCGGTGACGATGGGTAAGCAATTGCTCAGGAGATACAAATGTTCATACAGCATGGTATCCTTCCTCAAAAACTCAGTCCAACTGTTTTAAAATGCCACCTTGGAATTAGGTATAGCTTATGACGCTTACATATTTCAACATGGACATTGTTTATGTGAAGTACAAGAAGATGCAAGTTTTAACAGACCACTTGCAAAACCCAGGTCAGCAATCATGTTCATTAGTAAGAGCATGATGTTGAGATGAATCAATAGATATGTTATAAAATGACATAGGAGTACCCCAGTGCTGTCACTAAATAACCCATTTATGATATCCTAACCAACCAAGCATCTAGGCTAGTTTTTATTCTTAACAATTTGATAAATGTGAGGTGCTCAGAAGTAGTGCTAAAATGATGACTTCAGAACCAAAAGACTACTGCTTGGTAGTGTGGCTTTTCATAAAAGGAGAAACCCAACTGGATTTGACCTTTCCTCTTCCTTATAGTTCCAAAAGATGGCTGAGTGCTCCGTCTCAGCTAAGATGCACTGAGGTTAGACAAAGGAAGAATTTTCTGATAGTCAAATTCCAGAAAGCAAAGGTTAGGAAGTCATAAATGACACAAATGCGTCCTTTGAAAATGTAAAAATGTAGCAACTCTTTAAAAAGAGCTTATGATAATGGAATGGAAATGAGTCAGAAAATATGTAAATTTAATTCACTTGAAATATATATGTCTTTAAAAATTACGTGATAAATTGCTTTGTCAAATGCTTTTTGTGTGTGATTTACCACCAGCACACCCCCATATTTAAATTCTAGTTTAAGATGCTTTTCTTAACCTCAAATGCATTTTCAGGAGTGACTGGGAAGGTCAGAGAGGAGGCATTCTTCAGTACATGAGAATAAGTGGCAGAGTTCAGTTGTATATGAAAGGAAAAAAGAAAAATGAAGGTACTGTAGTATGAGCAGAGGTAAAGCAATATAATATCACAAGAATTTTATTAAATCGGATAGAGAAAAATGAAACACTTACATACTATAATGAGCCTAATGTGATGTATTCCTTAAGAACAGGTACCTCTCCCTGTCCAATACCCTAGCCTTCATAATTAACATACAGCTTAGCACATTGTCCATTCATGAAATATTTATTGAATAACTAATTGTATATTTTCCTAAAATCCTAATGCACACCTTCACTGTAAGTTGTCACTAGGGATGAGCCTTAACTAATCCAGATACTAGGAAATGACTGCATTTTGGTTGAGATGCTGTACATTGAAAAACTGTACATTAAAACCTACAACATCTGACCATTTCTAGGATGAGCTACAGCCAGTTCTAGAAGATCAGAGAATCTAGGTGTAGTGGAGGATGGAAAAAATTAAGGTTAAGACTAATACTAGAGATGGGGCGCCTGGGTGGCTCAGTCAGTTAAATGACTGACTTGGGCTCAGGTCATGATCTTGCAGTTTATGAGTTCAAGCCTCATATTGTACTCTGTACTGACAGCTCAGAGTCTGGAGCCTGCTTCAGATTCTGTGCCTCCCTCTCTCTGCTCCCTACCTCATGCTCTGTCTCTCTCTCTCTCAAAACAAAAATAAACATTTATAAAACACAATTTAAGACTAATACTAGGGAGAAACAAGTTGAGGAAGTCAAAGTTAAATGTTAAGCTACCCAACACTAGGGAAAACAGAGCATCCCAAGACTGAAGGAGAGCTGAGAATGGTAAAGTGAGCTCCTGGTTAAGAGATAGATGGATGTGGCACCACAATCACTTGTCAGATTGCATTTATTAAATATGTGCCAGTTTTTATACCAATTATACCTCAATAAAGATAGTTTTAAAAAGTGGAGAGGGCCATGCAGTGGCCCCATCTCTGAGCATTTCACATTTATCAAATTGTGAGAATTTGTAAAAAGTGGCAAGGGGCCCAGTCAAGAAAACAGGTGGAGACTCATGGCTCCTGAAACATGGCAACCTTAAAACCTACGAAGCTTTGACTCAGACAGGAAACCATTTATGATGTTCCTGTCGCAGCAGGTATGAATGATGACGAAAGGAGCCACGCAGGGCCCAGGGCTCAAAGTCGTCTGCAGTATGGCAACTCCCTTCCCTGGGCTGTCTCTGACCCAGGATAGCTAAAGCTATTGTGGAAGCACCGTCAGCAGAGCCTACAATGCTCCTTCCAAGTTGACACACATTTTTCAAACTATCTGTGAATTCCCAGAACGTGGATAATGCCCTGTCACTCAAGGCAAATGAAAGTGACTGAGGCTGGGCTTCCCAGTGCCTCTCTTCCTTTCTCCCACTTCTTTCTTTCCTCTGTACAATGAACTTTGGAATAAATGAAATGCATTTTCTGCTGCATAATTTATCTCTGTTTGCTTAAGCAGTGATCACACATCTTTGATTTCTGTCACTGAACTTTCAGAGGTCCTAGCATACCATGAATTTGTGATGTCAGACACAGGAGCCATTTACAAACATATTTTCTCTCCATTCTAGAACCAGTTTGCTAAAATAATTTCTCTTAAAAAGGAAGTGAGTTTACAATAGGTGCTCAGCAAATCTTTTGAAGAGTTTAAGACAAGAAGAGAGTCTCCAGACAGCCAGACTAATTGTTTGTCCCATCTAAATGTTCATTTCCTTTTACAGAATATTGTAATTGCAATTCTCATATACAGTTTCCCCTAGAATTCCACTAGGTAAATGGCAATTCATTGTACCTTGTCCCTGTGCTGTTAGGAAGTTCCTGTGATCCTAGGAAATTGACTACATGGAGTTTATCGTCTTAGATACTAATTTTACTTTCTTTAAGAACATCATCATTATATATGCAAATATGTAAAATACTTGAAGACATTTACCCAACCAAATAAATCCCTGACACTGAATCATTTCTTCTCTGTGTTATAAAACCCAAATTTGCATCTGTCACAATTTTCATCTCTTTCAATATTCTAGTTACTCTCTAGGAGTATATTTGGTTTGTCAGACTCCTTCTGAAAATGTGCTACCCAGAAATGAGCTCCACTTTTCAGGACTGACCTAATCAATGTATGGAATTTTATGCACTTTCCTTTCCAGACACCATCATTGATACAACTTGTGATTGCGTTAATTCTTCTGGCTGCAAGTTACATTCTGTTTGTTCACATTCTTGACTCACTGAGTTCTCTGTTAGGTTCACTCTTGAGTTTCTTTGTTGTTATTGTTGTTTTCTTTAATATTGGCTCCTTGGTAAGTATATTTGCTGTAGTCCATTGGCTTAAATGAATGAACAAATGAATGAATAAAAGCAAAAATGCAAAGATCTTAAAAGGATCTTTCTTATTGATAGATAGCAGCTTAGCTAGTAGCTGACATTCAAGCAGGAAGAAAATAGAAGACGATTTTTATGGTTAGAATTGATTTTTTGGGGAAACATACGTCTAGGCTAATAGTGAGTTTCAAACTCATTAAAAAAATTATCCAGTTCACATTTATTTGTTGCATCTATAGTGGCTCTGACTTTTAATTTATATCTGACCTCATTTAGATAATTATTTCAGACAAATCACTATCCTCAACTAGAATGTTATTCAGGTCACAGAATGTCTTTACAAGCTAAATTCACCATTTGTTGAATGTTTTTAAGAGTTTTTAAGCACCACTGGGAATCTGTAAGTCGTTAGAAATTTGGTTGTAAGCCTTAAGTACCATATAAAGTTTGAAGCAAATTAGTATAGGGCAAATGGTTCGAAAGTGATTTAGAATTTTCTGACAGTCTTTTGCTTAAAAATAGATTGCTTATTTTGTTTCAGAAAATCATTATCTCATCATTGAAGCACTTTCTCATATTTGAACTTTGAGACAAATTTCTTGATAAGTGATGATTGGAGAATCAGTATCTTACATTTTTATTTTATTTCATATTAGTTTTTCTATTTTAGTTTAAAAGAAGTTTGAGGAACCAAAGTGTGGCCTACTTTAGTGTCTGTACATTCAGTGAAATGTATTCTAAAATAAAATTGACTAAAAGCACCAAATCCAAGACTTACCCCTACAATTAGTTAAGAGAAATCTACAGAGCCCAGAACACGAGGAGATACGTTGATATTTCCCCTTCCTGCACTTCACAGGATGCATATTAAGATTCAGAGGATAACAAAAAGGGATGGACACAGAGAGATGAGAACCTGGGATGAATTCTCACCATTAGATATCACAACCCTTTATGTATGTTTTTAACACCTGCATAATAAGAGTTGTATGTAAAATAGTTCCTCTGGTGAACCTGCCTCTCAGAGATATGAAAAAAACCCAGGTGTCTCCCTCTCCCCTGGCAATTCACCTCTATGTCTGAAGACAAATAGTGTTGTATGTTTCAACTAGAAGCCATCACTGCCCTTGAACACTGTCAGACACATGTAGATGACCAAGAGAATGGATCCTCAGGTGAGCACTCCTACAATGGCTACAAGGAACATTTTAGAATGATATCACTGTAGAACCATGTGTTAATAAATGTATTTCCGTCCCTATATATGTATAAGCTAGTACACTCATATCTACACACGTAGATAATTATACATCTCTAGGTTTAATCTGACAAAATAGGTCTATTGTGTGAGAACAAGCCATAGGAAATCTGCCTGACAGTTACAAGTATCAGGGAAGGCCTAGTGCTACATAATGAATCACTGTTGTTGAATGAAATAGCACAAAACGGCTATTATTTCCCAGATGAAGGTGAGGCTATTCTGGCTCTTTGGGTGATTGTAAATAAATCTTTTGCAATGTCCTGGAACCCGATCAGCCAACAAGAGAAAGAACAGTTGTGAAGCTTCTAAGTCGTTTGACCACAGCCTGAGCTGAGGAGGGAACATATTCTCCTTGAAAGTCTTCTTCCTCACACCTTCCGCATTTATGGGTCTTGGAAGCAAAGTGTAACACTGCCCCTACTCTCTTTTTCCCCTTATAAACAGAACAGAAGTGCTGTCCTCTTTACTGGGAAAAGTTCTCTTAAGTGTTCAAGTTTTCCTTTCATTTGATTGCAAGTAACAGCGTAATCTCGTGCCAACCGGCAGAAGCAGTGTGATCCCAGGCTCTAACAGGAAAAGGTAGTGGGCCAAGTGGTGCGAAGCCTTGGGGACAGAGGAGTGCTACAGTAAATGTTGGAACAGCCCTGTAGTTGATGAATGGGTGAGCTATGTAGAGAATGCAGCTGAGCCCAGCCGCAGAGGCACATTTGTCTCGGGTGGAGTCCTTTGTAGTAAAAGACAAGGTAGATGCTGGCTGTCCCTGGCTCAGGATTTGCATGGAAAGGTTTAAATGTCTTTGTAGTTCCTGTAATGTGTGGGTCAAAATATCTGGAAAAAGAGGCGGGGAGAGGGAGGGAAAGCAGGCGGGAACAAATTGGGGTCTCCTATTTACAAACAAACAAACAAACAAACCACACACACATACACACAAAACTGAGTAACATTGGATGAGAAAATAACCCTATGCTTGAAAAAGTTTGGATTTCTGTGCTTATATCAACTGAGAATTACATTCCCAATGCCACAGAAAACTGCAAGGCTCAGGGACACGTGGAAACATACATGTGCTGTTTACCCACCTCTGACTCATATGTATCAGATTCTAGACCTGTGCTGCCCAATACAGTAGCCACCAGCCACATGTAGCTCTTTAAATGAAATTTAATTAAAAGTAAAAAAAATTAAAAATTCTGTTTCTTAGCCAACACTAACCACATTCACGTGTACAATAGTTACATGAGTCTACTAGACAACACATTTCCATTATGGCAGAAAATTCTATCAGACAACACTGTTCTGGAAAATTCACAAGATTTATGAATTTCTCACAGATTTCCATGGATAGGTTTAAAAGGGGCAACACCAGTATGAAACCACCTGAAATGGTGCTCTACAGTTAACTTTGTATGGAAAACTTGACATTCCATAAGAAAAGTTCACTTTAAAAAGATACTCCATCCTCTATCACCCTCTGAGAAAATAGTAATGCACATGGAAGTTCTGAGAAAGAAACTTTACTTAGTAAAGAGCTTTGCTTGTTATTGATTAACCCAGGCACTTCCAAAATAACCTGAACCCATCCATAACCTCTATTTACAAGGCATCCACTAATTTCCACAGAACTCTAATTTCATGAGGCACTTCTTGAAGAATTTTGCCATGGAAGCAGTTCAAGCCAAGCCTTTGTAGTCACTTGTCCATTCGGATTATAGCAGACAATTAGGACAGTTCCAAACTAGAGGAAATAGACCAGGGTCTGCCTGGTCAGGATTTATGCCTCATGATTTTCGAGTAATCAAGTCACCAGGTATCAGATACTGAGAAACTCAGCAGTGAACTTAAGATGCTTCTCAAATGTCGTTCCTAAAGACAACTGACCAGATACACACCACTCTTTCTAAAAGAGATGGTTGATTATATACCTGAAATCAAGACTATCAGATAATCTACTCTGGCTTTATTTCCAATGATCCTGTGACATGAGGTTCTCTTATTCCATAAAATGTGCTGAGCCAAACTTGTCAAGTGGGATTCCTAGTTGGATTTCTCAGTGTATATGAGCGACAACATTCTTAACCTACTCCTCTGACAGAGACTTACAATTTCTTAAGAAAAATAGAAACATCGTTTCTAAGCAAGCCATATGTTCTCAGATCACTGACCCAGCACCAGGCGGGTGGGGAGTGGGGGGTGGGGGGATGTTGCTGGAGGGTGAATTAAAGCTGCCTCGGCAGAAACGCTTTAATTTAGTTCGTGGAGCAGAACCAGGATCTGTTCTCACTGCCCCGAATTTCTGTTCTTTTCTGTTTACCTCTCCTCTCCTCTTTTCTTTCTTCTCCTCCTTTCTTTTCTTCACTGTCTTTTCTTCTCCCTTTGAGTTGGCTCTTTCATTGCAGAGGGCTCTTTTTTTCCACTGTAGCCTCCTAGAAAAGTATGCTGATGAAAATAAATAGTAGCCTAATCTCTCCTTCTAAAAAACATCAGAAGTTTCCCCCTTAGAATTTTACACCCTGGAATGTGTTCTATGCAATCAGAACAGAGAATTAGAAATCAACCCTATACAGATATTCTGGGTTTTGCTTTTTTCTGTGATGTCTTCTCACCTGAGGGATTTGTGCTTGCTCTGGGATCATCAACTATAATGAGGGCTAATCAGGGAAAAAAGGAAGGAAGGAAGGAAGGAAGGAAGGAAGGAAGGAAGGAAGGGAGGGGAGGGGAGGGGAGGGGAGGGGAGGGGAGGGGAGGGGAGAGGAGAGGAGAGGAGAGGAAAGGAGAGGAAAGGAAAGGAAAGGAAAGGAAAGGAAAGGAAAGGAAAGGAAAGGAGGGAAAAACAGCCTTTGCTGCTCATACTAATGTCACTAACATGAAGATTCCTGTATAGAATAGTGCTCTTCAAGCCTTAGACTAAAAGCTTATTCAAGATGACAGCAGGATTCAGATTAGTAATCTATTTGAGCACTTTAGTAAAATATAACATAGATGATATCTTCAAAATTTGTTACATATAGTAAAAGAAAGCTAAATCAGAAGATTTTATGCTCTTTGGTTAAATTTGCCTGATATTTATAGGTTTGCAATACAAATTGTGAGATTAAAAGGGTAGTAACTTTTGATAAGGATTTTTTTCAATAATACAGATTGTTTGTATATTACCTATTGCTATAATTCAGCCACAACTCAAGAGAAGATGCTTGAAAATACCCAAGCTCTGTCACTGGAAAGAAATTATAAATAAAAGCCAAGCCAAGCTATCATTTTAAGCAATAATATAGTAAGGTCATTTCCCATGTGTTTTAAAAAATATTAGACAAGTCTTAGTATACACTGACAGTATAGTTCCTGCATCAACACATTATTAGTGCCTTATTCTGTGGCACTAATTCAATAGAGACTCTCTTCCATGATTTGCAGATTTTTGTACTCTGTCAATATAAGTAGTGCTACAATATAACCGATTCACAAATCTTCTTCATCTGTTGAAGACATGACCTGGATTGCTCTGTAATAAAGGCAAGCATAACAAAACTATTTTGCTGAGCAAAACCCCATAAGCCAGCAAATATAAAAGATAGCTGAAAAAGTAAATATGGTGTTGATGCTAATCCAAAATTATGTGAGTAAATGTCATCGCGACGGATATATTTTCTACTTTTGAGGCTCTCATGCATGACAGCGAGTCCAAGTCTTTTATTCACTTAGTAACTAGCCGCAGAATGAGTTTGCTGGATTCCTTAATTAACTAATTTCAAAATAGCCCTGAATTACACCAGTCTTTTTGCTTCTGCAGTTTGCACCTGCTTTTGTTGTTTGGGTGACTCTAGGCATAGTTTTTCACAGCAAGAACCCCTGGAAGAACATTCTTGTGGGAACAGGTTTTCTGGAATCTCAGTATGCCTAGATTCTAAGGAGACATTCTGCCACTCTTGCCTTTGCTTTCCATGAAAGTTAGCTCTCTTCTGACTTCAAACACCTTCACGGAAGCTTTATGTGCCATGAAAGGAATGAGATGGAAAGAAAGCAGGAAATGAGAATTAGATGTTATTTTGCCCTTTGCTTTCTAAAGTTAAATTTTGTAGACTTTATTGAAAAGAAGTTTATACTATTTCAGCTACATATATCTCCATTTCTATCAATATCTTTAAGATCACACATCATCACTTCAGTGATTCCGCCACTAAAAGCTTTGTTTAGGTCATAGAATCTCCACTCACCTTTCACACTCTTCAGTCTGGCTCATTGCACTTGCTCCCCGCTGTTAATGTNGGGGGGGGGGGGGGGGGGGGGGGGGGGGGCCACCAAAGCATCAACCTGATTCAACCTGCAGCAAATAATTAGCAGAACATAAACAAATGTACCTATAATATTAGCCAAAAAGGAATAAAAATAAGAGAAAACGCGTATCTTCTAAGCCTTGCTTATTTCCTACCTGTGGGGTCTTTTCACTGAAAAGATTCTTCAGAGCAATATTCTTCTGTCAGTTCTAGATGAGGAATTAAGATGGAAGACATCTAATTATTACAAAGTCCCTGCTTAACTGCCCCCAGGTCTTGTTTATTGTTGTTTATGTTTACTCTTCTTTGTGTTTTTGTTGTACTTTGTTTACATGACTACAGTTTCTTTCTTCACATGTCATTACATTTGTTTGCCGTCCTCCAGATAGCTTATACATTTAAAAGGCAAGGGGCCTTGTGTATCCTGGTCTCCAGCTTCTAGAATAGTATATGGTACCTAGAAGGCACTTATGTTAAATAAATATTAGTTTTCATTTAATGTTTCCCAGTAGAGGTTAGTGTACGCACCCATGCATGTTCATGTATAGAGCAACATTCAGATGACGGCTAGTTTATTTTGACTACATACACGTACACATACATCCACTAATCATTCGTATTCATTTAGTAGCATATGTGGAAAGATGGCAAAGGCAATGTGATGTTTCAAGTCTATGTGTGTATGAAAATCGAACTTTGACTTACAATTATCAAGAGAAGTTATGACGTATATTCCCTCTCTAAACACAGAACTTTGCTTTCACATAATTTTTCCTGCATCATGACATTGATCTTGTTCCTTATCTGCTTAGAAATCATCGACTCTTCATTGCCCACATATTAAAATCTGGACACAGTATTCTTTTGGCTTACACATTTTCTACTTCATTCCCTGTTATTTCTGTCATTTGCTGATCAATTCCCTTGTTTACTCACAACTCCAGCTCTGCACCTGTGCTCCTGTAGTATCACCACCTGGAATATATTTTTTCCTCTTTTCATGTCCAAATGATACATATCCTGCATGGCTCAGGTCAAATGCTATCACCACCTTCTGGAAGATTTCTTTGTCATCCAGTTTAAAATGAACTGCTCTCCTCTCAGCATCTATAGCATCTATAGCATTTGCCTCTCCTCTGAACACCAGTAATCTGTGTTTCTGGCTTATTTATCTTACCAAACCACATTGATTGAATAACCACAATAACACGGAGCACAGTTGAAATGTCAAGAGTGTGTTTGAAGAGTCAACTCAATCAGGAGAGAAACAGCAGAAGTTGGTTGGGTATACTCTAAAAGGATGTTTCTAACCTACAGTTTCACATGTTCAAAAGAACAATTGAGAAGAAGTTAAACCACGTAATGAGACTCTCCAAGGTTTCCATCAATCCAATTTACACATAATGTATTCTCTTCATCCACTATCTATTAACAATCTGTAGACCCATAGAAAATGTTTAGTGAATTATGACTAACATGGAGGCTCTGGGCAATTATCATTTGAGTTGGATACTGGTGAAGTCTTTAGTCAGAAGTCACAGGGCTAGAATTATCTCCTCACTTCATCCATCACCCCGATTTTTTATTGCCAACTTCAAGTACCTTCCTGTGGTACCTCATAGGGATCTGCACTCTCCCAGACATTTGATTCAGGGACACCATTAGAATTCTTTGTTTCAGGGACAAAATGCTTACTCTAATATTTTCAGTCTCTTTCTCACTTTTTAAACTTGGAATGTTTCCATTGTGTGAACTATTCCAATTTCCTTAAGGAGTTGCTACAGAAAGAGGAAGCAGAGAAATGCTATGTGTTACATCTGAATCTCTCAGCATTTTGGCCCCATTGAAACACTCGGTCCTGATCTCAGTGACTGTCCCCAGGCTTGATTGATAAGTTGAAGTAATGCAGCTACAAGGTACACAGGTTTCCAATGTTGACCTGGGTTTCTGTTTCTATGAAAAGGGGATGCATTAGCTATCCAAAGAATACACACATCCCAGCTCGAATCCAGGATCCATGTTTTCCAAATGATGCCCTTGGATACTGCAGTGGTTCTTAGTGCAGGCTTCAGAGTACAAGCAGGGTAGACAGGGAAGTGACAGTGGTTTGGGCAAGCCTCAGGAGAAGAAAACGTTACGTGACCATGCAAAAGGGTATTGGTGTGAAGCAGGGTAAGCTACTCAGTCAGTCCCACACTCTTGATTTCTATGCCAGAGGATAGTGAAGCTGCTCAGAATAACTGTACAGGGGTAATGACCAAACTTCGATAGCTTTGAAAGTGTGTGAGCTGTAGGAAGGCCAAAAAGGATTAGATGAAAGAACACACCCAGTACATCCAAGCATTTATCCCCAAATTTCCAGAAAGCTTGTATTTCCCTGTAAGACTCACAGGGTGCACTTTTGTTGACAATGTTTTGGATCAGCCACCCTAAAGCAAAGTAAGTGCTTAGTAAACACTTGTTGGCACAAGCTGCTTCTTCCTCCCTACATCTTTATTGCTACTCAAGGTGACATTTAATGAGTGACCCCCTGCCTAGTTTTCTCAATTCTGATGGACTGTCTTTAATTTACATCATCTATACATTTACAGACAACAGTCAGTATAGTTCAGGACCTGCAGGTGATGTGGATCCCCTGTGTGACAACCCCTGCCACACACACATGTGCACACGTGCATGTGCACACGCATGTGCGTGCACAAACACACACACACACACACACATGCTAGATTGGACAGTGGAGGGAAGCTGTTGGTGCCTCCAATGAGATCAGAAGGGGAAAATAATATATTGCTCTGAAGAAGCCAATAAAAATCATTTTTTTTAATCTATGTTCATATTGTGTCTCCCATGCAAGTGTCCCAAGCACACCCTAGCCCTATGTTCTGTCTAGTTAACATTCAATTGTTGTTCATTAACTAGTCTCCTATTAAGGATGACTTCATGCATTACACATCCAGCTGTATTACAAGAAATTTGAAGGTCATCTCTGAAGTCTTCATTTCCCCTCATCACTAACTCCTATATAGAGCAGAACTTAATGAATAGTTTTTAGGTTAAAATTATGGCTATGGTCTATTTCCTCAAAATTCTCCTTCTTTTGGAGTGTTTTATTCTTGACTGTTTTATTTTGAGCTGGTGCATGTGCTCTTGTGTGCCAGCAATTACAAAAGATGCCATACTGACAGAGTGTTTCTTTAAACAGTTCTTTCATCCACCCTTTTTGTGGTCACCTCATGGCAACTCATCATATTGAATGGTTATTTACCAATCTTGAGACTGCTTTCAACTTGGTCCAACCAGTAGAATTATATTAGGATGAAACTTGTTTTAGTGCCAGTGGATTAGTTATAGCCCATATCCTAATTAATGATTTGTTATCATTCATGTCTTGGAGGTATCCTGATAAAGATGAAGGATGAGAGGGAAAGAGAGAGGAAGAGATAAAAAAAAGAAAGGGAGAGGAAGAAAAGTACAGAAAAGAATGGGAAGAGGGAAAGAACAAGAGGTAAATATTTTGTGATCTAATCATCTTGTTATATTTTATAACCAAATCTGATTATATACAGAAAGGCCTACCTAAAGAAATAAAGAGAAATTTAAACATTTGATAAACCCAAAACTTAGTCAATTAATTCTTCAGACTATTCAACCAACTTAACCTCAAGGTTGTTTACACACTAGAATGAGCAATTTGGTTGGTGATATTCAATCTACTGGTGCATGACTGGGATCATTGTGAATGATTCTGAATTTCTAGATTAGTGTCAACTCAGAAATCACTAGTTAACAATTCTGCCACTGTTGCTATGAATTAACTTGTATCTTTTAAGACCTGAATAATTAAGTTCTGTCTCTGGAAGGAAGAAATCATTCCCATCCTTGCATATTTCTAACTTTTTTATATGGAATATTTTAAAGAGTTGTCTCTGGCACCGCACAGCACCTTTTAGAGTTAAAACTCTACCAAATATTTTCAAGCATAACATAGATTGTAAAGAAGACATGCAAGTCCTATCCCTCCTTTATAAAGCTCACATTCTTTTTTTGTTTTTTTTTTTAATTTGAGAGGGAGAGAGAGAGAAAGAGAGAGAGAGAGAGTGGGAGCAAGGGGTGGTGGGCAGAGAGAGAAAGAGAGAGAGAAGAGAAAGAATCTTAAGCATACTCCATGCCCAGTACGGAGCCAAATGGGAGGCTCAATCTCACAACTCTGGGATCATGACCTAAGCCAAATTCAAGAGTCAGACCCTCAGTTAACTGAGCCACCCAGGCGCCCCTATATGGCTCACATTTTAAATAGCAAGTACAAAAACGTTCCCTAGTCTCTTTCTAAGAACATTGTTTTCCCTTTTTCTTGGATTATTTAGCTTTTTACTCTGCTTTGCTTATTTCAATGAATAGAAATTTAACATAGTTTCAGAGTGGTTAGGTATGGACGTTAACTATCCTGTCTCTTAATATTTCAGCAAACATGGGAGGGTCAGGAATTAAGTTAGTCATCAAATATTTATCATCTATCTACCATGTTCATAGTTCTCAGCACAATGATTAAAATTAGGTCCAATTCAGGGCACCTGGGTGGCTCAGCCGGTTAAGCGCCCGACTATGGCTTATGTCATGATCTCACAGTTCATGGGTTCAAGCCCTTCACCGGGCTATGTGCTGACAGCTCAGAGTCTGGAGCCTGCTTTGGATTCTGTGTCTCCCTCCCTCTGCGCCCCTCCTAAGCTCATGGTCTGTCTCTGTCCCTCTAAAAAAATAAACAAACATTTAAACAAAATTTAAATAAAATAAAATTAGGTCCACTTCTCCTCTTCACTCAAGGCACAGGTCAAGACTCAGGTCACCTCTTCCATGATGCCTTCCTGACTTACTGGTTGCCTTTTACATCTTTTCACCATCATGAAATCCCATAGCACATATTGTTTATGCCATATATGTTGGCCCTTGACTTTTATCTGCCATATATTGTTCCCTGATTACTTTCTTATGTTTAAGATTTCCTCCCCAATGAGAGTATAAAGTCCCTGGGGGATACCTGTAGATAATATTTGACTGTAAAGCTATACAAATGATTTGTCTCAGAACGAAACCTGAACATAGACATCCAAGTGAGAGACCTCACCTTCCAAGCAGCCACAATGCAATGGTTCACTTGCACTGCAAAGAAATTACCAAAATCAAAAATTGCCAGAAACCAAAATAAAAAATACTTGGGGGCCTGCCCTAAGAACCTATGGCCCAGCAGATTCTTTGGAATATTCCCTAAGATGAAAAATCTCTGACTTTTGAAGATGGATTTGGGTTTTGAAAGTGGCCAACAGTCATTTGGAGCCTGGACTTACAAATCGTTCAGTGATTAAGAAGGGTGTTACACTTTCTAGTGAGGAATAAACTAAGACTCTAAAAGATGGGCAGCTGATTTATTTATAAACTAGCTATGATAGCAACACCGGAGGGTGGAGTGACACATGTTTTAAAGAGTGACACTTCATTATTCTAAGTGCATTCCTTCCAAAGGTGACTAATCAGAAGGAGATGGTTCTAACTTTAAATTTAATTCCTAGTCATTTGATTTAAAAAAAGAAATAGTCTTATTGCTTCATACAGTGCCAACTATCTGCTCCATATCTTCCTCCTTGTGGGTGTTCCCCTGGAAACTCCAAATTTGACATGGCCCAAGCAGCCCTCACCCACCAACTAGTCCTCCAGTATCTGTATCTAGCTCACTGCTAAATATTATATTGGAGACAGAAAATACTCCACGCTCTGGAGCCAGATTGCCGGGGCCTGAAGTATGCCTTTTCTGCTTTCCAACTGAGTCACCTTGGACAGTCTGCCTAACCTCTCCGCATCTCGATTTCCTCACCTCTAAAGTGGTATGGGCTTCTGTGAAGATTAAACAAGCTAATATATCTAAAGTGCTTAGAAGCGTGTCTGGCACATAGTAGTCACTATTAGTATTAGTTACCCAGTTGGAATTAATTAGTATTAACTAGCACATTTATTGTTGTTTTAATTTTTTTAATATTTATTTATTTTTGAGAGGGCAAGTGGGGGAGGGGCAGAGAGAGGGGAACAGAGGCTCCAAGGCCAGCTCTGCACTGACAGACTGATAGCAGTGAGCCTGATGTTGGGCTTGAACTCACAAACCCTGAAATCATGACCTGAGCCGAAGTCAATCACTCAACCGACTGAGGCATCCAGGTGCCCCCATTTACTGGTATTTTAAAATTATAATCTTAACTCAAAATAGAATTACATTTTTAAAGTGACTTTCTACAAATGTGATCTTTTCAACTTAAATACTGGAGGACATTCAAATAATGCCTGTCTCTGTGTGGCAATTACTTACTGCCCGTGCCACTAGGTCTGTCCTAGCATTTGAAGCATGGGGGCCATCACTGTGAAGACACCACAAGTCAGAAAGTCTTCACATCACACAAGGTAATGTCTGGTCTTGGCATAAAGCAGCACACTATACAAAGTAGTAGCCAGAAAGAAACTTGGAAAGCGGCAAAAGAAAATATCTGGGTTCTGGATGAAGGCGCCATACATGTCAAATGGCTTTGAAGTGTTTGGCTGCCTCTTTAATATTCCTCTCAATATTCTGCCATTTAAGACCACAGCTATTAGTTACCCACACTAAGTAGAAGTACAGGACACTTCTACTACCCATCTATCCCTTGGCTTACCCCAAGAATGAATTAGGGGCCATGAGAGAGATATCTCAGTTCTCTGTGTAGGGGTAAATGTTCCTTTCCTCATGGATCATTAAACACCAAGGAGAAGTAAACTCTCATTCTCTTTTTCATGGCCTCAGACATCTGACCATGTGAGCAGGAAGACCCTCTGACTCTCCAGAGATGGGGCAGCTGCCCCCGCTTCCCGCCACCTGGAAGTGGGTGGCCTTGAACTGACGACCCATTAGTGTTGCAAACACGTATTGTGTTGAGTCCATCATCCTGTTTAACTTGGCATCACCTATGACCACTCCAACATTTTGTGAATGAGATTACTGCCAAATCGGTGTGCTTCTGATTCAGTTACACTTAACCCATTATCTCTAAGTGCTTTTATGATGCTTGCAATGATGACGAAAACTGCCTTCATTTTTTTATTCTTTTTTTTTTTTTTAAGTAAGACTGTCTAAGTTTTCTTTTTCTGTCGAGGAGATTGAAAGCCATGAGACTCTTTCCAAACATTTTTCAGGATCTGCAGTGGCATTTTCAGTGGGAAATTGGCAAGGCTTATGTGTGAATGAAGACAAAGAAAGCCAGTGAGCAGTCAAAGCCCTGCGATTGAGCGTCTGCTTGTCCACATGTCAGAAAAGAAATGTGCAAATCTTCCTTCAACTCCTAACAGAGTATATCTGCCTGAAACTCATGAGGTCTGATGCATTTTAGGAATTTAAACAGAGTAGGAAGGAAAAAAAAATACCTAAGGCATTAATGTAAGCTTGCCTGAAAATATTATTCCTTTCACAACTGTGTGTAGTCACACCCTTCCTCTGCTGCATCCAACAGAAAATGGAAGATATGACATAGGTTGTGTCTACATAGTGCCAAGCATCTGGGTTAAATTCAGTCTTGGTGTTTTGATCTCATATAGACAGAGGGTTATTATTTTTTTTAACACCATCTGCAGGGCTGACATAATCTATGTCAGTTAGGATCGTACAATCACTAGCCTGTGGAGACTTTTACCAGATCATAAAATTTTCACCAGCCTTTCTCCCAGTGACTACTGTTTTACCATCATTTTAAAAATGAAATTAATTAGTCACTTCCTTGTATATGACGCTGCTAATGGTTCTTACTGGGAGGCTATTATAGAAGCAGGACCTCTAATAATCTTGGTCAGATGAATCCATTTTGGACAATGTTTGAATGGCTAAACAGTAGATTCTGCAGTGATCAGCCAGGCTTTCCAAGTATCAGCTCTGTTCTGGATTCCTTGATGTGGCTCAAAAAATACCAAGAGATTAAAAGTGGTAATGATGTATAGTAGAAAGAATATGGACTTTGGATTAAGATAAACTTATATCTGAATCCTAGCTCTGCCACGTGACATTGCCCAAGCTACTTAATCTTCTGAGCTATAATTTTCCTAGCTGCAGAATAGGGTTATCTTAAGATAACATAGCAGTTAGAGTTGTTACATGACTATCAGATTATATGATAGAGTCTCAAAAACTTACAGTAGCCATTATTATTTTATTCTTATTAAAATGATAACATCCAAAGGAAAAATGGCAATATCCTCAGTGAAAAGAAAATGCAAATATCCTTAAATCCACTATGAGATGTGGGCACAAGAGATGCAGATGAGATCTGGAGGCAGGATAAATGAACAAAGGATGGCTTTCAGTCAGTCAATTTTTTGGAACTTCTTGTGATGACCTTGGACAAGTCAATTTCTGTATTTGGACTTCACATTGTTTACCCTTAATCACAAGCATGTTAGATCTGCTGTTTAAGAGCCCTTTAAGCTACATAATGAATACTTCAAAGGTCTCAGTAGAGCTAGAGCTAATATGGATATGTGATACAATTCCTCCTATATCCCATTTTTTTAATTTGATTGTGCTTGACCAATATTAGTTACTGAAATAGGTCAGTGGTGTTGAGTCTTTGATATAGTTACCATTACTTCCAACTTCAATAATGTATCACATTGGTATTTTCATTCAATTACTTTTGTTTGTACTAGTGGCATTATTTTAAAATTATCTACCACAACCCCTTGTCTTCACACTGACTTTTCTATCTGATTTTAATTCAGTAGCTTGACTAATACCCTGTATGAAAAAGTCAATTCATGAAAAAGTCAATGAGACAATAACTTATTCTGAAGTTTATGCAGATGTGTGGGAGAGTTTTCTGGAATTTGATTCTTTTTCTCAGTGCATGTGTGTTTTTTTAATATTTTGTCTTGTGTGTGTTCACAGAAGGAATAAATGATTAGCTTTCATCATTTTTTAACAAGGGAGGACACATCCAGTGGGAATCTGTTCTGTTTTAAAGGTGGCTGATTTACCGTGTCTGAGTGGCAGAACTTAATTTCAATTGTGTATATTTCCTATCAACTGCTTCCATGGCTGCAGTTGTCAAGTAGTTGATTCTTATGTTTTGGTACCTGTATCACCAAGCTGGGATTTCTCTTCCCTCCAGTGAGTTAGGGGGTGTTTTTACTTTATATTGGAAATGTCCAAACATGTTTTCTCTGAATATTTCTCACAAGAGAGGCAACATTTTTGGCTTTTTATTTTAACACTTGACTTACTTTGATCCACCATTGAAAAAAACATATTTCTTCCTTACTTTCATCAGCTTTTAAACACAAATAAGATACTAGATTGAGTGAAATGATATGAAATATGCCACAGAAATCTGTTTAATATTACAGTGACTTTTTCTTAAGGATGGGCTTTATGTTTGTATGAATGACTAGGACTGAATTTTCTGGTTGCCAATTCATCATAAGGCATTTATATGGATTACGTAGTGAAACTATTTCTATGAAACAAAGAATTAGTAATAATCAAACATAAATATATATACTTAAATATAAATTTGAAAGAACTCTCTATAAGAGTGTCAAAAAATGATTCTTGAATATGCATATGTAAAGAATACCAGCCTCCAGTAGCAAACCTTAACCAAGACACTGAAGGAATATAAAGTTCATCAGGTAGAATTTAGAAGAATTCCCTATCTTAGAAGAGAAGGCAGTCTATTGCCTCAGAAGGAAGTAACAGTGCAAAGTAGAGGCCTTCCCAATAGACTAGAATTGGAGACGTTTGGCAACTGAAGATGAATCAATTTATAGAATTTGCCGAATGTGCTATTCCTACATTTCCCTTCCAAGTGTTACTATCACATTTTTGCAATCATTGCAATACAGTTTCCAAGATATTAGTATAACCATTTCACTTATGTCTACTTAGTCAAAGAATAGATGTAGAATATAAGTGTCATCATTGCATTATTTGAATTCAGATTTGTCATCATTCAATTTCTTTTCCTTCAAGCATACTTCAAGGATTTAAAAGCATCTAATATTTTCCTGTGCTTTATTATGAATTATGTTTCCATATTCTACTTTCCAATACCGTATCTTCATCCTACGCTTTTTATGTTGATTTTCTCTGGACTAACAACATAAACCGTATGCATTAGAGTAGACTAAGCTCCTGAGAATATTAAGCTCCCAAGAATCAGTAAGGTAACAATATAGACGTTTGCCCTTTTCTTATGAAACAGGCCTGGGCAGCAGCTTTAAGTCCACAGTGTCTCTGCTTTATGCACAGTCATTCAAGAAAATAATTTAAGGCTGGTGCTCCATTTTCAACACATGGCTTCCAAGCTTGCCCTTGTCTTCTCCATTAGTCTTCAGGAAGCAGAAGGAACATGGTAGCACATATCACTTCTACTCCAGTAGATATCCCATATCTATTCCACTGAAGTAGCCTCAGTAATATGACCACATCTAACTTCAAGGAAGGCTGAGAAACATAATCCAACTCTGTGCCCAGGAAGAAGGGGAAAGCTTATTTTGGTTCTGCAGATACCAGTGTTAAGCCAACATGTTATTTCTCACTTCCCCGCTTTGCTTTCATATCATGAACAGCTATTCTTCTCAATCTTCCTTAGCTTTTATGTCATTTCTGTTTGTCTTCTGTGTGTCCTGTCACAGCTGCTCAGATCTCATTTAATTTGAATAGCTAAAAATGGAGAAGAAATTCAATGCAGGAAATGATAGGAAGCCAACCTTGAGGTGGCTCTCTAGATTAACTGAATCTTTCACTTGCCATTGATAAATGGGACTAAAATAACAAACATCTGGATCAAATTGTATAGTTTGTATCCATAAAATTTATGTAAGAAAAAGTTTAACATGGTTCTAATAATGATAAATACTAAATCTTGATAGTTGAAGAATTGATCACTCAACAAGACCGCAAGTGGAGCTATTAAAAGAATTTTGATTTCTATTTAGAGAAAAATTAGAGGTTATCAATGTCCTTTTAAGTTATATATTTAATCCTTCAGTATACTTTAAAAAAGCAATACAATCACATAAAATTTCTTATACTTGATGTATTTGTTAAGTGATTATCACAACCTCTCATGTTACTTAAGGACCTTGGTGATGATACACCATAAATGAGGTCCAAAGTCAAGCATGTGGAAACACCACAGTATATACTAAGTGCTCGATAAACTATGACTATTATTACTATTATAATCGAGCTATTCTTTTTCCTATCCTATTACTTGTCTCCTTTATAAGTTGTCACCAAACAGCTTAACTGAAATTAATGTAGCAGGAGGGGAGTAGGCTTTAAATCAAGAGGAAAGTACCCACCCTTCTGGTTGTGGGGAAAACATCTCTGAATTATCTCACTTTTAAAATGGAGGAGAATGCCCCTTACATTTGTCTGGCAGGGATCCTTTGAAATCAAATGCGGTTTTGTGTGTGAAGGGGCTCTGTGCAACCAACGCTCTTTGACTTTCACAAATTTGGTTATTTGCTGCTGACCCCAAAGGTCCTTAAGATAAATATGTTTCTAAGTTTGTTTAAACACAAATTTAAATCCAGATGGTTCCTACATAAGAAATAGTTTGCTATTTTAAAAAGCGTATTTAGCTACTGCCAGTATGATGTACCTAAATCACCCAGCTAGTGGGTAATTTTGAAGACAAGGTGTAATATGAGTGGAGAAGAGGGGAGAAAGGAGACCAACCCAGTGTGAACCTCTTGCATTTCAGATGCAATTCGAGAGAGATATCCTTGCATGGGGTGAGTGAAGAGGGACCCCTGGGGGAACAGTATCCTGTGTTCCCAAGTAAGCGCTGCAGCTAGTGGTTGCAGAGTGAGAAAGACGTAGCACTGGGATGAACCAGGCAGTCAGAAAAGCTGAAGGAAGGGGAGAGAAGCCCTGGCCATGGCATCAGAGGGCTCGTGGTCACCTTCCAGAAGCACTCTCAGAAACTCTGAAGGCATCACTTAGAATAGAGAGTTCTTGGGACACCTAGGTGGCTCGGTCAGTAGGCATCTAACTTCAGCTCAGGTCATGATCTTTTAGTCCAGGGGTTCGAGTCCTATGTCAGGCTCTGGTGATGACAGTTCAGAGCCTGGAGCCTACCCCTCCCCTGCTTGTGCTCTGTCTCTTTCTGTCTCAAAAATAAATAAATATTTAAAAACTTAAAAAGGAATAAGAATGATCAGTTCTTGCCCACTGCTCTTCACAGGGCAAATTATTGGCTATACAGGTACTTTTGACTATATAGATATGAGATCCCTCTGAATACATCTTTTACAAATATAAAGGGCTCTAAGGTCATCTTGAAGCTTTAAATGGATCCAGACTTCCCATATTTAATTTTGTTAATGTTTAATTATTTTTTACAGAGAGAGACAGTGTGAGCAGATGAGGGGCAAGGAGAAAGGGAGACACAGAATCTGAAGCAGACTCTAGGTTGTGAGCTATCAGCACAGAGTCCAACATGGGGCTCGAACTCACCAACCGCGAGATCATGACCTGAGCCGAAGTCGGAAGCTTAATCAACTCAGCCACCCAGGTGCCCCCATACTTCCTATATTTAGAGCAAACTTTAGGAGTGCCTGGGTCGCTCAGTTGGTTAAGTGTCCAACTTAGGCCATAATCTTGAAGTTTGTGAGTTCGAGCCGTGTGTTGGGTTCTGTGCTGACAGCTCAGAGCCAGAATCCTGCTTCAGAATCTGTGTGTCCCTCTCTTTCTGCCCCTCCCCTGTTCATATTCTGTCTCTGTCTCTCTCTCTCAAAAATAAACATTATAAATTTTTTAAACTAAGATAGAATAAGAAACCATAAACCAATTAAAATACAAATCTTTATCTCATTATCCTTGTTAGTTGTCTAAGAAAAATATTTTTCTCCTTCATTACAGCAGCTCCCCCTTCTTTTTTTAATGTTTATTTTATTTTTGAGAGAGAGAGAAGAAGGAGGAGGAGGAAGGGGCAGAGAGAGAGGGAGACATAGAATCTGAAGCAGCCTCCAGGCTCTGAGCTGTCAGCACAGGCAGCTCCCCTTTTTTTAAAAGTAATTCAACTTCATATCACCAAACATTGTCTATTGGGCTGTTCCTTAGTTCTGGAGCTGGGATGAAAGCTGGCTTCTTAAGAAGGTAGGATTGGAAAATCACCGATGATATTGCAAACATACTGAGAGGCTTATTTAGCATTGCCCAATTCACTCTTTACCAGTAGATGTGTTCCTGTCAGGGCTCACTGATAGAGAGACGTTTCGTTACTACAACATTTTGCTATACACAAACTGAGGAGCACATGAGGCCTAAGAGAAATATGTAATAGGTTAATTAAAAATTTACTAGATCAATTGATGGTACTATTTTATAAATTGGATCCTCTATTCCTGATTCTGCACATTGGCACAATAATCACTTTTATGTCACTAGCAATTTCTCATGAAAACCTGGATTTCCAATGCATCCATATAAATTTATGGTATAACTACAGTACTTTTCCTCAGGAATTGATAAATGAATTTACTTTCATAGATTGTACTTTGCTTCAAGTTGTTCACTGAGCTTAGAAAAACTTCAGGATTGGCACAACTCGGGTCCTCATACTCTGCTGTTGAAAACTATTAGGTCATGACTAGTAGCCACAGAGTTAAAATACAATATACATGGACCTCTTTCTTCAGAGATGGCTATACATCTCATTAAAGTAGTTGTGATATTGAAACTATTGCCCAACTGACCCCCAATGATATGAGAGGAACTGGTAAGAATGAGAATGGCTTGGAAGAATTATGGTAAGTACAGAAAGAGAAATGAATTGGTAATAAAGGAAATTTGCAAGGGCTTATGACCATAATGCTTGCGTGGTTTTTTCCAACCCAGTGAGATTATTGTAAAAGTCATGATGCACTATGACCTACCCCTATCTATTCCAATGTTTTGCCTGTCACTCCATACCTATCTCCTTGCATTCAGCATAAGCTGACTGTCTAACCATCTTGTGGTTTCTCTAGCACACTAAGCTGGAGTGCCTTTAACCTTGGCATTCCTTTTCCTGGAAACCCTTACCTTGTTCTTCTGGCTTGCTGCTCACTTCGTTCTCGTCTCTATTCTATAATGTCTCACCTTGTAAGTTTCTTTGTCATCACTTCATATGAAATATTCCTCTCCCTAACCTTATTACTCTCTTCTTTTATTCCCTTGATACTACTTATCTTTATCTGATGTTATCTTTTATTTTTATTGGTTCATTTGTTTATTGTTCATCGCCTTCACTAGAGTCTCATCTCCATGGAGACAGAAAGTCATAATCTCTACCCTCATTATCCATTATCCTAGTATATAAGAGATGCTCAGTAAGTATGAGTTGAATTGATGTATAAATCAATGAACAAATGACATTTTGAAGCCATAAATTTGAAGTCCTAGCTCGCCTTACTATCAGAGATTATTTTCTGGTCCTTAAAGTGAGGACAAAACTTTTTCTGCTTTCAAAATAGTTTGATAATCAAGTAGAATTATGTAGGTAGAAGGACTTATAAACCGTCAAGCACTACATAAAGTTAGTGAATGTCACTGCTCAGGCACTGTGGTATGATGCAAAATTAGCTGAGCCTGAGTTTATGGTCAGTCTCCTAATAGAGGTTTAGCCATTTGGTATGGTGTGTGCCTTTGAACAAGTGTGTAACCCTCTGTGTCTCATTTTCCTTCTCTGCTGTGTGAGAATAGAGTGACATAATACATATGTATGCCCTTGATGATCTGTAAAGTGATACAGGAGTATATCCCAGGATCGCTTGTCTGAATAGAGCGGAACAACTTCCTTCCCCACCCTTATCCCTGGACTCCTGTGTTCACATGTGCACAGAGGGGAAAAGGTAAGTAGCTAATTCTGTTGCTAGGCTGATGTTTTCCCAGAGGTAGAAAGGAAACTTGTTAAATGAGTAAAGGTATAGTCCCTAAATAAGTAAACTGACTTTTCAGTTTATATGCTTCAGTTTATATGTTATGATGTTACCACAAGGCCAAAACTTCTTCTATTTCTTGATGACACTTTGTCTCAAATTTGTTTTAGGCTAGACTGTGAGGTTAACCAACTCCCTAGAATTCTTTAGCTGCACAGAGCCTGTGAAGATAGATCCTTGACCACTTTGGTTCGAGTTAAGCCATGCATGAATTTAACCTTCTTCAGATTATTTGCTCGTGCTCAAAGCACTGCATTAATCAGAGAAGGAGGCTTCAGTCTTGGGCTTGTTCTCAGAGACTCTGCTGCATTGTGTTGCCTTTGATGAAAAGCTTAAAAGGCAGAGAACAGGAAATCCACTCTGATTTCATTGTTTGCTTTGAACAGTTCTTTCTTCTTAGGAACAATGCTGTGCCTAAAAAGACTAATAATCACTACCATTTATTGAACATTAAATCTGTGCCAGGCACTGCACATAATAGTTTCTATACATCTTTACATTTCATCCTCACATCAATGCTCCCAAGGAGGTTTTATTATCCCAATCTACAGAAGAAGAAACTGAGACTAAGAGACTCAGAGAAACAAACGATATGCTCCTGTGGTTACATCGTGAGAGGAACATGGCTGGGGAGAACCACATGTCCCTTTCCTGGGCTTATCCTCCTAACCACTGATGTAGAACCAATAGATGCCAAAGCCTGAGAGGAGTTCGGGAAAGAGGAAGGGAATCATTTCACATTTCCTACAGCAATCTTGGTGACCTCTAAGGTTGTAGGCTACCAACTCCATCTACTGACACTGAAAAACCAACACTTCCATTTCCCACTTGTTGTCTTTTGAATATCATTACTTATTTCATTCTCTGAAATTCTATTACTCATTTTGTGCAAGAAAAATGTTTTGTACAATAATAATATATTACCTTGATATAATGGATTTCAAAATAGAGATAATTGTGAAGTATGGACATAGTGTCTAGCCTTATCCTGGGTTTGAGGCAATGTATTTCCTACACAATTCATCAGAGTTATCTATATATGAAGCTAGCGTTGTGACTCCAACTTGGGCTTTGGAATCAAGCTTGACCAACACCAAGCCCTTGATTTATGCTTTTCAGTAGTTGCAAAACCTCTCTCATGTTCAGTTTCTTCCTCAGTTAAGTGAGAATGATGAGTTTCTAGCTCACAGTTTTGTTTTGGGAGTTAAGTAAGACAGGAGCAGTCAGTTGAGTGTCCAATTTCCTCTCAGGTCATGATCTCACTGCTTGTGTGTTTGAGCCCCACGTCAGACTCTGTGCTGACAGCTCAGAGCCTGGAGCCTACTTCAGAGTCTGTGTCTCCCTCTCTCTCTCTCGGCCCCTTCCCTACTCACATTCTGTCTCTGTCTCTCTCCTTCTCAAATATAAATAAACAGTAAAAAAAAAAAAAAAAAAGAAAAAAAGTAAGATAATGCATTCATCTTGGATGTGAAGTTTAGTTGAAATAAAGTACATAAAGTGTGTAATACAGAGCTTAGGATAATGTTCTTGATAAACATCGACAACATTAAGTTTTTAGGAAATTGAATTTTTTTTTTGAAGAATCAAAGCTACTATATACATCTTCATGTATAAATAAATAAATATAAGTTGTTTATAACATATATTTCCAAACAGGATTTGAGATTGCTAGGTCAACATTTTATTCAGTGGCTAGCCTCTAAGTAGAGGCTACCTCTTAATATTTGGGAAGGAAGCTTACTCTCTGTAGCCTAAAATCAACCTACAATTCCCTTTTGGCATTTTTCCCATTACTCTTGAAAACAAAAACCAAAGTATCTGCTCCAGATTAACTAATTACTCTCAATTTCTCAAACATATTAGCATTTCTAGTACTGTTCTCATGCTCAAAAGGCTCTCTTCTTCACCTATTTATTCTTCAAATCCTGAGCAGCTGGATCCAAATCTCCTTCTTTCCCTCTTTTTACTTCTCTAAACTCAACCAAGACTAATTGGCCATACTACTCAGTTGGAATTCATCATTTTCCACTTGGTTTTACTCATTATATTTCCATGTGCTTTTATGTGTCTTCTCTGATCATCTAGACAGTAAGCAAACTATCCTGCAACTTTTTTTTGTACGATTCACATTGTGGAATTTCAGTTTCATAAATATTTATTAATTATTAAGTCTTCATATAAAATAGATGACAAGCAGTAGATAAGGAATTAATTTTCTTTTGTGCCAAAATTCAGGCACTTAAATTGTATCTCCACTCCAGCATTCCATCCTTTGAAAAGTCAAGTTTGGTCAAATAGCAAGGTTTCTTGTCAAGCAATGTTACGTAAATAAAATTATCTTTATTTAGTTAGTTATTCCTTTTTGAATATCAGCAATTGACTTAATTTACCAAATTAGTCAATTCCTTTGGCTGTTATGTTATAAACATAATGTAAACAAGATGGTCACATGCTGATGTGCCCCATTTAGTTCAGATTGTATTTAATACCATAGGTTATAGAAGAGCTATAATAGATGTTGATAAGATAATAATTTGGTAACCTAAGCAAAAAAATCTATGCTTACTCTATTCAGCTAGCATATTGCTTTGTCCCAGACTATGTTTTCAACAAAGAAAAAAAAAAAGGACTAGTTCTAGAATCTTGATAAACCTGTTTTTACACACCCACAGCTGATTCATGAAAAGCCTTAAACTAATATCAAGCTTTGAGCTTCCAAGAGTTACTTCAATTACGTTGAGGTTTTCGAAGGTGATCATTCACTTTTAATATTTTCAGTTGTTTTGTTAAATGCTGAGAGCACTATTTATATTTTGACCATGGTGTTTTCATGTAACTTAATAGGATAATTCAAACATTAATGGATAATTCATCCATTATTTCATAGATGCACATAAACCTGCCCGTATTCTCACCTCTAAAAAGGGAAATGTAGTATTTGGGGGATTTCCTGAGATCAAATATTTTGATATGTTCAAGCCAGGCACTTTAATTACATGAGAAATTTTTGACACACTCTCAATCAATGAACAATGGTTGGGTCTAGACAGAACTTGAGGCAACGTTAGGGGAGCCAGTACATTTCAGACATTAGAATAGTTGTTTACATAGCTCCAACCTTCTACAAAGACACAAGAGCTTTTTCAAGGATCCCTTTTTCAAGCTGCTACTACCTGGATACAAAACCTTAAACAGCTGCCCACGGAACCAAAGAAGATTTGAGAATTAAGTTAGATAGGCCCAATGCGTTCCTACATTTCTGAAAACCTCTCCTTAATAACAGTCATTGCATGGGTTCCTGAGTGGCTCAGTCAGTTGAGTGTCCAACTCTTGGTTTCAGCTTAGGTCATGATCTCACCGTTCGTGGGTTCAAGCCCCGTGTCAGGCTCTGCACTGACAGGGAAGAGCCTGCTTGGGATTCTCTCTCTGCCTCTCTCCCTGCCCCTCCCCCTCTTGTGCTCTCTCTGTCTCTCTCAAAATAAAAAGAAAATTAATTAATTAACATTCATTGCAATTTGTGTTATAACTTATTATATTATCAGTCTTTCATGCTGGGCTGAAAACTCCAAGAAGAAACAGCTTTGTCTATTTTGCTCTCTATTCTACCCCTTACATCTCTAAGGTAGTTGGCACATGACAAGTCTTTAGAAAATATTTGTGGAAGAAAGGAGGCAGGAAGGGTGAGAGAAAGTAGTGATGTGTTGAGTTAGCAGAGCCTGTTTTAGGCAAAGTTTGGTTCAGTGGTTGCTCTCCACTGGCCCTGTGTTTGTCCTATTTCAGATTTCTACCCATTTCTCAGCCCTGCCCTCCCATCCCCAATGACACTCTCATCAATGGTAGCTGCCCTGTACTCACAAACCAAATAGTCCTGTAATTTTAGTGAATAAAGCCACTCAGTATGATACCATCCCTATAGTCTTTATTCTTAATCCTTAACCTAGAAGGATGGATCATTAATGATGGTACAGAACAGAGGGGGTAGAGCAGAGGTTTTCCAACGCCAGAAGACAATCAGTTTGGCTTACTTAAAGCCACCTGTACCATGTAGGCAAAACTTCTACATTCAATCAGTGAATCATTTGTCTAACCCATATTCACTTAACCAATATTTACTGAGCACCTGTTATATGCTAGGCATAGTGCTAGTCAATGAGACCATAAACCCTAGAAAAGAAAATAGCAAACTTACAAGGAAGTGACCAACTTCTTTTGGGGGTTCTCTTTTGTCTTTTTGAACCAGAGTTTGAGAAATGAGACTAGAAGAGATCAGGATTCACCCACAGTCTAACTTAAAAACTATGAGCAAATCATAGGCTATTCGAAAACTTCAGGGAAGTAAGAGCCACTTAAGAAAGGGAGGCAGTTTTCTAGGCAACTTTTGGAGATCTGTCTCTTCTTCGCTGAGTCATCCAATAAACCTGCCCTGAGCACTATCTATGGGGCACTGTGCTAGGCCCCAGGACAGGCAGATGAAAGGGAGTCCCCTCCCTAAAGAAGGTCACAGTCTGGCAACAGACAAGAACAGGCAAATTAACACTTATAATATGGTGAGATAAGTACAGGGTAGACGTCAGCAGAGGGTACTATGGCAACCCAAAGGAGGGGCACACAACTAAGCCTGAGGCAACAGGTAAGGCTTCCCAGGGAAGATGATACTGGATGAATGGGAGCAAGCCAGCTGAGAGGGTGTGGAGGAGATGGATATTTTAAACAAAGAAAACAGCAAATGCAAAGGCTCAGAGGTGAGAAAGAGCAAATCACTTACGGGAATCTACAAATTATTCACTAAAGTAGGGACTTACTCTGCAGGAAGGAAAACAGCTGAAATAAAGTAACTCAGTAAGGGCAGGTAATGAAGGACCTATCTGGGGGGACACAAAAGGTATGAGTAAGTTTATGGTATGATGGAAGTGGCCTTTTAAAGTTGCTTCTGGTATGGTGGATTAGAGAGTGTCAAATAGTGGGGGAGGGAGGCAAGGTATAAAGAGGCAAGTGTTTTTATTCATTTGTAGGTTATGTTTTATACTCAGTGTTGCTCTTGAAAAATATTTAGGCTCTTAAAAAAAGACACGTACCACAGTGATATAACAAATACTAAGTAGTGTTAGAAATTGGGCAAAGGAAAAATAGGCAGAGGCAAGAAATGGAACCTGCATTGAGCTAGAACACAAAAAGGATACCACACACTCAGAATCAACATCTGCAGGAAACAAACTTGGCTCCAGGCTTCCTATGAGCCAATGTTTCTTATATGCAAAAGATAAACAAAGTGATTAGGATAGTCCTGGGACTAAGATTTAAATCAATATCTCATACAAAAGAAGTCAGAAACAGTCTTATCCTTTGACAGATTATAAAATCCATGAGTATAGGCACTTTTTTTTTACTGCTGCTATCTTCAGTGACTTGAAGAGTGACAAGCATATAGGGAGGACTCAATAAATATTTCCTGAATAAATGGATGAATGAATGGAAAAGAATAAGCAAGTAGTTATGAACTAGAGCATTCTCCCTCCAAAACTGAGATAAAGCTGTGCAAAAGAAGACCAGTATAGAATGGATAGATATATGGGATCTGCCCCCTCCCCCCCCCAAGCCATTTTGTTTACAAGAGGAATGTTTCAACCACAGTCATTCCCTGGAAAGAGAAGAGTAAAACCAAACTTTCTGATTATTCTGAAGCCTATCAAATTCTGCCACCTTGAGAAAGAAGGGAGAGAATCTAGACAACTCTCCGTGTAATTAATGAGCAGTGTTTTCATGCACAACTTTAGAGTGAACCAAGTAAGGATTTTTGTAGAGGTGTTTCTAATAATGCTGTAAATTTAGGACAAAAATAACATACCAAAAAGCAACTTGATTAAAAGTGAGTTATGTGCTATGTACTCAGTTCTCTAATATTCTGGCATAATCCAGGAATAGCTTTTAGAAGATATTTCTGAATTTCTTTTAAAAAACTTCATGGATTGCTCTAGAAATACTATTTCTCTCAGCCAAGCCATTTGACAAGTGTTGGGCAGTAGTGACTTCAGAATTATACTCCCTGACAAGTATCTTCAGGGCAGCCATTTGGTGTGCTCATTCAGGTTAAAGCCCAATGCCAAACTGTGGTGATGTTGAAAACCTCTAAGAATATTGTAAAACTTAACTTGGACAGTAGTTGGATGTAAGGCAACCCCTTTTCTCTCCAGAAATAATCAAAAGGAATAACATCAGGTAAAACCAATACATCACTAAGAAAAAACTCACATATCTGGTTTTTTTTTTTTTTTAATGCTGATTTTTACATTTATTTTGAGAGACGGGGAGAGCAGAGGAGAGGCAGAGAGAAAAGGAGAGAGGATCCCAAGCAGTCTTCACACTCAGTGCAGAGCCTGACATGGAGCTTGATCCCACAAACCAGGAGATCATGACCTGAGCTGAGATCAAGAGTCAGACACTTAACTCACTGAGGCACCCAAGCAACCCTCACATATCTTGTGTTTTAACACAAAATTCTACATCATATGACATAACAAGAACTATAGACTGAGAAATTTAAAAAGATGGCATGTCCAATCACTCTCCTAGGCCCTTAAAATATGTTAGTAAAGCACCCAGGGAATACTTGGATTTCCATGTATACCTTTGACACTTGAGGTAACTATATGAAGTGACTTACTCAATGGATTTATTAGTAACAAAAAAGTTAAAAGGTGTAAAATATTATTAAAATGATGGCTTTTATTTTAAAATAATGATACATAACCTCTCTTTAGGGTAAATGTTATTCAGTAGGGCCAGTTTCTTTTAAGGCCAACCCAGGTCATGATAATAGAACTGTATCATATGCTTAACAGGGAATGATTACCTTTTATTGATATAAAAAATGGACATATCCTGATTATGAAAAAGAATACAAGATTAGAGCATTAGAAGGAACTCACAAAAATATAGGATCTAGAAGCTTAGGTTTTGTTAGCCTCATCGAAAATCTGCTTCTCATGGAGGTCCATTCACTAAAAGAAAGAATATAGGAAGAAATTTATCAGGCCAGTGATAAAATAAATTTTAGATATGTCAAGTTCTGGTGAGTCATCAAAATGAAAATGTCCAGTAACTAATTGGATATATAAATCTTATCTTTAAAAGAGAAGTCTGAGTTGGAAATAGATAATTTAAGAGTTTAGCATTTAGATTTAATCTATGGCAATGACTTAGAGGGAAATCTGAACCTAGTTATTAAATATGGAAGGTAATTTTGCTATGTGAGAGAGTAACAGGCCTTCTTTTTCAACTACTGGTTAGTTCTAAAGTGACACCACAAACATGAGTAATTTATTAAGAGCAGTTTGAAGATCATTACATAAGTAACCTCGACTCATGATAAAATGTCAAGCAAAATTTGAGGTGACATTCTTAAACTCTGGTTTCATCATCTATAGTCATGAAGTAGAACAAATCAAAAGAGGGGAAAGCATTTCTGAGAATGAGTAATTAGTGCAATAAAATTTATAAGTTAAAGGAACACTCAGCTACAGGAAGATTGAGTTAACAAGTTTAAGCAATGGAATGATGTATCATGGCCTGTTTCTTACATTCTGCACACTTTGGAAAGGCTGATAAACCTTTTCAGACTACTCTGATTTGGGAATTTGGAAAGTCAGTGTGGAGCCAAGGGGAAAAATCATAAAGTAAATAGAGTTTGGTTTTTACATCCTGTTTCGCCAGCCCTTACGGCCATCCCTTTCAGCACTTCCCTCAAGTTCTCAGTGGTCTTATTGCTGATCTGCATGCCTTTAGTTCCCCACCCCCCCCCTCATCTGATAATCTAATGCATGTCAGTAGATTCACTCACCCATTAATTTATTGAATAAAAATTTTTTAACTATCTGCTTGTCCTGAGTCTCACAATATAGTGGTCAACAGATAGATGAATATATAAGTAGGTATAGATAAATTGATCAATGATAGAAAGATAGATAGATGAAGGAAGGAAGGAAGGAAGGAAGGAAGGAAGGAAGGAAGGAAGATCAGATAAGATAATTGATATATTAAACAAGAATTTTATTTCATTTAGTTATTTTTAAATTTTATGTTTGTTTATTTTTGAGGGAGAGAAAGAGACAGAGAGAGAGAGACAGAGAGAGAGAATGAGAGAATGAACTAGGGAGGGACACAGAGAGAGGGAGAGAGGGAATCCCAAGCAGGCTCTGTGCTATCAGCACTGAGCCCGATGTGGGACTGAATCTCACAAACCGTGAGATCATGACTTGAGCTGAAATCAAGAGTTGGACACTTAATTGACTGAGCCACCCAGGTTCCCCTATTAAAACAGAATTTTTAAAAAGCTGAGAGATGAGAGGCACCTGGTTGGCTCAGTTGTTTAAGCATGTGACTCTTGATTTTGGCTCCAGTCATCATCCCAGGGTCATGGGATTGAGCCCCGCATCAGGCTCCATGCTGAGTGTAGAGCCTGCTTGGGATTCTCTCTCTCTCTCTCTCTCTCTCTCTCTCTCTCCCTCTTTCTCTGCCTCTTCCCCACTTGCATGCTCTCGTTCTCTCTCTCTCAAAATAAATTAAATAAATAAATAGATATTTTTAAAAAGCTGAGAAATAAAGATACTATATTAGATGTAGTTTTTATAGGTGGGCACATTAGTGCCTATGAAATAACTGGAATAGGGGCACCTGGGTGGCGCAGTTGGTTAAGCATCCACCTTTGGCTCGGGTCATGGTCTCACGGTTCATGGGTTCGAGCCCTACATTGGGCTCTGTGCTAACAGCTCGCTCAGAGCCTGGAGCCTGCTTCAGATTCTGTGTCTCCCTCTCTCTCTGACCCTCCCCTGCTCATGCTGTCTCTCTCTCTCTCTCAAAAACAAATAAAATGTTTAAAAAAAAAGAAAAAGGACAAACTCCTTTAAAACCACAATACCCTATCAAACTGAAATTTAATATTGACCCGATATCGTAATCACCCCATACCTATGTTTCCCCAATTAAGCTTCTCCTTTTATAGGTTTTTTGTTTCGTTCAGTGTGCAAACAAGCTCTATATGCCTTCTGTTTAGTTAAGCTGTTCCTTTATTAAACCATGATTTAAGGTTGCAAGATGATCATAAATTTGAGACCGTAAAAAATGACGCTGCCTTTTCACACCAAAAAAAACAATGATGACCAAGGTTTGTAAACACCCCAACAGACTCGATTTGAATGAGACTCCCAGAGCTCACAGAGTGCCGAGCAATGCTAGTGGCCCAATGGATGGTGTTAGTTGACTGAGCAGGCATATAGGTTGGTAGAACCCACTTTGCAAGACCATGATACTAGTGTGGGGTGGGGACAAGGCAGAAAGGGCCCCAAAGACTCCTCAGACTTTGTAAAGGCAGAGTTCAAGATGAGAACATGAAGTACCAACTCATCAGCAAGCAGAAGGCAGACCCAGAAGGGTACTAGACTTTATGATGAGGAAAATATACAGTCCTTGACCAGAGGTCCCAACATGCTGTGCGGCAACGACGGCAGACACACAAGAGAGTGGCCACAGCACACAGAAGACACCCAGATGAGGGCTTGGAAATCAAAGAACATTCCACTTCAACTACAGAGCCCCTCACAGGTGTCCTGATGTGCTATGAAGCCAGTACACAGGTTGACTAGGCTGTTCACGTTGTCTGAAGAAGGCTGGACAGCTGTCTACCCATTGTCCGTCCTCTTCCATGAAAGGATCTGAGGTGGCAAAAGAATCTTTTGAAAAGACAGCAAAGAGTTTGATTTGGCTGAGGACTTGTGAAAAGGTTTGCCAGTCTGGATTACCAGAAGACACAGAGCAGACACACAAGGCATTGTACACGCTAAGCCTCTACACAAAGAGGCCATTCTGGAGAATCAACAACCACTCATTGCCATGGACTCTTTTCTCCAAGGTTGTGTGGCTTACCATGTGTAAACTAGCAATGCTAGAACATAGGGTTCCCACTCTCTGAGCTATACAGTAGTTTTAGACCTTTTTCTATTTCCAGCAGCTAGCACCTCCATGACACTCGCTTGAATCCCTCAGTGGTTCAAAACATTTCATTGAGGACATTCATGTCGGTCACTGTGTGGGAGTAGAGCTGTGACAAGCAGGTAGGACACTTGCCACATGGAATTGAGAACACCACAGGCCGAGACATGCAGTATCACAGCTTGCTCAATCCTGACAGGTTACAAGCTCGGGCTGACTCAGGTATCCTGAACGTTCACTGAAACTCCTCAGAGAGGAGGCCCATGCTAGGAAATCCAAGCACCAGGAAACAAGGAACTCTTCCTTGTACCCCTCAACTGGCCCAGAGGCCAACTACTTCACCCATACTGACAGTTAAATACTTTTCCCCTATGTTATTGAAGGGCCAGTCTTTTGCTGTCACTTGTAATATGGAAGCAAACACGCTGTGAGGACCCACCAAATGCACCGTCCTAGCTCTTGACAGTGATTATAAAATTAATAAAATCCAGCATTGGCCAAATTTGCCAAATGGCCTAATCAAATTTTCCAATGTGTTGTTAAAACACTTTTGCAAACCGTCCTCAATGTGAGAGGCAGATTCATGTTCACATTTGACATTTTAATAGATGACTCACCACCTAATAATGCTACTCGCCAAGGTTAGCCAAATCCACCTGGCGTCCCTCTGAACACCCTCATGAACAGTATATGAAAACTTCAAACGTTTCCCAAGTTAGTTATTCATTCTGAAACTTACACTTTCGTTGTTCGTTGAGGATATCCACATATCTTTTGATCAGTTTTTAGTGTTTACAGATTACCATATAAAGTATTTGCTTTTATGGACTGTAGTTTTCTTAGCCTTCTTAGCCTTACTTTATGAGTTTTAAAATGGAATGTTTAAAGTATATCTGTTAGCTATCTCCCATTCCATTAGTTTTTAAAATTATTCCAAGATAATAAAATATTATTTAAACATTATCCTCACTTTGATACTATTAGAAAAAAAAAGGAAAGATTACTAAAAAGAAAGTGAGCGAGGAGGGAACAGATATAACTCTATACGGACCATTTGTGAAAGGCCAGTAAGAAAGAATATAAATGAGAGAACGTGAGCCTGGAAGGCCAGAGAGTAAGTTCTACATTGGCCATTGATAACAGGGATGAGCAAGCTTTGATCTAAAATCCCAGATAATAAATATTTTCAGCTTTAAGGGTCATGATGACTGGGTTTATGTTGTATCTACAGAACTCTGCCATGATGTCTAAGTAGCCTGGCACTAAGGAAGCTAATGAAAGTGGCGATGTTCCAATAAAACTTTCTTTAGAAAAAAAAAGTTGACATTTGGCCTATAGGCCCTAGTTTGCTGATCTGATTTACAGCGACACCAAGAAAGAGTCATGTATATTTTTGCCCCTCAGTTTTCTTATTCAGAAAATAAAAGTGCTGGGTCACATGTTTTCTGAGGTTCCTTCACTACCCGAATGTTCACCCTCAAAAAATAAGGCCTCTTTCTTGAAGGAAATGATTCTTAACAGGATTGTATGAGACCCATCTGGGCACATTCGACAAAACTGTCTTCACACCCAGGTAACAGTTCAACAGTCACAAAAAGTGAACAGGATTCCTATTTTACACAGCATTTGAGCCGAAGATAAAATCTTATACTTCAGTCCATCACATACCTGAATATTTATGGGGAGTTTTAAATCTCTGAACCATTTATCTTGTCTTATAAATAGGACCACTACCCAGATGAATGGCATTTCAAATATGCAATATGTAGGCAGTCTACAACCATAATGGAAAAACTCAGTCTAGTGGTTGCTTTCCAGAATTCAACGAAAGATCCTTTGTGACTTATATAAATGGTATCACAGGCGGAGTGTTTTAGGGTTTTCAACTGTGATGCTATAAGATGGCTTTAATATCAAACAGTATGACGACTAATAACATTACCGTTGTTTGAGACTTAGTCACATATTCAAAACTACCAAAGGCCATTAATCTTCCGAGCTGAAATAAGTCTATTTTCAATCAAAACCATGCTTGACTTTGGTTTGCTATCTCCGTGTCTGCTGGAGACTTCTCTATTTACGCTGAATTGTAATCCCTAAAGAATAGGTGTTTATCCAATACCTGCTGACATTCTTAACAAGGGGAGGCAACACATTTAGGCACACCTAAGGGCCCGGCAACTGAAATGTGCTGTGTGACTTCTTTCCCCAGAATTGTAAACACGTGAACCTAGTGTACTTTATTTTCATCTAATTCTACGAAGATTTCCGGTGACATTTTATTGAAAGGCATTTAACACAGAGGTTGCAGCCTTTCCTCCTGCATTTACATAACTGTTTGCTGCTCCCCCCCAAAACCCTTGAATTCATAACACATTTCTGTGGCTTCTCTTCATTTTCCTGAACTATGAATGTCGAAACAACAAACGTGCACATGTTGTGAAGTGCAGAACAATAAATATCATTTCATTACCACTATGCTTAGATAACAAAGGGGAATACATGATTTCATTAGGTTTCTAGGTGTCTGCACAGCGTCAAGGTCACCAAAGATATATTAGAATGGAACGTACAGAAGCCGCGTAGGTGACAGACACACACGTTTTAAATTTTTTCTTTGGGGCACCTAGGTGGCTCAGTCGGTTAAGCGTCCGACTTCGGCTCAGGCCATGATCTCACGATTCATGGGTTCGAGCCCCGCATTGGGCTCTGTGCTGAGCGCTCAGATCCTGCTTCAGATTCTGTGTCTCCCTCTCTCTCTGACCCTCCCCTGCTCATGCTGTCTCTCTCTCTCTCTCTCTCTCAGAAATAAATAAAACATTAAAAGAAAGAAAGAAAGAAAGAAAGAAAGAAAGAAAGAAAGAAAGAACGAACGAACTAGAATAACAGGAAGGAGCCAGTAGTACAATGGACAAAAGAACCAACTATTTAGACAGAGTAGAGAACAAATATGTGGTAGATTATATTTTCCAAGGATGGCCAAGACAACATATCCCATCCAATATGCTCTACTAATAGTATTCCACTGACATTCTTTCTTTGAATGTGAACACAACTTTGTGACCATCTCAACCAATGGAGTCTGGTGGAAGTGACGCTAAGTGTCTTTCAAGACTAGGTCATAAAATTGCTATGTAATTCCCTCCTGTTCTCTTGAGATGCTTGCCTTTATTACCCAGTTTCTATACTGAGGAAGCCAAGGCCCTGCAGAGAGAAAGCAGGTTTTCTAGCCAACAGCCACAAACAAATCCCCAGTTCAATAGCCAGTATCAACCACCAGATGTGCATAGAGATGCCTCCAGATGACAGCAGAGTCACCCTCAACTTTGGGTCTTTTCAGCTGAAGACCCAGACATCATTGAGCATAAACAAGCTGTCACTGCTGTGTTCTATACAAATCGGTGATTTGCAGAGTCCATGAACATAACAGAATAGTTGTTTTGCGCCACCAACTTTGGAGATGGTTTGTAATGTTGCAGTTGGTAACTGGAACTGAATGCTAAAGCCCTTAGGTTGGAATAAGCATTGGGTATTCAATAAATGCATGGTGGCTACTGTGACTAAACTGAGGAGCCTTGGATAGAGTGATGAAGACCGGAGACCTGGTAGGACCAGTCACATAGGGCCCTTTAAGCCATAATAAGGAGTTTAAACTCCCATAATAAAAAGTTTAAATCTTTTTTTCTAAATATTGTGACTCTCCATACCTATGAGACAAAAACCTAAAAGTCTGGTGGAGAAAGCACTTTGACCCTGGAGCAAGATCATATGTATTCAAGTGACACTTTCCTCATTTATTATATGTGTTTTCTTGGAAAATGTTAAATTTTGGAAACTTCAGCTTCATCAGCGAAGTATGAATGAAAATAAACCTATACTTCACAGGGTTGTTGCAAGGCTCAAATGATCTCGTGTGTGTAAAATCACTCAGGAAAGGAAAAAGACATTCCAGGCTTTAGAAAGTTTGGAAAAGTATGATATACAAAATTAAATTTTGAGGCAGGAAAATTAAATGAATCAGATTTTCTTTTCAAAATGGACTTTCCATTCACTAATTATACCATGCCTAGTTACATGAGATTATTAGTCTACTTGAAACATATATATCACATACTTGACTTCAGTTTTATGGTCAAATAAATGTGGTGCCTATCTGGTAGATAAATGAAAAATAACACTTGGATATTTTGCTAGGAAAAGAGGTAATGGTTATTTATATAGAGAGAGGGAAAACAAGAACTAGTAAGCATTTTGAATACTTTCCTTTATAAGTCACCACACCTCTCGGTAGTCCAAGGAATATGGAAGCCAGCAGACACTTCATTACCCACTGGGGTTTTGTCCTCAAACCCCCATGGAGAATTTCAGCAATCAAAATTGGATTATTAGAATTCCTTTTGTTTTGACTAGATAGGCTGATACAGATTTGAATCAAAACCAGCCAAATGGCACTCTTTCCCCAAAGCAAATACCCAGGAAAAGATCCAACCTGTAGTTGGATTCCTCCTGCAGGGAACAGCACTGAGCCCAAACCACCTTTCCAGCACCAGGAGCAAACACAATCTGGGAGAAAGAGCAATGCTGAAGACTATCTCAGGTGAGCAGCTTAGGATTCCCCTCTGCTCTTCCTAGGTTTTGGGATAAAAAAGCTATAAACAATAATGATAATTAAAGTTAAAATAATATTTATTTAATGCTACTTCCTTTACATGCATTAACACATTCAATATTCACAATAATTCACAGATATTCAAGTAATCACTGATGATATTACTTTTACCATTTTATGGGTAAGGAAAATGAGGCTTAGAGTGGTTAAGTATTATCCTACTTAGCTTATCAGGTAGGTAGTGGCACTGAGATTTGAACTCCAGTTCATTCTGACACTGAAGTGTCTTAATACCTAACATGTACTTCTAATTTCTAAAGGACAACCATACTCAGTACACTTCAACTTTAGGTACTGCAAAAACTCTTCCTCTTTGACACTGTCGATCAGTCTATGTAGGTACTCCTCTTCCTTGGGCTTGGGGTAAAATACCTGGAACTTGACGTCTCCCTGTTGGGGGCAGAGGGTGTAGAGAAGTTGAGAAGAAGTCTATTAATGCCAGACGTTCAGATGATGGAAATTTTTATTTTTCTTCTGGAAGTCTGACTTTGAAGACACAGGCTTCATGAGTCATCTAATTCATTATTTGTGATAATAATGGACATTCTAACCAGTACATGTTCCAACACAGAACTGGGTGCAGAGATCAGATAAAAGGCAAGCAGACAGACCGGCACAAAAGAGCTTTCAAAACCCATTTAATGATCAGTTTCTAAATATTTTACAACTTCAGGTAGTGCCAAGTTGGGCAGAAAAGAAGACAGTCCGAAGACATTGTAGTAGAGATCTCTGTTCTTTTAGCTGTGCGTATTCCCGTGAGTGAGCTCTTTTATCTTTTTCCTTCCTCCCTCCCTTCTTCCCTCTCTCCCTTCCTTCCTTTATTCCTTCTTTCCTTCATCCCTCCCTCTCTTTCTCCCTCCCTTCCTTCTTTTCCTCCTTCCTTCTTACCTTCCCTCCATCCTTCCTTCCTTTTCCCCTTCCTTCCTTCCTTCCTTCCTTCCTTCCTTCCTTCCTTCCTTCCTTCCTTCCTTCCTCCC